>NC_056738.1:517512429-517749929 GCF_019279795.1 Protopterus annectens | reverse complement strand
GCCAATGTGACCGTGAAAGGGTAGATGCAAAAGGAAGACCAATGCTGAGGGAGTTACTTAAGATGAGGCAAGTAGTATATTGCTTAATCTTGTAATGTAAACTTTTAAATTATTAACTCTAGCACTGTCAAAGTCAACTCTAGCACTGTCAAAGTCATCCATAGTAAAAACGGTAACATCAAAACTCACACATTGTGCAAAGTACTTGTTATGCCTTTGGAGATTCACCAGTACTCCAAAGATTTACATGTCTTCAGTTCTGTGTGAACAAAATAGGCAAGTTATTTGGTTTAGCTGAATCCTTGGTATTAAGGAATGATTTTAAACTTAGTATCAGGTGCTGATATTGAAGTATATGCAAATTTAGAATTTAACATATATGTTAATGTGAGGGGAAAACTATAAACATTTATAAATGCTGCCAAAACTATGTTGGTAGTACAGGTATAAAAAGTCAGGCGTTGTAAATTAATACATAAAGCCTCATTTATTCAGAGCTTCCCTATGCCTGGTTTGGAGATCTGTGACTACAAGACTTGGATTGCTTCAAAAACCATCTGTACCTACAAAGCAGACTTGCTCTAACTGTCGCTGTGTTATTTAACACTTCTGTGCTGCATTTATTGATTTTGTTGAATTTATCCCTGTTTTTCAGCCAGTACTTATTAAAGAAATGCCATCTGTTTGTTACTGTACTGCTCGTAGGTTGTTTTAACAGTATTTTAATATTTCCTAACCTCCACTGGTACTGCAAAAGCTGTTCTGAGTTTGCCAAGGTTCTCCTGTGTCTGCCAAAATATTTCTAAGTTTTGCAAAGTTTTTCTGTGTTGTTCTCTATGTTGTGTACCTTTTTCTCTATTTTGTTGAACATTTCTCAGGGTTAGTGAACTTATTTCCAAGGATTCTCGATATTACAGGAATTTTGATTTTTATTGTAAAGCATTTGTTACTGCACTTGAGCTCAAAACAAGTTTGTTTTATATTAAGAGGGTTCTTTTGCACTCTGGTGGGAGCAGATCTGAATTCAACCCATCCAAGTTGGAAACTGCTGGTTGAAAGTTTATTGTCTTTCATCCTGCTGGTATAAAAGCCTCACTTTTGTGCAATGTGCAGACATGGTTCATCATGCCTTGTATATAAGCAAACATTTCCAGTTTAAAATTCTCTATAGGAAACTCTCTCCATAGTCTCCTACTGTTCATAGCTGCTCAAAGAGATGCCACTTTGTGCAGAGGGCAGTACCACTGCAGGTCATCTAACCAGAGCTGCTCAACATTTGGTGACTTTTGCCGGAGGACTGGAGAGATTCTGCTGAAATCCAAAGCATACAGTGCTGAAATTGAAAATATAATATCTTTTTGAATTTTCTTTGCACTTTGATGAATGTATTTTATCATTTTGCTGATTTTTACTGTATTTTTCTGCACTTTAAAAAAGCTGTTCTGTTGCCTTAAGTAGCTAGTACATAGCATAGAGCAGATTCAGATCTGCTGAATCTAGACTGTATTGTTACACTTGCGCACTCTTCCAGCCATCTTACATTAGGAGGGCCCTGCCTGCACCCTTGTGGCAGAAATGTGTAGTCTGAGCCTTATCTGAGTTGGAGATTACTGGGGGAAAGCTCATTATGTGCTTTCCCATTGGTAGTTTAGCTTAAAAGTGTTTGATTTCGCATGTATTTAAGCCTTGCATTTGCATGTAGCAGTGTACCAAGCAATGGGATACATCAGTGTCATGTACAGACACAAACACCTTGAAATACAGTTTTCTCCCAGATGTCTGTTAGTGAACCCTCCCAAGCTTCCCTGCTTTTTTGCAGGAAACTCAGTTGTGCACTTAGAAGTGTTGCCAGGGTTTGCACCCCTAGCCTTCAGTAGAATAATACCCTTTGTTAATCCTAGAGCAAAATCTGGTCAAAGGACCCCACTTCCCAGTGCAGTAAAAACCTGTTATAATATAATGGACAGTCAGTTTCCAACCATTTCTCCAGCCAGCCTGATTGACATGGGCATCCTGAGGCAATGTAATAATTGCCTCATGTATACTGACAATCACTTACTCTTAAAACAAACAAATACAATATGTAAGAGACGTAATTACTGTGACTTTGGAATCAATTCTATCACGTAACAACAAACCAGACGTCAAACAGGTTGTAAGCACACATGTATCACCTCTCACACAAAACAAGGGCACAACACATAAACCCACATGCATGGAGGTACTCAATAGAAACCTGCCAAAAGAACAGAGACCTCCCAAGTGAAAACCTCTTGCACACACTGCAAAGCAAATAGAATCCACTACACATAACAACACACACGCCAGTATCTCAGCAAATAAGCCCGTAATGCAAAACATCTCAAAACTAAATGTCCTGATCATAGGTGACTCCACAGAGAGACACACAGATGTACCCCTCACCAGTCTGGACAAGGAGTAGGTCACGGTTTTCTGCCTGTCAGGCTCCAGGATCCATCAAATCACACACACACACACACACTCAAGTTACCCAACAACAATTACCATTATGACTCTGTCATAATACATGTTGGGGTAAATGACTTGAGACATACCTCTCTGGGCTATATGAAGAGAGACATGACTGAACTCTCAGATTATGTGTCTCAGCAAGGCATGTCCCTAGCTCTAAGCAGCATTCTATCTTTACCCAGGATGATACCACGATATAGACAAAAAATGATTGACTTCAGCAATTGGCTTAACGTCTGGTATCAATCCAGGGGGAATCCAGTATCTGTCAGCCTGGGAAGACATGATTGACAGACCATGCTGCTTTGATAGAGATGATCTTCATCTGTCTCCTCTCGGCTTTTGGATACTAGCAAAGGCACTTGGCTCCCCCATAAAGCCTTTTTTATGCAATGTTAAAACAACATTTCCGACATAAAAAATCCACTCGAGACAAACTCAAGGTTCTACTGCTTAATGCTAGAAGCCAAAACAAGAAACTGCTGTCCTTGGAAGCACTCCTCACCTTGGAAGCAGCCTAGCCATGCAAGGCTACAATGCCTTCCACACGTTCAGACCCCAAAATGACTCTGTGAAAGAACCAAAGATGGAGATGTATCCATCTTCATTAAAGCCAAACACAACTCAAGACTGGTTAAACAGTATGACTTGGTTGAGCCACTCCAGGTCCAACTAACTATAGGTAAAAAAACTGAAAAATGTCTCCAATGCATATTACAGCCTACTAGGAGATGGGGTAAAATGTTTCAAACCCCATATTAGCATAGCCAACAATGACTTGTATGCAGAAGAGTACATAAATGTCCTGTATATCCAGCTTAACAACTGTATAGACTCGGCTGTACCTGACCAGATCGAAACCAGGTCCTCCCAAAAAAACAGGCCACCCTGGTGGACCTCAGGTATAAATAGGTTATATAACAAACAGAAGAAACTGATGTCTAAGAACAAGAGGGAACTTACTCAGCAGAAGAAGATACCCTCCACCTTGAACAAGCATATCAGATATTTTTTAAAGTCCTCTAAAGCTAGTTATGAAGCTAAATTAGCATTCCTTACTAAGGATAATTAAAAGGCATTCTTTAGCTACATCTGAAATCTATAAAGGAACACTCAACTATGTGCCAAACGTATATAGATGACACCTCTCATACTGAACCTGAGGAAATTGCCAGCTTGCTAGCTGACAGATTTAACGCAAAGTTCAACCCCTGCCCCCAACAGCCATACCCCAAAACATACCTGTCACCAGTCCTGTACCTAGTATCTTCAAAGACAGGTAATATACATGCTCTCCAAGACCAAAAACATGACATCTATGGGTATAGATAACATTCCAAGCTGCTTACTAAACAATCTAAAACAGACCTAGTGGAACCACATGGCACTCTCTTTAACCTCATTCTGAACACTGCTTTTGTTCCAGCAGAGTAGAGAACAGCAACAGCAATCCCCTTGCACAAAGGAGGTCCATCAACTGACCCTGGGAACTATCGAGCTATTAGCCTAACCAGCCTTATCTGCAAGACCATGGAAAGAATCATCATGGACTTTATCAAAAAGGACATAGGCAACCTTCAAACTCTTGACCGGACCCAGTTTCACTTCATTAATGCTAGATCATGCTTATTGAACCCAGTGGACTTCTTCAAGAATGTCACCAAAGTCCTGGATGAAGGCAAAACAGTACATGCAGCCTATCTTGACTTAGTCAAGACCTTTGACACAATCGCCAACTCGGGTGTCTTTGAGAAATTCTCCCAGCTGGGGATTAAACCATACTTCACTAGATGGCTAGCCAACTGGCTCCCTGACAGAACACATGCTGTCAAAGTTGGGGATTCCACTTCTATCAATAGATCAGTTACCAGTGGCGTACCACAATGATCTGTGTTGGGCACTCTCCTGTTTGGAATTTATTTCTCAGAAGTGCAGGTGAAAGTAGATGGCCTGTGGCTTACTAGGTTCTCTGATGACTGCAAACTGGGCACAATAATTGAGTCCCCAAACAATTTTAACATATTACAAAAGGAGCTAACACAGGCAAATGATTGGTGCCAAAGCCATGGACTAAAACTGAACACAAAAAAGTGCATTATTATCCTCTTTGGCAAAGAGGCATTCCCTGTAAATTACAATATTGACAACATCCCCCTATGCTCAAATCCAGTGGTGTGAGATTTGGGAACACAAATTGATAGCAATCTAAACTTCAGTCACCACGTGTCCGTATTGCTAAGGAAAGTCTTGTATGTTTAGCATCTCATAAGTAAGGGCATTGCATCCAAGACTAAGGACGTTGTAACTCCTCTGTACTTGATCCTCATCAGACCACTAATAGAGTACAATGCTCCCTATTGCATGTCCCTAACCAGACACCTGCAGCAGCTGGAGAGACCACAGAGGTTTCTTACCAAGAAAATTTAGGGCCTCCAAAACATGACTAACACAGAAAGACTGAAAGCCCTGTCACTGTATTCTGTATCCTACAGGCTGCTGAGAGGTGACATATGCCTGGCCTACAGAGCAGTCTCTGACTCTGCCCTAATGGAAATGCTGCACATCCACAATTCACCCTGGAGGGCAGTCACACCTATGTCCCTTGTGGACAAGGGCAGTTAGTGCTGATCATAGACTCGCTCTGTGAGTAATGACCATTTACCCAAGGTCAATTAGGGAACACGGGTATAACATAGTTAGGCTTGTAAAGGCCATAGGGCCATTAGCCTAGTAATCTCCTATGAACCATAATACAAACAGAATATGACACTGAAACATGCACTATCATTATAAGTTATTTAATAACTGCTCTGAAACACAAATTAAGTAATGTCTTTGCACTGTCCTGTGTTGACTTCACCTCCACAACCCTGCTGCCTAAAATATTAATCCAGAAGCCACACTACCTCACATTATAAGGACATCTCGGCTTTGCTCAAAAAACAACTCCCAATAAGGAGAATTTCGCAGAACAAAAAGAAGCACAATTGCAGAAGTGCTAAAAAGAAAATAAGGGAGTATCTGGATAACATATATGAGTTTAGAAAGATTGCTGTCGGGAGACTGTTTTTTGATGATAACTTCAGAGCACAAAACTATTTAGCACTACGACTTGGGCAACAGAAAGTGGAAAGGGTTGTTGCCAAACTTTGGGAGCCTATAACAAGGAAAATAACTAGAGGTCCTGTAGGGGTATTAGAGGTATTTTGGAAATGTCATGAAAATTTGTATATAACAGAGAAGTGGGGAAATCAAGAAAGAACACAAATGGAAATATTTATGGATGACTTCATAATGCCAAGGTTACAGGTGGATGAGGCTCAACAATTAACAGGTAAGGTAGGAGGAGATGAGCTAAAAACGGTGGCGTATAATCAATTTGCAGGAAAGTTTCCAGGAACAGATGGTATTCCTATGGAAGTTTGGAAGCTAGGAGGGAAGACAGTGATAAAGATCTGGAATGCTTTGTTTAACTGTATTTTAAAAGGAGGGGAAACACCAATATTCTGTCAGAAATATGTGATGGCTGTAATGCATAAAGACTGTAAAGAACCATTAGACCCTGATTCATATAGGCCCATTTCAATTTTAAACCATGATTATAAAGTATTTATGTCTATAATAGCTAAAAGAATGGCAAAGGTGTTGCCAGCATTGATAGATGTGATCAATGTGGTTTTGTGGGGAGCAGCTAAACATTTGACAACATTAAAAAGAACATTGAGGATCTAGAGGGAAGCAGAATGTGAAAAATACACTGCTGTTGGTGGGTCTTGATGCAGAGAAAGCATTCAACAGAGTAAGTTGTGATTTTATGACTAGTGCAGTTGTAAACTTTGCATTCCCTGATACAATAATAAGGTTAATTAGGAGGATATATGAAAGATCGGAAACAAAAATTAAAGTGGGAGGGTTCCTTTCTAACAAGTTGTGTCTGAACAGAGAAAGCAGGCATGGATGTCCTCTTCCCCTTTGTTATTTGCTTTATATTTAGAGCTGTTGGCAAAGAAGATAATAGACTCAGAAATTCTAGGATATAATTGGAATGTAAATCAAGAAAAGTTGGCTTTATGTGCAGAAGATATGATTTTGTACCTGATAAATTTAGAAAAGGACATGTCGGTGTTGTGGAACATCTTGAGACAGTATCAGTCTTTTTGAGATATAAAATTAATGAAGATAAAACAAAGGCTATAGCTATAAGCTATGAACCCACATATGAATTGGTCCAGCAATGCTCATATTTATGGGGACACTATAAAATGAATTATTTAGGGGTATGTGTTAAAAAGGATTCTGTTATTATAGCTAAGGATATGTAGGAAGAGACTAAACAAAAGATAATACAAAAACTGGGAAACGGGACACTTGTTTCTGGATATGGATATAAGCAGTGAAATGTTTTTAGTCCCTTTAGTTTTACATACAGGTCAGGCATATTTTTATCAACTAGAGGAGAAGTTGTGAACAGTAATTAATAAAGAGTTGAAGGATTTTATGTGTGAGGGGAAAAGGGGGATACAGTGATCCTTCCAGCAGAACAAAGTGGTGTAGAATTACTTGATCTGAAGGGATATTTTAGAGCTACACAGTTAAGACTCGTACATAACACAAGCAGAAAGTTATAATTCAAAGTGGGAAGGGATAATGATGAAATGGGAGGAATTCAAGAGAAAAGGAGAGAATGGGATTTTGGATGTAGATCCTTAAGGAGAATAACAAGAGCCACACAGAATATTATATTAATAAAACAGCATAAAATATTCTAAGACCTAAGCTAACATGAGAATGGAAAAAGGAAATTTTGCCAGTAGGAATGACTACAATTAGGGGTACATAGAATAGGCAAGAGGGGGCTGGAATTTACTGGAGAAAACTGGCAAAAGAATCAAGGTATTTTGAGCAAATATCTAGACAGAGTTATGTAATAGAACGGGAGGATGATTAGTAGTGCATAATAAAATGATGGACAGTAACTATAGGAACCAATCAGAGGAGGTTTGAAATGATTGGTAGGAGAGACTGGATTAGCAATTCACAAGGAAGCCATGAGAGGACATATGGATGACTCCCACATATTTTATACCCCAAGCAGACTCCAAAGATTTTTTCCTCAGATAGCTGGCAAATTTTGGAGGCATGATGGGGAAAAAAGAGATGGGGAATGTAATAAGTTGACAGATTTTAAAATTCCCTGGAGACTACTCTGTCAGAAATACTGGGTGAGAAAGTGGGTGTAACTAAGGAAACTCTTTTAGAGCTGGGATACAGGATCTGAATTGCCTAGACATAGCAAGGCCTTGTTAACATTAATTCTAGTGGCTGCAAAAAATCAGTTACTAGAAAATGAAAATCAGAGTCTAAACCAACCATATCTGAAGTACTGAATATTGTAACAGAGATAAAAGAATTGGAAGTGTGCTCTTTAGAAAAGGATAGGAGGAAATTACATAGAAAAAAATGAAAATTGTGGGAAAATACATGCAGAATAATGTTTTGATGGAGGACTGAGGTTTAAGGGAAGTCAGGAACTGATCAATTTATGTCATGTTGAATTGATGATAAATATACAAAATAATGTATGTAATGTGTAGTGTTTGCAACTGAGAATATCTTAATGTAGTTTATTTTCTTTTATATAAACATGTGGTTGCCTATGTCTTAAGTGATAATTCAGTAGCGGCATTAACATAAAACAACAACAACTCCCCTTTAACTGTGAGGTATTGCAGCCACAAAGTTATATGTGGGAGTGCAAAAGGCCAGTATTGCTCTTTTACAGGTGCCGTTTACTTTTTTAATTGTTAGATTTATATATATATATATATATATATATATATATATATATGTGTGTGTGTGTGTGTGTATGTATATATATATATATATATATATATATATATATATATATATATATATATATGATAGAATATAGAGATAGGAGGGATGATGATGATGCCTCTGTATTGGACACTACTTGGACCACAGCTGACATAGTGTCTGCACGTCTAGAGACCTTATAGGTAAAGCTAGGGGTCACAATGCTGGAGAGCTAGAGATAGGAGGGATGATGATGATGCCTGTGTATTGGACACTACTTGGACCACAGCTGACATAGTGTCTGCACGTCTAGAGACCTTATAGGTAAAGCTAGGGGTCACAATGCTGGAGAGCATACAGAGGATCATCACTGGAATGGGCAGTTCAGTATATGAGTAGAAGCTAATGGTGCTGTAGCTTTTTATTAGACAAGAATAGAAAAAG
Source organism: Protopterus annectens (assembly GCF_019279795.1). Taxonomy (NCBI): domain Eukaryota; kingdom Metazoa; phylum Chordata; order Ceratodontiformes; family Protopteridae; genus Protopterus; species Protopterus annectens. Next base: position 517,741,175 of record NC_056738.1, on the reverse strand, counting down.
GTTGGAACTTAATACAGGAACATAAAGTACACAGGCTTAAATATGATGAGGGGTTACCCTTGTATGGAAGTAAACATGGCAGGCAGAAGAGGGCATAATCTGATAAAGAGAACATTGTGTTTTAATAAAGTAAAGTACTTTCTTACAGACAGGCTGATTATCAGGTGGAAAAGTTAGAAGCTAATCTAGTTAAGGTCTATAAAACAGTATGGTGCTCCTAGAGGAATGGCATGGAAAGATGGGTGGGTAGCTGATTTAAGCTGTCTACAGTATTCAGACAAACAGGATACACTAATAGATAAAATGTAGGAACAAAGATAGACATATTAAAAACTGACTAAAAATACATCTCCAGTTTAAACTAGTCAAAATAATCTCACATTCTTCTTCAGATGGTTAGTTGATGTAATGTAAATGGTGCACATAGGTTCATAGGTTCATGAAAGGTTATTAGGCTTATGGCCCTAGGGCCTTTACAAGTCTAGCCATGTAGAAAACCCATGTACCGTAAGTGACCATAGTTAGATGGTCATTGTTAGCAGAACAATTCTATGATCAGCACTGACTACCTCTGCCCATGAGGGATATAGGTGCCACCCCCAGGGTGGATTTGCAGTCAACCATCCAGTTGTCAGGATTCCACCTAAATAGGGTCATTGAGGAGCTCTGACTCTCATGAATTGGGAGCTTATTACAGAGGAATGGCAGTGATCTCATTAGTGTTCCATTATGGTTAGATGTAGGGACTGCAGCACAAATCAGAAAACAATAGAAGGAAAAAAAGACCATATGTGGGTGAAAGTGGACCAAGTGAATTTTAAGAGCTGGTCAGGGATCCTTGACATACTGAAGATACAAACATATGCGCATACACACATACGGCCCTTGTAGCTGGAATACTGCATAGTCATTACATAACCAGGGCACCTTAGGTAGCATTCTGCCTATTCCACTGGATAAAAAAGATGGCAACGCCATGGGTGTGGAAAATATTTCAATGTTCCTTTTAAGCAAATTAAAGAAATACATATCTGGGGTCATTGCTGAAACTGTTAGAATGCAGCACAGTGTTCATCCTTTTCTTCAGTGCAGTGCCACTATTCTCACAAGACTAATGGGCCTCAGACAGTGCTCACATGTTGGAATGTGACATAAGACAAGAGAGAGCTCACCTGTTCAAGTGTATAACAGCAGTTCAGTATGTTGCACTAGTAGGTTTCTCTTTACTGGAATGGACATCATGGCTGAAAAAATGTCTTTGTCAGACCATTTACGTGGTCAACAAATTATAAATAAATAGATATACAGACAATTAAATAAATAAATAAGTTAAAAATAAATTGAGTTCTGAATGACCTCTGACCATCCACCCAAGGCAGAAGCATGATGGCCATTGGAGTACAAGTGGACATTTTCCTTCTAAATTTCTTTGCACAATGATTCACTGACTGTGAATGAATTGCATGTGAGATGCTAGAAAAGTAGAATAATCTTACTCAAATAGTTTTTATTTTCAAATAATATTGTAAGAACATTCATAATATATTTTGTATAACTTTTATAAATAACTATATACAATATTTACAGTCAGCCTGACATCAGTAATAATAGTCCGTGTTACCAGTTACTAAACAGATTAAATAATATATAGTTACCAGAGTATATCTGGAGTTTGTTGCAAAGTGTCAATCAAAGATAGAACCTTTTTCCATGGGTTGTTTACTAATGGCCTGGGATAAATCCTCAGTTCTTTAATTTTTATTTCCATCAAGAGTGAAGTGTTCAAAGCAAAAAAAGTCTTCCATAGTTGGTACTGTACTTGAATTCCATCTTCTAGTTATGCATTTCCTGGAGATTGCAAGTATTGTCCATAGTAGGTGTAAATTTGATTTATTCAGATGAGGATCTTCATTTACATTCAATAAGATCAAAGCTTTAGAAAAAACAAAGGTTTCATTGAATAATGCCTGCAAGAAATTTTAGAAAAAACAAAGGTTTCATTGAATAATGCCTGCAAGAAGTTTTTGATTCCATTCCAGAATGACTTGATGTTAATACAGTCATAAAATATATGATTTCAGTCAGCAGTAGTTATCTGATTACATTTCCAACATTTCCCATTTCTAGAATCATTAATTTTGGTAATTTTATCTGGGGTTAAAATGCTCTATGTATATATTTCCAATTAAAATATCTTCCAGTACTGAGTACTAGATGTATGTTTTACTGATAGAATGTTTGATTTGAATTCTTCATTTAGATGTATTGAATGACCTTTAGAGATATGTTGCCAATATTTTTCTTTGGGTATTGTTTTGTAGTTTATTAATATTTTGTATAAATTTGAGATTCCATTCTTCATGTTACGATCATTATATATAATTTCATATAGGTAGTTTATACATTTTGGTGTAACTTTAAAGGAGGAGCTATTAATTACTCTACGTAAATCCTGGGAATACATTAAAACACTTTGTAGGGATAACCAGTCTTGAGATGGAATTTCGTAAGTTGCTTTTAAGATTTGTATATCTAAAACCTTAAGTTCTTTAATGCATTGTTGCCAGCAGATAAAGTTTTTTTTCCCCCAAGAAATAAATATTTATCTACATATTTTATGTGGATAATTTTTTTGTTGTAGTGAATGGAATTAAAAGATCAAACCAAACTTTTAAATTTATATTTGCATTAATAAATTTCCTAAATGAGTTGAAACAATAGTTAATCAAAAATGGGTCTTGTTGTATTGTATTGCATACTAGTGCTTAAGTAAATACCAGGGTTTATTAGTTTTATCTGATATTGAAAATGTTTTTAATGAGTTAGATTAATTTGTTAATATGACAGTATGTAATACTTTCCAGTTGGCAGAATAATTCGGATTTATCTACTCAATGACATTTTTAAATATGGATGCCTTTATATATGATTCAGTATCTGGAACATTTAGTCCACCTTGCTCCCAGGGTCTAATGTGATGGAATAAAGCTACTCTATTCCTTTTTGGAAACCATAGAAATTTTAATAATATTGAGTTTATCTCTTTAAGGACCCTTCTTTCAGGAAGTAATTGGATTGCTAACGTTATATACAATATCTTGGGGAGTAAAACCATTTTTATTAACCGCAGTCTATCTTCAAAAGTCAATAGAATTTTCTTCCACTTTTCCACATAAAAAAGTAGAATAATCTGAAGCACCAAGTGGCAGATGTGGCCCTAGTTATTAGTGCTTGCGCTGCTCTAATATCTTATGCCAAATCTGCCTCTTACTACATAAAATAATTTTGTATCTGCAGTATGCCATATGCTGTCACATCTCTCTTAGTTACTTTACTTTCTGCATTGACTGGTTCTCTTCTTGCTTCTTTTCTGATTTCTCCTACTTACGAATGTCTCATTTTGCCACACACATTAAAAAAATAAAATATGGCACTGCTACTGCTCCCTGCTGATTGGCTGTGGCTAGGATAATATATTTGCAGGTAAGCGCAAGAAGGCAGTGACAGCTCTCTTTCTGCAGTCTGTCACATGGCACATCAGGTAACTGATTTTGTTAGTCAGGCTAATGATTTGCAGTCATTTATGTTAAAGTAATATGTTTTTTTTTTAATATATTTTTGTAGTCTGCTAAATCCTGGCACAGTTTTGCAACCTTAACTCACATATGGGGCTAAAGATCTGGACAGTCTCCTTCAGAGCTGTTACACCTATTTGCTATTTTCATCCTAGGTGTTAGTAGAGACACAGAAATCAAACTTACAGGAGGTAAAAGATTTGCTCTGGATACAAATACTATAGAGGTAGGTGCAGGTTGTAATATCTTAACAAATTGCTATTGAGTTGTATCCAATATCCTGAATGACACGACTCATACATTTTAAGTTCCATAATGGTACGTGCGTGTTAGTTGGAATAATAACCACTTCAGTATCTTCCAGTCCAGTTAATGAATACAGGCCGCAGCGGTTTTCACATAAAGAGCCCTGGAAGGCCCATCTCACTATTGCATACTGTGGAGTTCATGCTTGAGCTGCTGTACACCAGTAACGCAAGACAAAACAAGATGTGTCCGAGGAGTTGCTAAGGAAATGATTGAGACTGAAAGTCTAAGTAAGTTTTTGTTTCCTTTTTTCTTAGAAAAAAGTGGGCTAAAAGAAGCTTTTATGAGTCTTGCATTTTGTATTGGGAAGGATTATACCCAGCAACTGTCATGTGAAATGATGTTATGTAAAGTTCTGAAGTACCAGGAGCAGAATATTTAATTCATAAACTGATTTTAGATTAAAAAAAAAGAAAAAAAATTTTTTAGTTTAGTTTTTTTTTAAAAACAAGATTAAGAATGTTGAGTAATGTAAATCAAATCTGAACTGTGGTGTATATTTAGCTTGCATTAAACAATGATCTATAACTATATTTATTATTTAATTTAACACAGTATTGTTATTGTTTGTTAGGCAGTAATCAAGTAATAAAAAAGAAAAAAATAAAGACACACAGTGAGTTCAGACAGTGAGTTCAGTTTGCTTTTCTCAAAAGGGCTTTTTTTTTTTTTTTGTTTTGTTTTTCCAGCTTTCCACTTTTTTTTTTTTGTTTTATTTTTTGTTTTTTTGTAATAAAACAGTAAAGTTTTCTGCATTTGTAGTTTTCTAGTTCTGACATAGTAACAGTCAATCTTCTTCAAGTTTCTTTTCTTTTTCTTTTTCGGGTCGGGGGGTATTAGGGGTGGATCACCTGTCTCACCTGTCTGCTCATGAGTGGCAGTGGAGTTGAGTTGCCAGCCAGCCCCCAAACAGTTCCACACACACGCACCACACCTAGGGCCAGACGCCAATGGCCAATTGTCCATGTGTCATGTCTGTGTTTGGGATGTGGGAGGAGGAAGGAAAGCACCATGGAAACGACCACAGGGAGGACATGCAGACAGAATGCAGACCAAGGACAGACCAACCCCCAAACAAGGATCGAACCGAGAACATCGAATGCTAACCACTGCCACAGCACCACACCTGTTCCACATAATAATTAAATTATTGCCCAAAGTTTAATTTCTAATAAAATAATTTATTTTTAGATAATGTAATGCATTTTAATTGTAATCAAAATCATTTCTGTTCTTTCTTCTTAATGAATCTTCATCTTCCTTCATGGTAACAGATGAAGAAGTTAATTTGAGAAGGAAATGAAGAAGGAAAGTTGGAAAAAAGATGGTTTTGATGGAATACAAATGGAATGAATTTGTGTGGAGGGGTTGATGGGGGATTTGGCATATTTTTACTGAGTCTTTACTATTTCTTTCTTTTAGGAAATTCAGTCATTTTGCTATTGATGGGCTCAAGGGTGCATTAAATAAATTGATAGCAGGGTAGGTAGATGGGATTGGGACTATGGTGCAGAGGAGGAGGAATGGAGGGGAATGTGCAAGGGATGGGGTGGGGAATGTGCAAGGGATAATGCCTAACATAAAGGTTGGGTATTGGAAAAACTGGAAACCTTATGTCCCTTATTTATCCCTGGGGTGTGTCCCTTATTTCCTCCCTAACTGGGAAAAGCTGGAAAAGAAAAAAAAAAGAAGAAAAGAAGAAGAAGAAGAAGATTGAACACCACTCACCCCATTTTTATGAGAATGTCAAGACTATAGGCTGCTATAAATATATGGTATGTGGGAAAGTTAATAATATGATATCTGAATATAAAAAATGTGTTAATAATCTATTTCTTGAATGTGTCATCAAATATCATTGTGATCATCATCATTGTTTGTTATACATTGCATCATTTTATTGGTTATGCCTGAAAAAGGCATACATTTAATAATTTCTCAATTTGCAGCAGTAATGTCTCTGCAAAAGTGTAAGTAATTGGTATTAATTAATATTCTTGCAAAATTCTCAAGTAGTTATATATTTTCTCGTGTGTTCTACTCCAGAATGACATAGTGGGATTGTCATACTGACTTGATATGCTTTTCATTCAAGTAGAATGCACTTTATGTCAGTGTCCCAATAACATATCATCTTCTTCACTTTCATTTATTTTACTGACTTTGCATGGCAGTTTCCTGAATTTGTGCTTTCTTTAAGTGTTTTTAGAGTAAGTGGGTGGTGGGATTATGGACACTTTTGTTATGAAAAAAATATGGTATAAGTTTGATATACCTCTGCACCATGCCTGCACCAGCAATGAGGAATATACCACATTACTTTATAAAAAAAAAAAAAAAAAACTGCCTGACACTGGAGTCAGCTGTATAGTATAATGTTATGATGAACAGTACATTTATATGGCTCCAGTTACCTCTGTGGACTCCATGATCCCTGTTACAAGTTATAGCAGGAAGGTCATGCATGCACCTGTGGACACGTCAGTCCATACATTCATAGGCTCCAAGTAGCCTGAAAGTCTAGGTGACCATATAGAGTCTATCCATGCAATGCACAGAGTTTGGAGGGTGGATTTGTCACTCTGCTTATTGAGTACCACATTGCTTACTTCAGGATTAAATTTGTGGGTGGCCATCCCATCATCAAGGCAGAATGGTCCAATGTGTTACACTGTTTGACATGCAAAATGACATTTGTTGCAAAGGTAGGTGATTCTTCAGGTGAGGAATCTATCTCTCTAAAATGTCTTGTTTATGCTGTAATGGAATTTGTGGCCCTTGGAGAAAGTGCTTTTAGTATCAGTATTTTTGAGGCAGAGGGGCTGTAGTTGAATAAGGTATTTCATAGCCTGGAAGGTGAGATAGAGGTTACCACATAGGAATCGATTTGACGTGCAGAAAAGAGAGAGAGTGTTTACTCTGTCCAGGTACATAAGGGAACATAATTGGGCAAGGTGGTTGGATAGGTACTGTCCTAATGATGCATTGTATTTTATGACTAGCCCGATGACAGAAGAATGGAACGGGATGGTATTTGACATGTTTGGATTTGGAGGATATACCTTTGGTAATTAACTGTGCAAAGTAGAAGGGTTTCCTAGCTTTAAATGATATATGATACTCAAAGTATAATTTGTTGTTGATGATGGTACACAGATCTCTAATGACTGTGTTGATCTCATGCAGGGTCCCATGTATGTGGTAATCAGTAGGACAGACTTGTTTTCTAAAATCAAGCTCTCTACATATTCTAGTATTAAGCTTAACACCATGGTTGTTGGTTCAGGCAAGCCCCTCTTGGAGAGTAGGAGTGTTTACGGAGGAGTCAATAATAACAACCAATTGAAAGTCATAAAACTTGGTTAGCCGTAGAACCTTGACATCCACTTTCAGAATGTAGAGGTGGATGCTGAAGAGGAAGAGACCCAGGAAAGGGCCCTGAGGGACACAAACAAGGATGTACCTTTTAGATGTATTGGTACCAATACATCTTACTATGTGCATTTGACCAGAGAGTGAGTTTACAACCCAATAGATGATGTAGGTGTGCATGCTTATACTTGTGAGTTTGTTAATAATGAAAGCATGGGAGAGGTGCAAGTCAGCAGTATGGACAGAATTGGCTTTGCGGATAGTATCCATTACATTTTCAAACAACCAACAATATTAAGGAGATTGGCTCTGTGTTTTACAAAACTAAATTAATTTGTTGACTATAAATGTTATTGTTTATGAGGTTGGCAAAGATATGTGCCATTCTTTTACAGATGATGCAGATGAGGTTAAATAAGACAGTAGTTGCTAGGGTCTGTGGCGGCACTGCCATTCTGGAGTGGGACCTCAAAGACCATTCTTGAAAGATCAGGTGCCTACCCTTGAAGAGATGAAGGATGAATACGTTTAGGAAGGGTACCACATTGTTGCACTTTGTACTAACTACAGGACAGCCTGCTATATTAGCTTGACCCATTGAGCTTGTTTAAGTTTTATACAGGCCTTTTATAATTTGGTCCATGGTGGTTATAGGGGAAGGGAAGCTTAGTAATTCGAGGGAGGGAGGGAGCACAGGGTTGAATGGGGGGGGGGGTTTGAAACTTTAATGAATTTGTCAGCTAAATGATGGATTTGGGTTTGGGATTAGAATAGGTAGTGCCATCTGACTGGAACTCAATACAGTGTTGGGTGTTACTTCAAATACTCGTAATATAGTTAAAAAAAGCCTAAATATTATTTTTGCAGTCGATGGCTACTTGAGTTTATATCCTTCCTTAGTCTTCCTAATGGTGTATGTGAGGCCTTTGTTGGTCTGCCTAAGTACCTTCATATAGTGGGAAGTGGAGAATATTTTACATGAAGCAAGTAGTTTTCCAGCTATTATAGTTTTATTTTTTTAATTTGGGAGTTCCTCCATAGGAATTTATTTTTTGGATTTCCCAGTATACTTATACTGAATGGAGATGGAGTTCTCTTTATATACAGAAGTTAGAAGTAACATCAGCCTTAATGGTTGGGTCAGCAGTGGGGTACACTTTTAAGTTTTTTTGCGCCCTTGGACAGGGATATTAATTTGGTTTAGGAGTAATCTCTGAGGATGTTAGAGTTACTGGACATTATAGTACTAGTCCTGAGGGAAAATATGACAGTTTAGTTGTCAGATTTGATCAAGGAGGGAATGACATTAGTAGAAGTACAGGCAGAGGCAACATTTATAAGAACATATTCAAGTATGTTGTCTCCTCTGATGGAAACTTGGGCTATTTGATCTAGGGAGATTGTAGTAATTAGTGCATATAAAAACACTCTGTATAAACAAACAAATTAAATGAATTAATTTAATAATTGAATAGTTCAACTACCTTCCATAGGAATAAAACCATTATATATTAGAAGGACCTGTAAAATAAATAGACAATTACAATTCTAGGTAAAGATAAAAATAAAAACATAATTTTAAAATGGGCAAAAATGCAATATTAAATGACCCACAACACTATAATTTTTCCTGTTAATGAACACTTTCCATGTCTTGTAAAAAGGAAAGGACACACTTGTAACTTGTCTGACCTACGTTTTTAAAACACTATTAATGGAAATATTGTTGTTTAATCCTGGAGGCAAGTCCAGATTTAATTTAAATTGCCACTGAAGTTCCCTGTATTCAATTAATGCTTCCCATGGTTCTCCCCATGGATTTACAGGGACTTGCTCTAAAACAGCAAATTTAAAGCCTTTGTGATCTGGATATAACTTCAAATGTAGAGAGCATTGTCTATATTACATTTTTAATATAAAAAAGCTCGTAAATCCCTTTAGCAAGGATTCTCTCAGTTTTATACACATAGAAGACTTCACATTTCCCACAAATAGCAATGTAGACTACCCCCTTAGTTGAACACTTACAGTTCATAGGAAGACTAATGCTTTGATCTCTTATAATGGTCATATTAACTACAAATATATGTTCACTTTGATTACAGTGTCTACATTTTTTATACTAAAATCACTGCATGTCTTTAATGCATGGAAATTGGTTCTCTTATTCTCAAAGCTGTTTTTAAGGTTTTATCCCCTTGTAAACACAAATTGGGAATGATCACCAACAATGTCAGTAACCTCCTGATCAGACTTAAAAATACCCCAGTTATTATTAATAATCCTTTTAATTTTAAAACATTCAGGTTAATATTTTAAAATCAGTGCTAAACTAAAATGTCTGTCTTCACTCCTTCTATCACCCAGTGTATTAAGATCAACATTCTGGTCAAGATCTTCGCCTAGTAATGTTTTAAACATATAATGCATACCCTATTTAACTTCACTTCTTATTTCATTGATCATCATTTCAGGGTATCCACTCTCTGAAAACATTTTACTTAAAAAAATTCATTCTTTTTCAAAATCACCATAGTCAGAAATCATCCTTGCCAATCTTACAAACTGCCCCTTAACTAAAGCTTTCTTCTGTTTTAAGGGGTGGCAATTACCAAAAATGTAAGTATGAATTTGAAAATGTAAGTTTCCCATATATATTGGACATAAACCTGCCATCTCTTTTGGTGATTAATACATCTAAATAATTAATTTTCTATAAAAAAATGATGGTAGTTAAATCTTAAAAATTAAGTAGCTATGTTAATATATCTAAAAAAAATCATCCAAAACATCAGTAGTACTTGTCCATAATATAAAGATGTCATCAAGGAACCATACGTATAAATTCTAACATTTCTGAAATTCTGAGTTAAAATGTATTTACATTCCTAGGATAACATAACTAAATTAACATAAGTAGGGGCACATATTGCTCCCATTGCTACACCTTTTTTCTGTTTAAAATTCTCCCTCTCAGAATAAATAAAATTATTATGAAAACCAATTCCATTATATCCAATATCAAACGACTCTCAGTGTTGTTGAAAAATTCAAATGTGGACACTATTTCTGAAAGATATCCCAAGCCAGTTTTGTGAGGGATCATAGAAAATACATCTATCACATCAATCTCCTCCTACATCTTTTCCATTTAGGAAAATCTAATTTAAAGTATTTTTTTTTTTATTTTTATCTTTACCTAAAATTGTAAATGTCTGTTTATTGTACAGGTCCTTCCAATATGCAATAGTTTTATTCCTATGTTATTACAATAGTAATCTTGCAGTATGGTTTAACTTACAGAGTCTAAATCAGATTGATGCCTTTTTGTAGTTAAGTGGAAGCTAGTCGCACTATTAGGGAAGCTAGTCACACTATTCAGTTATTCAATTAATTAATTTAATTTGTTGATGTATATAAGACTAGTTTTAGCTGTACTAATGGGTTCTGATGAAGTCCTGTAATATAGAGGATGAAAGCACTTGACCTGGTTTTGTTGTGGTTTAATAAAATAAGAAAAAGCGGTCTGGTGTTACTGTACATTTTCTGCTGCTTTACCTAAATGGCAGAGTTGTTGCTGGTTTTATTAGTTTGTTTCTCTGCCGTGTTGGCTTTTGGTGTCTTTAGATTGTAGTAATCAAATCAAGGAACTGATGGGCATATTATATTTCTTGTGAAAGATTTCCACTCAATGGATTGGAAGTTAATGTCACCCAGGATTAGCAGATTTGGATTAATATGTACAGAATTTAACTAACTGTGATAGTTATCATGGTCATCAGAGATATTAAGAGTGGCCTATATTTGGCAATAATGTGGCATTTGGGTTTATTTGGTGTGATTAAGATGTGTAGGAGTTCCAGATAGGTGTCTTGAAGGATCTGGTGAGAGAAAATATTACTGGATACCCTTCACACCACATGCAACTTGTTGTTGTGCCTTTGCTTGATCTGCACATGCTTATACAATTTTTACACCACATACATATGTTATGCTGAGCCACTAGAATTCATATAACATGATTATAAGTTGCATAAGCAACATATGCATAAGTCTTTGTAGTATGTCACTTCAAGGCATAGAGCGTTGGGACAATTTAGTAAAGCAGTAAAATTGCTACACTATATGTAGTGAGAGCAGAGAAGTAGAGTACCTTGGATCAGGAGCACAGGTAGACTACCCTTTATCAGGAACACAGGTAGAGTACCTTGGATCGGGAGCACAGTTTATCCTGGATCAGGAGCACAGGTAGAGTACCCTTCATCAGGAACGCAGGTAGAGTAACCTGCATCAGGAGCACAATTAGAGTACCTTAGACCAGGAGCACAGATACAGCATCCTGTGTGAAGAGCACAGATAGAGTACCATGCATTGGGAGCACAGGTAGGGTACCCTGGATCAGGAACACAGGTAGAGTACCCTGGTTCAGGAGCACAGAAAGTCAGATTGATATACTGCATAATGATCCTGGATGCAAAGAGCTCCCAAAACACAGAGACCGAATGACTTCCTATTTGAAGCATATTTTTGTTTCCCCTTGCCCAAGTTTCAGACAAATTATCCTAATAAACCTGCCTTTGTTCCTAGGCAGTCTCACTCTCCCCCTGAGGTAAAAAGGGTGGTAGAAGGGCTACCCCTGCTAAGGTTACACAGATTCCCTCTACTCAGTAGCCTCCCTTTCCTGACAAACCAGGTGCTGTATAACTATTCTGTTCTTCTCAGTCAAGTTCCTGTTTCTCTGTGTCTTTCCCTGTCCCTTCCTATTTGGGTAGAGGTCACCCAAGACTTCTGGGTTCTTTCCATAATTCACCAGGGTTATTACATGATTTGGAAATCTCCCCCCCCCCCTTTTTAGGCATTCATTAGCCTCCTCAGAAGCAACTGCTCTTTTTCCCAGAGGTGCTTCAGAGCCTGTTGGCTCAAGGAACAGTTGAAGAAGTTCTGACTCCTCAGAGGGGGGAGGGATTTTACTCCAGAATATTCTTGGTCACCAGGAAAGAAAACACCTGGAGACCCATTCTGGATTGTTCTCAGCTAAACACTTTTTTGAAGGTCCCTTTTTTTTGGATGCCATTCCCTCAAACCTTGTTTCCTCTGCTACTTCCTCAGGCGTTTCTAGTTTCCATGGATCTCAAGGATGCTTATCGACACATTCCTATTCATCCCTTTTCTGAGAAGTTGTTACATTTCTCTGTTGCTTCCTGGCATTTTCAGTTCTCTGCTTTGTCCCTTGGTCTCCCTACTGCCCCAAGGGTCTTCACCAAATAGCTAACTCCTGTGATTGTTTATTGTAGGCTAAGGGGGATACATGTCTTCCCTTACTTGGACTACCTTTCAAGAGATCTTACTTCAGCATCTGCGCTTACCATTTCTGTTTTGTAAAGCCTGGGGTTTACTATAAACTTCCAGAAGTTATTTTTTCCTGGTTTGCAGGATCCAGACTGTTCCAATGTTGGCATCCCCTGCCTTCTCCCAAGGCCTTAACTCTCGTTGTTTTCTTTCAAACCATTCTTTCTCTGGCTTCAGTCACAGTCAGAGAATTTCTGAGGGTACTGGGCTACAAGGCTTCCACCATTCCTATGCTCCCTTAGCCAAGCTATACGTGAGAAAGCTTCAGAGGTTTCTAAAGTCAGGTTGGCTTCAACATTCTCATCCTTTAGATTTTCTAGTCTCTCTACTTCCATTCCTCAACCTGGAACTTCAGTGGTGGATTTATCAGTTGTTCCTCAACCCAGAGCTTCCTTTTCAACCTGTAATCCCCTCTGAGAAATTTTTCACAGATGCCTTGGATGTGGGATGGGGTCCTCCTTCGGCCCTCTGAAGTTAGTGGGCCTTTGGTCGCTTTGATAAAAGAAAGACCACATCAATGTCAAGGAAATTAGATTTCTTCTGCTGGCTCTTCAGGATTTTCATTTTCTCTTTCTTCCAGGGCTTTTCAAGATTCTCACAGACAATACTACAGTGATGTGGTATGTCTACAAACAAGGGGGGACAAGGGCTTATCTCCTTTGCAGGTTAGCCCTTCAGAGTTGGGAGTGGGCTATCCAGTATCAGGTGACCCTTCAAGCAGTTTACATACCCTCAAATCAGAACATAGTGGCAGATTGTATGAGCAGGTCCATAACACTATCCCTTCATAGGACTGTATTTCTGGACATTGTCCACCAGTGGGGTACTCCTCAAGTAGATGTATTTGCCTCCCCTCTGAATAGACAACTTCCTCTGTTTTGTACCAGAGTCCCATGCCGTCAGGCCTGGAAGGTCGATACCCTCTCTTTTTCTTGGAAGGGGATGTTTATTTATGCCTTCCACTCTCTTCCTCTCATTCCGAAAGTCCTGTTCAGGATAAAACAGGATGCTCACACCATCTTGCTGGTGACTCCCTTTTAGCCCAGACTGCATTGGTTCCTTCTTCTTCTGCATTTGTCTAAGGACAATCATCACAAGTTATCTCACAGGGTGGACCCACTCACAGAAGATAAGAGATCTCTCATTCATCCCCACCTCTTCACTCTTCAGCTGACATTGTGGATGATAGAGTTTTGATTCCCTACAGACACCTTTATTTCTGAGGACATGCTTTGGGTCCTGTAGGAGGCCAGAAAACCCACTACTAGGAAATCCAAATGGAAGAGGTTTTCTGTATGGTGTCTTTCTGTAACCTAGATCCCTTTACTGTGGATGTTTCTTTGCTTCTCTCCTATTTGTGTGAATTGCTCAGTGCTGGGTTGGCATATTCTTGTGTTAAGGCCCACCTGTCAGCTATTTCTGCTTGTCTGCCTTTGACTCCCCACTTTGGCCTTTAGATTTGTGACCAAACAGTTTGTTAAAGGCATCCTTCATATTAGGCCTTCCAGGAAGCCTGTCCCTCCTTCCTGGGACCTTTAATTTTGCTTTGAAAAAATTGATTCAGGCTCCTTTTGAGCCTGTTGGTTCAGCTTCCTTACAGCACTGTTTTTGAAAGGCTGTTCTGCTTTTGGCCCTTGCTTCTGCCAGATAGGTGTCTGAGCTGCAAGCCCTTATGGCTGTTCCTCCCTTTTTAGTTTTCCATAAGGACAGAGTGTCCCTTTGTACTAATCCTTCTTTTATACCTAAGATATTTAATGAGTTGTCTTTCTTTAAAAAAAAAAAAAAAAAAAAAGAAACATCTTTATTAAATTGCCATGTATGATATAGGCCATGTTACATTTATATAAATGACAATTAACTATAGTGACACAATCTCAGTTGCAAAGATTATACATTCCAAACCGTGTCAACACAACTGTAACTGCAAACATTATACATCACTTTTAACATATCTAGTCAATCTTAGTCAACCATTGCATAGCTCATTCAAATCCTGCCTTCTTTTAAACCTTGTTCCTCCTCTGCATGTATTGATCCCCAAGTCCCATTTTTTCTTATGTAATTTGTTCCCACCCTTTTCTAACGATCCCAGTTCCAGTTGTTTTAAGTTTGCTACTATCTTCACTACTTCTAGTAAAGTTGATTTAAACTTTGATTTCCATTTTTCTAGTAATTGCTTTTTTGGCAGCCATCATAATTAGACTCAGGAAGGCCTTACTATGTTTAGGCAATTCCAAATTTGTATCATAGCTCAAAAAATAATTTCACGAGTCACTGCAATTTGCTCACCCAGCATCTCCAACAGACCACTCTGTAGGGAATCTCCAAAGTCTAACAACTCATTACACTTCCAGAAAATATGTTCCCAGTTTCCTCCGTCTGCTCCACCACACCTCCAGCATTGCTGTCTACCTGAGGAAAAATTATTTGAAGTCTGCTTGGGGTATAAAAATACCTATGTGAGATCTTACAGGCAAAGATCAGAAATCTTATAGATTTTGTTGCATATTTGTTGCATAATTTTTGAGACATGCATATATTCCCCCATGTTAATGAGTTGTCTCTTAATCAGCGTATTAATTTGCCCCTTATCTGCAGCCTTTCTCTAGTGCTTACTGTCTGTAGGCTATTTTTTTAGCTGAAGCCTTTCTTTACTTTGGCTAGATTGTGTTAATTGTCTGCTGGCTAGTGGGGGCTGGTTCTTTTGTGTTTTTGTAAAAAAAAAAAAAAAAAAAAGTTGTTGTTCTGGTATTTAAGCCCTAACTTTGATAGGGTTTCTGTCTATACACACTGAGCAGAGTGGATAAGAGGTGTTGACTGCAACTGTTAGCGGAGATATATAAGCATCCTGTTTTTTTATTATTTATACAGATTATTGTTTCTAACAATTTATATATAGCACTTTTATTTTATTTGTTTGCAGTTAAAAGCATTCTGTATCTTTACAAATCTTTATCTGTATAAAAACTTTCATTTTGTGGCTTTCTCTAGTGCTTGCTGTCTGTAGGCTATTTTTTTAGCTGAAGCCTTTCTTTACTTTGGCTAGATTGTGTTAAGTGTCTGCTGGCTAGTGGGGGCTGGTTCTTTTGTGTTTTTGTAAAAAAAAAAAAAAAAAAAAAAGTTGTTCTGGTATTTAAGCCCTAACTTTGATAGGGTTTCTGTCTATACACACTGAGCAGAGTGGATAAGAGGTGTTGACTACAACTGTTAGCTGAGATATATAAGTATCCTGTTTTTTATTATTTATACAGATTATTGTTTCTAACAATTTATATATAGCACTTTTATTTTATTTGTTTGCAGTTAAAAGCATTCTGTATCTTTACAAATCGTTATCTGTATAAAAACTTTCATTTTGTGGCTTTCTCTAGTGCTTACTGTCTGTAGGCTATTTTTTAGCTGAAGCCTTTCTTTACTTTGGCTAGATTGTGTTAATTGTCTGCTGGCTAGTGGGGGCTGGTTCTTTTGTGTTTTTGTAAAAAAAAAAAAAAGTTGTTTTTCTGGTATTTAAGCCCCTAACTTTGATAGGGTTTCTTTCTATACACACTGAGCAGAGTGGATAAGAGGTGTTGACTGGAACTGTTAGCGGAGATAAATAAGTATCCTGTTTTTTTATTATTTATACAGATTACTGTTTCTAACAATTTATATATAGCACTTTTATTTTATTTGTTTGCAGTTAAAAGCATTCTGTATCTTTACAAATCTTTATCTGTATAAATTCTTTCATTTTGTGGCTTTCTCTAGTGCTTACTGTCTGTAGGCTATTTTTTAGCTGAAGCCTTTCTTTACTTTGGCTAGATTGTGTTAAGTGTCTGCTGGCTAGTGGGGGCTGGTTCTTTTGTGTTTTTGTAAAAAAAAAAAAAAAGTTGTTGTTCTGGTATTTAAGCCCTAACTTTGGTAGGGTTTCTGTCTATACACACTGAGCAGAGTGGATAAGAGGTGTTGACTGCAACTGTTAGCGGAGATATGTAAGTATCCTGTTTTTTTATTATTTATATAGATTATTGTTTCTAACAATTTATATATAGCACTTTTATTTGTTTGCAGTTAAAAGCATTCTGTATCTTTACAAATCTTTATCTGTATAAAAACTTTCATTTTGTGGCTTTCTCTAGTGCTTACTGTCTGTAGGCTATTTTTTTAGCTGAAGCCTTTCTTTACTTTGGCTAGATTGTGCTAATTGTCTGCTGGCTAGTGGGGGCTGGTTCTTTTGTGTTTTTGTAAAAAAAAAAAAAAAGTTGTTGTTCTGGTATTTAAGCCCTAACTTTGATAGGGTTTCTGTCTTTACACACTGAGCAGAGTGGATAAGAGGTGTTGACTGCAACTGTTAGCGAGATATATAAGTATCCTGTTTTTTTTAATTATTTATACAGATTATTGTTTCTAACAATTTATATATAGCACTTTTATTTTATTTGTTTGCAGTTCAAAGCATTCTGTATCTTTACAAATCTTTATCTGTATAAAAACTTTCATTTTGTGGCTTTCTCTAGTGCTTACTGTCTGTAGGCTATTATTTAGCTGAAGCCTTTCTTTACTTTGGCTAGATTGTGTTAATTGTCTGCTGGCTAGTGGGGGCTGGTTCTTTTGTGTTTTTGTAACAAAAAAAAAAAAAAAAAAGTTGTTGTTCTGGTATTTAAGCCCTAACTTTGATAGGGTTTCTATCTATACACACTGAGCAGAGTGGATAAGAGGTGTTGACTACAACTGTTAGCGGAGATATATAAGTATCTTGTTTTTTATTATTTATACAGATTATTGTTTCTAACAATTTATATATAGCACTTTTATTTTATTTGTTTGCAGTTAAAAGCATTCTGTATCTTTACAAATCTTTATCTGTATAAAAACTTTCATTTTGTGGCTTTCTCTAGTGCTTACTGTCTGTAGGCTATTTTTTAGCTGAAGCCTTTCTTTACTTTGGCTAGACTGTGTCAATTGTCTGCTGGCTAGTGGGGGCTGGTTGTTTTGTGTTTTTGTACAAAAAAATGTTGTTCTGGTATTTAAGCCCTAACTTTGATAGGGCTTCTGTCTATACACACTGAGCAGAGTGGATAAGAGGTGTTGACTGCAACTGTTAGCGGAGATATATAAGTATCCTGTTTTTTTATTGTTTATACAGATGATTGTTTCTAACAATTTATATATAGCACTTTTATTTTATTTGTTTGCAGTTAAAAGCATTCTGTATCTTACAAATCTTTATCTGTATAAAAACTTTCATTTTGTGGCTTTCTCTAGTGCTTACTGTGTCTGTAGGCTATTTTTTAGCTGAAGCCTTTCTTTGCTTTGGCTAGATTGTGTTAATTGTCTGCTGGCTAGTGGGGGCTGGTTCTTTTGTGTTTTTGTAAAAAAAAAAAAAAGTTGTTGTTCTGGTATTTAAGCCCTAACTTTGATAGGGTTTCTGTCTATACACACTGAGCAGAGTGGATAAGAGGTGTTGACTGCAACTGTTAGCGGAGATATATAAGTATCCTGTTTTTTTTATTATTTATACAGATTATTGTTTCTAACAATTTATATATAGCACTTTTATTTTATTTGTTTGTAGTTAAAAGCGTTCTGTATCTTTACAAATTGTTATCTGTATAAAAACTTTCATTTTGTGGCTTTCTCTAGTGCTTACTGTCTGTAGGCTATTTTTTTAGCTGAAGCCTTTCTTTACTTTGGCTAGTTTGTGTTAATTGTCTGCTGGCTAGTGGGGGCTGGTTCTTGTGTGTTTTTGTAAAAAAAAAAAAAAAAAACAAAAAATAAAAACTGGTATTTAAGCCCTAACTTTGATAGGGTTTCTGTCTATACACACTGAGCAGAGTGGATAAGAGGTGTTGACTGCAACTGTTAGTGGAGATATATAAGTATCCTGTTTTTTTTTTATTATTTATACAGATTATTGTTTCTAACAATTTACACTTTTATTTTATTTGTTTGCAGTTCATAGCTTCATAGGTTCATAGGTTCATACTAGGCTATCTGCCCTAGGACATTTATAAGCCTAGCCAGAATGTGTTTGGCTTTGGCCACCCATTTTAAATTAATTTTGCTATGCCCTTTTTCGAGGTTAGTATACTGTGACTCTGTCTAACAGTGACACAGAAGTGATACCCGGGGTAAACCTACGATCCCCCATCCACTCATCAAGATTCCTCTTGAAGAGAGTCAATGAGGGACTCTGCCTAACCTGGACTGGGATTTTATTCCAGAGTGAAGGGAGCCTCTGAGTTATGAATCTGTCCCTCCAGCATGTCCTATTTATTTCAGTGCTGAGATTCAAGTCTCTCGGCGTGGCTCGATGGGATTTGGATTTTCTGAGGTGCAGCATGTCCATTAATTCCGGGTTGGACATGGCTTTATACGTCAGGCACAGATCACCTCTGAGCAGGCGGTATGCCACTGAGTAGAGCTGGAGTTTCTTTAACCGGGCAGCATATGGCATCTGTTTGAGCCCTTTGATCCTCTTGGTGAGGTACTTTTGGGGTCTTTCCAGTTACTGCAGGTGTCTGGTAAGGTACATCCCAAAAGGGGCATTGTACTCAATTATGGGCCTGATGAGGGATGGGTAAAGAGGCACGATTACCTCCCCTGATCTAGATGTGAATCCCTTCATGATTAGGTGGGCTATATAAAATGTTTTTCTAACCACTTTGGCCACGTGGTTGTCAAATGAGAGATTGCTATCAACTTGGGTCCCCAGGTCCCTAATTACTTCTTCTGTACTTAATGGATTACCACCTATGTGGTAATTTGTGGGCACTTTGTTTTGCCAAAGGGGATGACTATACACTTTTTGGCATTTAGCTTGAGGCCATGGCTCTGGCACCAGTTGTCTGTTTCTATGAGGCCCTTTTGGA
The DNA here is from genome assembly GCF_019279795.1 of Protopterus annectens. Taxonomy (NCBI): domain Eukaryota; kingdom Metazoa; phylum Chordata; order Ceratodontiformes; family Protopteridae; genus Protopterus; species Protopterus annectens. The sequence continues at coordinate 517,721,722 of NC_056738.1, read as the reverse complement.
GGATGCTTGTGTCGGCTGGAGAGTCGATTATAGCGCCCAGTTTGCAGTCATCTGCGAACTTGGTCAGCCACAGTCCTTCTGTGTTGGCCTGTACCTCTGAGAAATATATACCGAACAGGAGAGGTCCCAGGACTGAGCCTTGTGGGAAGCCACTTGTAACTGGTTTGGAGTCTGACATGGCTCCAGCAATTCTAACCATGTGGGGTCTGTCCTTGAGCCAGTTTGCAACCCATCTAGTGACATAGGGGTTTATATTTAAGCTGGTGAGCTTATCTATAATGCCCGAGTGGGGTATTGTATCGAAGGCTTTTGCGAGGTCCAGGTAGGCTGTGTGGACCACCTTCCCCTCGTCAATGGCCTTGGTGACTGTTTCAAAGAAATCGACCAGGTTTAAGAGGCAGGATCTGCCCTTAACAAAGCTGAACTGGGTAGGATCCAGTGTCTGTAGGTCCCCAATATCTTTTTTTATGAGGTCCATGATGATCCTTTCCATAGCTTTGCAGACCAAGCTAGTCAGGCTTATGGAGCAATAGTTTCCAGGATCCGTTGAGGCACCACCTTTGTGGAGAGGGACCACTGTTTCTGTACTCCACTCTTTGGGTACATATCCTGTGGCACGGCTGAGATTGAACAGTAGTTTTATGTTTGGATTTAGCTCTTCTTGGAGTTCATGTAGGACGCAGCCCGGGACACCGTCTGGTCCCATTGGTGCTGTGTTTTTTGCTTTGGAGAGGGTGGCTCTTACCTGAGCATCTGAGATGTCAGGGGGGCAGCACTCTGCTGGGATAGATATTTGCCCTTTTGGTGGGGAGGGGTGGGAGACGTTTGCGCTGAACCTGTCAGCTAGGATGTTGGCAATGTCTGTGGGTTCGGTGTATTTTTTGTCATTTTGGACTAATTCTGAGCATATCTGGGAATTCCCACCCAGGTTCCTAACATAACTAAAGAAAGCCTTGTGATTATCCTTAGTGTCCTGTGCAATTTTTCTCTCGAAGCTGGCCTTAGACGATTTTATGAGTGCCCGTAGTTTTTTGCTAACACTGATCAGAGATGCCTTCCCTTTTTAGGATTTTGCTCTATCATGTAGTAGCTTCCTCCTTCTATTGTATAGTTTGTTTATGGCTGGGGTCCACCAGACAGGACGTCTGCCTTTGGAGGATTGTGTCTTGGTTTTATTTGGGATTGCATAAAAGCATTTTGTATCTTTACAAATCTTTATCTGTATAAAAACTTTCATTTTGTGGCTTTCTCTAGTGCTTACTGTCTGTAGGCTATTTCTTAGCTGAAGCCTTTCTTTACTTTGGCTAGATTGTGCTAATTGTCTGCTGGCTAGTGGGGGCTGGTTCTTTTGTGTTTTTGTAAAAAAAAAAAAAAAAAGTTGTTGTTCTGGTATTTAAGCCCTAACTTTGATAGGGTTTCTGTCTATACACACTGAGCAGAATGGATAAGAGGTGTTGACTGCAACTGTTAGCGGAGATATATAAGTATCCTTTTTTTTTATTATTTATACAGATTATTGTTTCTAACAATTTGTATATAGCACTTTTTATTTGTTTGCAGTTAAAAGCATTCTGTATCTTTACAAATCTTTATCTGTATAAAAACGTTCATTTTGTGGCTTTCTCTAGTGCTTACTGTCTGTAGGCTATTTTTTTGTCCCCGCCCTTGGTACTTGGTGGCTTTGCAGTGGCCCACCCCTACTGTAAATCTGATCTGGGACACTCCTCCCAGTCTAGTGTCATTAGCTCATTCTACCGAATACAGAGAGAACATTTGATAAGGCCTTCTGTTTCTCCTTTTTCCCTTTCAAAAAAAAAAAAAAACTTTTTTTTTTGCCTGAATCTCCTTGTGTCCTGACTGTGCTTCTCAAACATTTTGGAAATATAGAGTATATTTCAGAGCATTTATTATAACTGTAATTGCCTTAATATTGCTACAACTCAGGTGCTCTAGGTTGCACTGCATCCGAAGTGTTTGTGTGTTTAAGCTGCTTTTCTGTATATATAGACTTCTCTGTATATGTAGACTAGCTACTTATTCTGCTGTGTTACTTCCTCTTAAATCATTTTTCAGTTGTGCACTTGCCTTGCTTCATTTAAAAAAAAATTAAATTGCTAATTTTGTAGAGTTTTAATTGCATTTACTGTCTAGGACTACACACTCAAGTATGTTAGTCTTTTCTGTGTTTATTTACCTTTATTATTGCATTGTTTAGCCTGTTTCAACAACAAAAAAATACTATCTTGTTTGCTTGTTTCCCACCTTTTCTAGACAGTACATATCCCAAGCTTTGCTTGTCTCAGAACTTTATTTTCTGTGCTCAGAGCTATCCAGACCTTGCATTGGTAGAGGGAAGTCCTACTGCCTACCAGTGGGACTGGTGAGCATTGTACTGCCTATCTAACGCTAGAGGAGTGGTTTCCAGCTCTGAAATTGTAATTTTATTAGCTTTTGGGCTGATTTCTTTCCCTTTCAACTTTCTGGCTTAAAAACGCGTGTGTTTGCATATTTTTCACATTGTGCAGCACTGCGAGGCTACAGTTAAACTATTCCAGGTGCCAGAAAGTCTGCTCTTCAAATTTTCCCTTAAAATTAGCTGGTTTCTCAGTAGTAGCACTAAAATCTGAACCCCTGTGACTAGCACTTGCTCTAGAACCTGCTGGAAAGCACTAGGAAGCCTGAAACAGATACAAGCACTCAGCTCTCCTTGTCAATAAGGAGAAATTAATCATATGCACTAAACAGCCTATAATTGTCAAGTACCTTGCAAAGGTAAGGGAAAACAGCTCTTAAACTTTACATAAAAGCACCTAAACAGGCATGTCCAAGGGTCAGCTTCCGGTGATTTCTTCTGTCCACCTGGTGAATCTGGGCATACTGGGGCAATGCGGCAACTGCCTCATGTACACAGACAATCCTCTCCTCCTACCACCCAACACTACAACCTGCGAGAGATGTACTTACATAGCCAAACTGGAAGCAAAGCTCTCTCCGGCCAAGATTGTGCTAGACAGTCAAGAGGTGAAGGTTAACACCTGCATCACACCTCAACCAACTCATAGCCCTTCAAAACCCACACCATCAACACCCACACATAGCAACACTAAACCCACATATGCGGAGGCCCTTAACATTAACCTGCCCAAGCAACAAGGACCTCCGAAGCCGAAACGCAGACACCAGTCACAACCAAAATGACACATAGCTCACAACACCAGTGTGCCACCCAACAACAGCCCCTAAGGCAAGACAATGTACCCAACACTTTAGTCATAGGTGACTCTGTGGTCAGGCACACTGATGTCCCACTCACCAGACTGAACAAGGAGAAAATTACAGTCAGCTGCCTGTCGGGTGCCAGGATCCGCCACATAACGCATGCACTCAAGTCACTCCACAACAAGTACAAATATGACTCTGTCATTGTCTATGCTGGAGTGAATGACTTGAGACGTACCTCCCTGGACTACATGAAAAGAGATATGGAAGAGCTCTTGGATCATGTGACCCAGGCAGGTATGACCCTAGCCCTGAGTAGCATCCTGCCTTCGCCAAGAATGATACCACAGTATAAGGACAAAATGATTGACTTCAACAATTGGCTAAGCTTCTGGTGTCATTCAAAGGGGATCCAGTATTTGTCTGCCTGGGAAGACATGATCGACAAACCACGATGCTTTGCCAGAGATGGTCTGCACCTGTCACCCCTGGGATTCAGGTTACTGGCTATAGCTCTTGCCACCCCTATAGTGCCTTTTTTAGGCAACTTTCAAAGGATAAAACCACCACCGTAACGAATAGAAGCAGGCAAAATCTGTAGGTAATGCTACTCAATGCTAGAAGTCTAAACCTCAAAATGCACTCTCTTGAGGCACTCCTAAAAATGGAGAACATCGATATCTGTGCAGTAACTGAGACCTGGTTCAAGGCTCCAGAGAGCACCCCTGCAATACCAGGCTACAATTCTTACCACACTTTTCGGCCACAAAACCAGGACTGAAACACTAAAGGTGGAGGAGTGTCCATATTCACCAAGGATATTCACACCTCCAGGCTAGTTGCCCAGCACAATGCATCTGAAATTCTCCAGGTGCAACTAACACTAGGTAAGACTGCAATCCAAATTGTAGCTTGCTACAGATCCCCATCCATGCCCCAAGATTCTCACTACACCTTTCTAAACATACTGGAAATATTAAGATACAACCAAACACCCTAATACTGGGTGATTTCAACTACCCTGCCATTAATTGGGAAAACTACTCAGGTACCAACTCCTTTTCCCAACGGTTCTTGGAATTCATAAATTCCAATGCCCTGGATCAACTAATCCATTGTCCCACCAGGGGCTCCAATATCCTAGACCTGGTCATTACCAACATGGGAGATAGATGCTCCACACCACCCCCTCATTTGTCAGGTCTTACCATAAGCAAATCACCCTTGACATCCACATCCCACCCAAACCCCCCAGTAAGGAAACCTCCTTAAAAAACTTCTCCAAAGCCAACTTCAAGCTACTGAAGTCAGAAGTGACAAACTTCACAACACCCACGCAGATGGGATCTGGAAGTTCGACTGTAGAATCCTGCACTAAAGCACTGTACAAGCACATCCACTTGTGCATGAATCATGCCATCCCAAATAGAACCAAGATGCTCTTCTCCAAAAAAAGGAAGCCAATCTGGTGGTCCCCTGCTATAAACAAACTATACAACAGAAGGAAGAAACTGTTGCAAAAAAGAGGAAAATCCCAGGATGCAAAAAACTCCCTCACCAGCATCAGTAAGAAGCTGAGATCCCTCATAAAATCCTCAAAAGCTATTTACGAAAATAAAATTGCCAAAGATTCCAAAGACAACCACAAGGCATTCTATAGTTATGCCAAAAATCTAAATGGCAATGCTCAGATCTGCTCTGAGTTACAACAGAATGGCATTAAATATACTGATCCCAAGGATATTGCCAATATCCTGGCAGATCGATTTAGTGCCAACTTCACCCCACTCTCACACCCTAAAGGGCCCATCTCAATACCAAAAGATTGCCAAATTCCGATAATCACGGCCACACAGGTAGAAACCGCACTCTCCAAAGCTAAGAATACAGCATCCATGGGACCAGATGACATCCCAGGCTGTGTACTACATGAACTTCAAAATGAACTGGCACCTCACCTAAGTGTCATGTTTAATCATAGCCTCACCTCAGGCTTCGTGCCCACTGAATGGCGCACAGCTACAGTTATCCAGCTCCACAAGGGAGGATCCACCTTGGATCCCGGGAACTACCGTCCCATCAGTCTGACAAACCTGATTTGCAAGAGCATGGAATGCATTATCATGGAACTTATAAACAAAGACATTGGCAACCTTCAAACACTAGACCCCACCCAGTTTGGGTTTGTGAAGGGCCGATATTGTCTCCTGAATCTGATTGACTTCTTTGAATCAATCTCCAGAGCTGTGGACGAGGGTAAGGCAGTCCACATAGCCTATCTGGACCTCTCCAAGGCCTTTGACACCATCCCCCACTCTGGAATCATAGATAAACTTACTAAGCTGGGCATAAACCCCTATGTCACTCGATGGGTTGCTAACTGGCTTACTGACAGAACCCAGACAGTAAAAGTAGCCGACTCCAAATCCAGCTCCAGACAAGTGACAAGTGGAGTACCTCAGGGTTCAGTCCTGGGACCACTCTTGTTTGGCATCTACTTTTCTGAAGTACAGGCCAACACTAAGGGACTCTGGCTAACAAAGTTTGTAGATGACTGCAAACTGGGAGCCATTATTGAATCCCCAAATGATGTTGATATTCTACAAAAGGGCCTTACAGAAATAGATGCCTGGTGCCAGAGCCATGGGCTCAAGCTTAATGCCAAGAAATGTATAGTTATCCCCTTTGGAAAAAAACATGTACCCATGAATTACCACATAGGTGGCAGGACACTAAACATTGAAAGTGTGATGAGAGACTTAGGGACACAGGTGGACAGTTGTCTCACTTTCGATAACCACATTGCCACAACAGTCAGGAAATCCTTCTATGTGGCACACCTCATCAGTAAGGGCTTTTCATCCAGAAAAAAAGGAGATCACTGTCCCACTGTACTCATTCCTCATTAGACCCATTATAGAGTATAATGCCCCGTTTGGTATGTACCTCACAAGACATCTGCAACAGCTTGAAAGGCCACAGAAATACCTCACTAAAAGAATCACAGGCCTAAAACAGATGCCATATACTGACCGTCTAAAAAAACTCCAGCTGTACTCTGTGGCATATCGTCTACTCAGAGGTGATCTCTGCTTAACATACAAGGCCATGTCAAACCCTGAGCTGCTGGACATGCTCCACTTAAAGAAATCCCAATCCCTCAGAGCCACACGCTCCAGGGATCTAAACCTTGTCATCACAATGAACAAAACATGCTGGAGGGATAGGTTCCTGACCCAGAGACTCCCCATACTCTGAAATAGACTGCCCATACTTATCAAGCATTGCACCTCTTTGGCTCTCTTCAAAAGGAACCTTGATGATTGGATGGGAGATAGGAAATTCACCCCGGGGATCATGTCAGTCACCCTGCTAGACAGGGGCCTGGAGAAGTAAATATTGTGGGAAGAAATATCCAGGGAATTGTTATGGCTAGGCTTGCATAGGCCCTAGGGCCAATAGCCTAGTACCAACCTATTAACCTGCAAGTGAGAAGGTTTTGCACACCTTAGATTTGCATGGACATCTCAGATAGCTTTTTGTTTCTTTTCATTCTAGATCTTTAGGTTTGGCTGTTTCCAAGCAAACCATTTCTTCTTGGATATCTAAAGCTGTTAAGGCTCATTCCACTAGGGCTGTGGCTTCTTCTGATGCTTTTTTCAATGTTTTGGATACTAATTCTATTCTTGAGGCAGCAACCTGGACTTCTGTGCATACCTTTAGCAAGCACTATAAGTTGGATGTAATTTATAAGGCCAGAACTGGTTTTGCTAGGGCCATTCTCCATGGCTTCCTAGAGGGCTCTACTGGCCTTTCCTCCTTCCACTGTTCTTCCTGAGCTTTTGCACTCTCCCTATTGTAAAGAATACTGCAACAATGATATGGAAGGACATAGTAAAGTTGTGTAAAATCTTACTGTAACAGTAGATGTCCTTCTCTTCACTGTTGCAGTGTTCAATCACTCCTTCCTCCCCTTGGTCCTTTATCCTTCTGGATATCCTTGTTACCTACTTTTATCCTTGGACTGTCATTCCTTCTGAGGCTTTTCAGTTCTGAGGATGATACATCTGGATGTCACCTTTATGCCTTATCCCGTGCATGAGGAGCATACGTGTGATCTACGACATACCCTTTACAACCAAAAGGCTGTGGTATACTGGCTGAATGTCAGGCTGCCCTTGGCAGGGGATCCCCATTGTAAATAATACTGCAATAGTGAAGAGAAGGACATCTACTGTTATGGTAAGATTTTACACAACTTTACTTTACTTTTTAAGGGAAGCTGAAGTATGACAAGCGACAGCAAGCAGGATTTTATTTGTTGTAATGGAGATGAGGATGTAATAAGTATAGTGAGCAGGATACTTATTTGCTATAAGGGAGGTGGGGTGTGATATGGACAGTGAGTGATTTGGGGGTTGGCATAATGGTTAAGGTTTTTATGTCAAAGACAAAAGGTAGAGGGTTTGATTCTCACCTTTGAAAGGGAAATTGGCTGGGCTTAAAATGATCCATAAGGGCAGCTAGCCTAGTACTTATCTATGAAGCAGATTCCTTTTGGGGGGGTTGGCATAATGGTTAAGGTCTTCACTTCATAGACACAGGGTACAGGGATTGATTCTTACCTGATGTTATTAGCTAGGCTTTAAATGGTCCTTCAGGGCAGTTAGCCTAGTATTCACCTATGAACTTATGAGCAGAACACTTATTTGCTATACGGGAGGTGGGAGTGTGATATGGACAATGACCGGGATACTTATTTCCTATAAGGGAGGTGGGGTGTGATATGGACAGTGAGCAGGATACTTATTTGCTATAAGGGAAGGTATGTGTGATATGGATACTAAGTAGGATACTTAGAGGTGAAGGGTGTGATATGGACAGTGAACAGGATACTTATTTGTTATAAGGGAGGCGGGGTGTGATATAGACAATGAGCGCAATACTTATTTGCTATAAGGAAGGTGGGGTGTGATATGGATACTGAGTAGGATACTTAGAGGTGAAGGGTATGATATGGACAGTGAGCGGAATACTTATTTGCTATAAGGGAGGAGGGGTGTGATATAGATACTAAGGATACTTAGAGGTGAGGGGTGTGATATGGACAGTGAGCAGGATACTTATTTGCTATATTGGAGGTGGGGTGTGATATGGATACTGAGTAGGATGTTTAGAGGTGAAGGGTATGATATGGACAGTGAGCAGGATACTTATTTGCTATAAGGGAGGTGGGGTGTGATATAGATACTAAGGATACTTAGAGGTGAGGAGTGTGATATGGGCAGTGAGCAGGATACTTATTTGTTATAAAGGAGGTGGGGTGTGATATGGAGATGGATGTTGAGCAGAGTATTTGTTATAAGACATATGATGTAGACAGTATGCATAATACTTGTTTTTTAAGGGAGTTTGGGGTATGATGAAAGACAGTGAACAGGATACTTGTTTGTTATAAGGGAGATGAGGGGTTACAGTCGATAGTGAACAAGAGATTCATCAGTTACAAAGGATTTGTGTGCCCATGGTCAAGAAGCAGGCTACTTTTACATTATAACCTATGAGAGAGGAGTGACCTTGTATAATGAGCACTGTATTATTCTAATAGTCAGGTGGTAGGTGACGGGTAACTCTAGAAAATAAGTACATTAAGAAATGCACTTGGGAGAGGACCACCCTACTTATTAGCATTATGTTTAAATAACATAAGGCAAGGGTTAAATATGCACTTTTTCAACACTAGCAGACTAAGATATATTAATTTTCTATTTATGGAGCACTGTGTGACTCTTAAAATTATCATTTCTGTTTATGCAGTGCTCAAAATGTCAGAGTAAAAAGAAGAAATAACAATCATTTATGAGAAAAAAAAAGATAATTTCATGCAGTTGTTTTGTAACAACTGGGTCTGTTATTTTCTGTGCTGCCAAACACAGCACTAACCCTCAGCATCACAAATACATTGTCACTCTTGGAAACATACTACGTAATGTAAAATATATATTTTTTATTTGTGGGTGGCCACGGTGGTGCAGCGGTTAGGGTTGCTGCCTCACAGCAAGAGGTTCTCTGGTTCGATTCTCGGCTGGGGTGCCTTCTGTGTGGAGTCTGCATGGCCTCCCTGTGGTCGCATGGTTTTCCTTCGGATGCTCCTGATTCCTCCCACATCCCAAAGACATGCAGTAGGTGGATTGGACACTCTAAATTGACCCTAGGTGTGAGTGTGTGCGTGTGTGCCTTCTGCGGAAGGTTGGGCGCCGGGCTGGCAACTCGACACCATAAACCTCCACTGCAAATCATAAGTGGACAGATGATCCGCTGTGGAGGTCCCTAACCAGGAAAAGCCAAAAGAAGATTTTTTTATTTATGTGTCTTTATTTTTAGTTATTTTTTTTTTCTTGGTGAAAGTGAAACCACAATTTTACCCTGAAATGTCTTTATTTGTTTTCCATAGATTTGGATTTCATTAAAATCAATAACTTTTTGAATTTCTGACTACTTTTAGTTAGTTTTATTTGGTCACTGAATGCAGCTGATGATCTGCTGCTAATTGTCCCCCCTCCCTGCAATAACCTCAGCTATAGTCCTGGTTGCAGTTTCTTCAGCAGGGTGGGATGGGGACTGGAAAATTACTCTCATGGGAGGTGAACCTCCTGTCCTAGTGCTGCTACGTGGGTGGGGCTGTCTTGGCACACTGGGAAGGGGAGTTGAGAAACAACTCCAACTAGAGAGGATGAGTCACCTGCAGTGTGTACTGCTTCTGCGCAGGGCTTTTTTATTGCCATAACTTATTACCAACATGCGGATGTAGCTCAGCGGCATGCGACATTGCTGCACGTGATGTGGCAATGTGTTCCACATTTGTCTTACCCAAATGCCCAGTGAGACAGTTGCACAGTTTCATTATCAGCAGCACTAGTGTTCCTGTACCTGGCAGTGAGCCCATTCCCAGCATGCCTGCACACCCTTCCCTTGAGACCCTTGAGTGCAGGCAAGCAGATGTCAGTCTCATAATTTCCCTGTCCTTCCTATGCGAGCTCCAACAGCACACTGCTAATCGAATTCAGGTTGTTCACGCAATAGTCTAAACCAAAGTAGCTGACTCACTTTTTGTTAAAATTTAAGAAATGTGTTGTCAGTGTATTTATTAAATTGTTTTTTTTTATTTTCTGCATACCCAAATCACAGAGTAGTAACCTATCTTCTGCTGCTGCTGTGAAGATATATACTCCATGTGCATGCAGAGTAACTTTAATGAATACTTGCCTCAGTACACTTTATGCACTGCTTTGGTTCACTGCCATATGCTGTCATACTTTTAAAATAGCTTTCTGATGAAATGAATGCCAATGTGTTACTTACTATAAACACACAAAAATGGTTTCCCTTCTATGAATTCCCAAAGTAGGGAAAAACTGTAAATGGATATATTCAGTAAATACTGCTTGATTTGTTTTTATTCACATCTCCATACACTGTGAAAAGAATATGACTTTCAGATCAAACACAAGAAGTACGTACTCTGCCCTTGTCTGTTGACACCCGATGAAATATAAAAGCTTAGAAGTAAAATTATTTGACATTTGTGCTCATTCTAACTGTAGGACTTATTTCTCCAGCTAGTTATGTACCTACCTATTCACTAGGTGGCAGCATAAGTCTACAAATGAGAGAACACATTCTTCAAGCAGACAAATTGCTTATTTCCGTCTCAAGTGACACCATTTTTTGCATGATTCTTCTGTTCCATTATGAAAAATCAGGGTCAGAGTTGAGCCTTAGGCAAGAAGGTAAGTTCTGTTGCCTTCATGCTTGGGTCTTAACTCTAAATATGGCTACTCAGTGTATCGTTTACTCCTGGGAGGCTTAGAACTAGAGTACAATTAGGACATTTAGCCTGCTGAGCAAGCTGTCCTGTATGAGCATTTAGCACAAGGGCAGAAAAGTTTTTTTTTTTTTTTTTTTTTTTTTTAATTACTATTACTATATATCAGTCTTTTTTTCTGTCCTTATGTTCCAACAAATTAGCTGCAATTTGACTTCTGTTGTTTTAATATACTTTCATAGACGCTTTTCCTTCAAAATAGGAACAAGGCAGCAGTCAGTTACTGTATTCCCTTTTCTTTCTTATCATCTTTTCTCCTATTTTAACTTTTTCCATTATTCTGGGGAAGCTGTTGCAATCATCAACTCAACTGGTAAAGTGAGAACTGTAATACAGCTGTTGCTGTTGCTGTTTGTCTTTCGGCTTTTTCCCAGTAAGGGGTCGCCACAGCGGAACTCCTGTCCGCTAATGATTGGCAGTAGATTTTTTTACGAAACGCAGAGGTGCCAGCTCGACGCCCAATCTTCAACGAAGGCATGCCCATTTACGCATGCATGTCTTTCAAACGCTACCCAACCGCAAGGAGGACATGCAGACTCCACACAGAAGGCACTCCCAAGGCAAGCAGAGAATCGAACGGAAGAACCTCTTGCTGTGAGGTAACAATGCTACTGCCGTACCACCATGGAATATAACTGTAATACAGCTGTTATTGAACATAAAATTTGTATACAGTCTCAGGACACTATTTTCAAAACAGCTACAGTTGCATTTGCCATCAAATCTTGTGCAGAGTATTTCTGTTTAAAATTTATTGTTTTATGCTTAATGCCTGAAACTTCTAATGCTCAGCTGCCATCACTTTTCATTATGAACTTTCTACATCTTGTAGAACTGGCTTAAATATGTCTCCAGCAAGTTGCATATTAAAATCAAAATATTCTTGCGCCGTTCCTGAGAAAAGTCATTTATATTTAGTAGGTCTGTTGTTGACCAAGTAACAACAACTGAATGCAACAAAATATTAACAAAAACAACAAAGAATCAACATGTTTGGACCAATGGGTTCATAGATGGCTTCCATGCTGTGTATTGAAAGTAGCTCAAAGGGCATCTTCTCCTCATCAATGTCAGGTGCACATACCTCTCAACCTCTAAATGCAAGAAATGTAGATGTAGCCAAAAGTCGTGTGGGGCAAAGACCCAAAATCAGGGACAGATTTTAAATATTGCTCTTATAAACTTAGAACCTTGTAGAATAAAAGTTTTTTTGCATAAAGGTGCATTTATTGAGGAATGTGAAATCTGAAACTCAAATGTATGCCATTATTTAGTGATTTCAGTTCTAGTGATTTGCTAGAAAACCCCAAAAGTTATGAGGAACATAACAAAAATATGAGCTAAAAAGCTTTATATATATATATATTACATTCTGTAAAAATCTGGATATTTGAGAGTTATGCAGATGTGCAATTTCATAGAAGGAATGATGCACCCGGTAGGAGGTCTTTGATAGGGCACTGGTGTACAGCTTCTTTGATGTGTTGAGCAACAGGGAGTTGGGTGCGCCTGATATGGTACAGCTGTGCTGTGGAATCATTACATGAGAAATTTGAATGGGAATGCATGATGCAGGCTGAGGCTGACACTGTATTGGCATGCTGAGCCAGCCCACACAGTGCCCACATTTGTATGCACAATTCTAAAAGTGCCAATGTTTGCAATCTGTGGAGGTACATCAGCCACACAGTGAAAGGATTCCTCTGTCCTTATGCCTCTCCATTCCAAATATACATAGACAGCCTGATATCCTGTAAACATGTGCAGATGATATACCGGTGGGCATTGTGCAGGCCATGGTGTGCTATAAACAATAATCCTAGATCCTGCAGTTTGAAATAAAGAAATTTTATGCACTGACACATGGTCCATTCCATGCATAGCATCTATGCTCATGTGCACTTTGCTAGAATATTGGACAAATGCAGCAGAAAAATGCCAGTCTCACTGTCTTTGCACCTGTGCCATTATGTGAATACTGGTTTTTCGTGCTGCAGGGATTGTGCAAGAATATAATTGTATACTATTAATATATTAGTGTACAGATATTGTATACACTGCTTGCCGTGCTATGTGTTATGTATTATTTTGCACTTCATAAACAGAGACACCACTGATTATGCATTTGTATCTAAAAACATTTGTATCATATTTTGCTTTGTGTAACTTAGCCGTTTGTCATGGCACTGCTACATGGTACATCAGTGCTGCCTGTTATAGAGGGAGATACTCAGAATGTACTCCTTTTGCTGTAGTGTTGGTGTCAGTAAAAACTGGCTGCTTCTGGAGTACTCACTTTGTGCCTAAGATGAGGTCGATCCATGGTCATGTACGATTTTTTAGTCTACAATGCGTTCTGTGTCTCCCTGTTAACAAAGACAACTAGCTCATCGATAACATATTCATAGTAGGCTGGTACTGTCACCTCTGCATTATCTTCCCAGCTCTTTCTGGAATTCCAGCTGTTTGACTTCTTTGATAAGTATAGATTAGGCTGGCTACATGGTTGGTATACTGCCCTACATATTTAATATACTTACTGCCCTGCATATGTTGATGTATTGCTCTATGGGCAGAAGAAGTATATACTGGGCTGGCTACATGGCCCGTCTTCTGCCCTCCATGAAAAGGATGTATAGATTGGAGTGGTTACATATTTAATATGCTACCTTAACAGCCATAAAATGTATAGACTGGGCTGACTACATGGTTAATGTACTGTATAGAAAGTATAGATGTGGCTTACTACACAGTTATTGCACAGTATATCCCAGTGAAGTGCCTGCCTTGTTATGGTGCTGTATGTGTCTATGGATTGCATGTTGTTCACTGTCTGGTTTGTCAGCCTTATTTGTGTTGTTACTGCACTTCATCTCAGATCATGGTGCATGCTAACATAGCACTTACGTCCTTACAAATCTTGTATTTCTATGAATTACACATGGTTTTGCACATATTTCCATAGTGCATGTGTCCTTCTGTACATAGTTCATCGTCTATGGAGCACATTTATAAACCTTTATCACTAAGTCACACTGATGGATAAAAAGAGTGTTTGCTCTCAGGACTGTTCAGCAAACTGGGCCATAATCACCAGTCAGTCACTGTTGGAATGTGAAGTTAGAACTGAAGCTCACAAGCTGATAAATGCAAAATATAATTATGGAATATAATATTGGGTTTTCCAAGTGAATGCAGGACATAAATGTATGTGTTCACCCAAGATTGTAGACAATACACTTGTTCCCTGTTGATGGCTCCTTTTTCCTCTTACAGGGTTTGGTCTGTCTGCTTCTGTCACTTTTTTTTTTTTTTTTTGCTGGTGTTTGTACAGAGCTCTTTGACAAAATAGTGAGTCTCTGCTATGTAACACTCTAGTGAAGGCACTGAAGTGTGCTAATCTACACCTCAAAGCACAGAACTGCTATATGCTGCCTGACATGGCTCCTTGTTTAAAGAACAATATATGCCTCTGCAGTGCCTGTAGTTTCTAAATGGCAAGACAGTGAGCCCTGAAACAGTGAGGATATTAATGGACAACAAAAGCTGTGCAAATGTCCAGTGGTGGATTAGTGCTACTGGGGAATTAAGGACAAGAGCCCAGTAATACAGGTACAGCAATCCAAACTCCCACCCAAAAACAACAGCAATGTTGCCATAGCGCAGCAGATAGGCAGTGCATATAAAGCTCTAAAGGGGGAGGGGAAGAAAAATAGATAGAAAAGTATGGACACCTACCTCAACACATCATACGCAGGGATTCAGGAAATACATGCCAGGGAACATCTGCAGAGGCATGCATCTTAACCCCCAAGACAAAGATGAGCGTTGTAGGGATATAGTTCCTCACAAAAGGAAAAAAAAATTGTCTGTGCATCAAATGATGCCTCTGGTTTGAAGAAAATATTAGTAGTCACACGTTACAAGACTGAACAAAGGTGTAAGGGACATGCTATAACCGTTAAGGCACCTGGTTGTGAGCAACTGGTTGAATCCTGCAACCAGGAGCATGCATCCAGTGCCACAGCACCACTGGCATCAAAAATCCAGAAGATTCCATGGGAAAGTGGATGCAGGAGCATCAACATTCCATATCACATGGCGAAGGATAGCCTTACGGACATCTCATAACATGAAGGAGAGACATTCCCCTTCTGGAAATCAGTAGCTCAGGTTGTTCCTAGGGCACAATGGAGTATTAAACCTTGTGTGTGTGTGTGTGTGTGTGTGGGGGGGGGGGACTTTTCTTCCATTGTGTGAATGGTAGAAGCACTGAGAATGTCACTGTATTACCTCTAACTGCTAGCAAAAATGTGTTGCACCTGCAGGATTCTTGTTGTACATAATGTATGGGACTTTTACAATACCAAAATCTTTTAGTTATTTATTTATTTGCATTTGTTTATCTGAATAGTCTAACTGGGCAGAGGGCTAGGGATGCAACTTCCACAGCGTATAATAAAATTACACAAAGCCATAACTAGGTTGAGGTGAAGGGGCGTGGCTGTCCTGAAACATGATCTGCAGGTGCAGTGGTGTTTTCCATCTGTAGCTATGTTAGAACAAGTCCTCACTATAAGCTGATGCCACTGGTTATGGCACTGATGTCAGTCAAATCAGTGACAGGTTATAACATCCTATATGAGACAAGGTTGAAGGGAGGATATACGCCTTCAGCCTGCCTGAGTATAGAATAAACAGGTCTAAGCATGCCTTCCCAAGATCAGCATGTAGAGTGTCCTTCCTATCTGTCTAAGGTGTTGTGGCACTCGATACAGCCGACATATATCATCAGCACCAATAGGAGAAACACCAACTTTCTCCACCGGATGAAACAGCATTTGGCTTTGACTCTTCCCCTAATAGATGTGATACAGTGTGACTTTAACATCAGTAAAGATTCCTTTGCTGAGGCTTCAGCATAGATTGGGGAATTTTTCAGGCACATTGATGTCCACAGTAAGCCTTAGAGGCAGAAGACCAGATGTGGACAGAACAGCGTACTGCTACTGATGTACTTCATTCTGCTGAGTTATCATGTTTTGGTTGCTGACCACTGCAATGGGTTGTGAGGTCTGCTTTCCATGGTGTTTTTTTCCATTTCCACTCTACTAAGGATGCTTTTGCAGGAAACAAACCAGATTAATAACATGCAGATGGCATTTCAGAGGGAGTATCCAAAATCATCAGAAAGGAAGAAGTACATAAGCCAGATGGATGAGGTGCAGGCAATGGGAGAGAACAGGCTTTCAGATACAGTAAAGGGCTTTCTGAAAGCACCTGCTAACCACACCCTAATGTGAGTGAATGGTGTCCCGCACATCTTTGTTGCCTGTGGAGTAATTTTTTGTTTAATAATAATGGTTTGTACATGGTATGTTTCACAATTTTCCACAGAGCATTCCCATATCAGCTTCACCATCAAGGGCTACCACAATAGTGTTTAAGACTAAGGATTTTAATAAATGTTGTGTTAAGTAGTTGCTGTGGGTTTTTTTTTTTTCACTTTGGTTGGCTGAAATTCCAGATTGTGATTTTTTTTTTTTAATGACGTCTGCTGTTATTGACAGTCTGAGCCCTTTATTTATTTATTTAGGTTCATGGGTTCATAGGTAAGTACTGGGCTAGCTGCCCATGCGGGCTATTTTAAACATAGCAGTTTTCCCTTTTTGTGCTTAAAACAACTTATCCCATTTGGTTATAGATTGCCCTTACCCATCTCATGGTGGTGCTGCGGTAGCGTTGTCGCTTCACAGTTAGACGTTGCCCATTCGATTCTCAGTTAGAGCGTCTTCTGTGTGGCGACATGCGTGAATGGGAGTTCCTTCGTTGAAGGTTGTGCGTTAGGCCTGGCAAGCCAGTACGTAAAAGTCTACTGCCAATCATTAGCGGACTGGACTTCCGCTGTGGCGACCCCTAACTGGGAAAAGCCGAAAGACACAAACTCATAAAGAGAATAACTGCGATTATACCATAGATAATTTGAGAGGACCCATCCATGGGATAAATCATTTACGAGTTGCCTTGGCCCATTTGTAGTACAAGGGGCAGTTCTGGGGTAAAGTTTCTGTTTCCCAATCATAGATCCAAGTTGTGCTTGAATGTGGACAAGGATGTGAACTTTGTTTTTTGTGGATGGAGAGTGTATTCCAGAGCAGTGGTATCCTCTGTGAGTTATACCTGTCCCTCCAAACTGTTCTGTTGATGTTGCAGAAGAGGTTTAGATCCCTAGATCAAATATTTCTGATGCATTTCACTTGCTGATGTACACTAAATTCATCAGTAATAGGTCGGAGGATGTGTGGTACACCAGACACAGGTTAGGTCTTAGCAGTCTGTAGGATATCAAGTATAGTGACAGGGCTTTGAGTCAGTCCATATAGGACAAGTTATTTAGGCCTTGCATCCTTTTGGTATAGAATTTCTGTGGGCATTCCAGTTGTTGCATATATCTGGGGCGATGCATGCCCTAGGGGTCATTATAATCAATGACTGACCTAATGAGGGCTGAGTAAAGCTGCACGATGATATCCCTAGATCTAGACACAATCACTTTTTTATAAGATGTGCAATATAGAAGGACTTTCTTACAACAATGGACACATGCTGGTCAAAATTTAGGTTACTGTCCACATAAGTTCCTAAATCCCAAACAACAGTAAATCCAGCAACAGTAACTTCCCAAAGGATACAGTAATGCATTTTTTGGCATTTAGTTTCAGTCCATGATTTTGGCATCAGCTATTCATTTGGGAGAAACCTTCCTGCAGGATGGCTAAGTCATCTGAGGATTCAGTGACTGCTCCTAGCTTGCTGTCATCTGCAAACATAGTAAGCCAGAGGCCTTTGGTATTGGCCTTTTCTTCAGAAAAGTAGATGCTAAACAGGAGAGGTCTCAGAATAGAACCCATGGGACACCAATGGTGAGTGGTCTCTATGTAGAGGTAACTTCCTCTGTTTTGATTATCTGCATCTTATCTGTGAACCAGTTGGCAATCCACTGGGTGACATAGGGCTTTATTCCGAGTTTATTTAGCTTTTCTACTATGCCTGATTGGGGAATTGTGTCAAAAGCTTTGGCCAGGTTGAGGTATGCAGTGTGTACCATTTTGCCTTCATCTATTGCTTAGGTGACCTTATAAAAAAAAATCTCTGTCAGGTTGAGTAAGCATGACCTGCCCTTGAAGAATTCAAACTGAGACAGATCCAGCATTTGGAGGTTCCCTATGTCCTGATTCATTAGCTCCATAAGTCTTTTCATGGCTTTACATATGAGGCTGGTCAGATTTATGGGTCTGTAATTGCCTGAGTCTGAGGAAGGTCCTCCTTTATGCAGGGTAATGACTGTAGCTGTTCTCCATTCACATACAAACAGTGTACGGTGGCAGAGATTGAACAATATTTTTAGGGCTTCAGCTAAATTCATGATTTATGCTATTTAAGATGCATCCAGGGATATTGTCAGGACCCACTGATGCAGTATTGTTAGCTTTTGACAGCACTTTAGGAGTTGGTCTTGTGTGATAGCAGGGGATTAGCCAGTTTCAGGTATATCTTGAGGAACAGATGAAGAAGATATAGGAGTAAAGTTACACCTACATTTATTGGTCAGTAGGTTCACTATATCTACTGCCTCAGTGTATGAGCTTGATTTATAACAAATAAAAAAATATGATAATTTGTTTTGATTTTATGTCTTTCAGTTGCTCTACAATGTGTGTAAAATACTGAATATATGTTTATTTCAGTTTTCTGTAGCTATCCTGCTTTTGTGTGTGTGTATATAGCACTCAGTGTGTGCTGATTTAACTTAGCAAACTGCTTGTTAAATTTGTAACCAGCAGCTTGATATATTTCCATAGCAGAAGATATTTTTTTTGTCTTCAGTTTGGGAGGATTTTTGTTTGCTTCTCTTTTGAGTTGAGGTCTCTGCCATTTGAGGGAACTGCACAGGGTGACCGATGTCCTAGCTAGAGTTATGAAATTACATGAACATAACATCTTGTAAACGTATTTACTGTATAAGACAAGCAGCAATAAATATAAAACTGAAATAAAAAGACATTCATTGTAACATAGAAAATATTCTATACAAGGACAAGATGAAATAATGTTTGAAATAGACACAAAAGCAGAGTAGTTATAGAAAACCAAAATAACAATATATAAAGTATGTTACACATTATGTTGATGTATAGAAATGGGTCCCATTCAGAAGACCAAAACGCCGATTCCCCGACGCAGAAATCACCGACGCCAGATGACCGACAGGTACGTATACCGACAGGGTGATTCGCCGACAGTGGAAAGACCGACAAGGGTAATCTGCGATCGCGACCCGGTAAGTGTGCGATAGTGACGGAGGTAGGAGTGGTCAGGTAAGTGAGTTAGGGTTAGGGTGCAGGTAGGTGATGTGTACGTTAGTGTCGGAGCTTGGGCTAGGGGTGTGTAAGTGAGTTAGGGTTAGGGTGCAGGTAGGTGATGTGTACGTTAGTGTCGGAGCTTGGGCTAGGGGTGTGTAAGTGAGTTAGGGTTAGGGTGCAGGTAGGTGAAGTGTGCAATAGTGTCGGACGTTAGGGTTAGGGTTTGGGTCAGGGCTAGTGTGTATGGTATGTAGTGTCGCGTGTTGTTTACGTTCCGTGTGTCGGTGATTTGTTGTTCGGTGTTTTGCGTTGTCGGGTTTGTGTCGGGTTTGTGTGTTTTCGGTTATTTGGCGTCGGTGAGTTTTGTGTCGGGGAATCGGCGTGTCGGTGTTTAGAAGTAGACCCATAGAAATATATAAATCATACATTTTTTGGTACTGAGATGAGCCACATATTGGAGACATAGATCAATTTCAAGACATAGATCAATTTCAATAGATATGTGTTACAGAGAGCACAGATGAGTCTGTATGTATATATATATATATATATATATATATTGGATTGTAGTGGAAGGTTAGAGTGAAATAAGTAGTAAGAAGGAAGAGGAAATGATAATGAAAGATATGTTTTTGAAATTATGGATTTTTTTAAGTGTATAATTTTGAAATAACTCTTGCACTGACACTCGTATAGGCTGACAGCTCTACATTTAATTATCCATGACTTATGATTCATTTTTCACAATCTGTAGTTATCTAATCCAATTTGTACACCCCTGTTTTGAAGGACTACACTTTCATCTATACAGTCTCACACACATGGTCTCCATGGTGTTCACCTTTACATGTTTAATCACTTCCTGAGTGGCACTGACCATGTGCACATGCAGACTTCCTTCTTCCTGTACTGTTTTATGGGCTCTTCTACTCTGACAGTGCATGAAATAAAAAATAATTAAAAAAAAATTGTGGCTGATAGAAAAACATAAATAACTCAGTAACACATTCTTATCAAACCTTTTTACTTCCCAAATAGTGCTGCCGGAGTGACTGGCTAGTTCCCCATATACTATCTCAGTAAATTTGGGATGCTAGCAAATGCCAGTACAAAGAACTATTATTTCTTTCCTTCCTTCATTCATTTTTTTTTTTTGATAATTGGGTGGGTAGGACGGTCTTTGGAAACTTTTCAGCCAAGAACTGGGCATGATGTCAGTGCAGAAATACAGATAATCCTCAGAAATCCCACAGAATTTGACAAAAAAATATCTCTGTGTTAGCAAGGTGCAACAGAGATATTTGGGTACAATGTAATACCATAGAATTTCAAAGATAAATCCAAAGAACAAATCTAAGAAAGCTAGGAAAACCCAGCAATACTAGAGGAACAAGATAAACATTTACTTTACAGAGTAAATAAATTCACGTACTGCTATGTTTTAAGCTTTGGTTTACAGACAAAAGCATGTAACTCTGCCTCTCAGATATCGCCCTCACTTCTTGCTTAACCCTCCACCCATCCATATGTAGTGCTGTAATACTGAGAACTTCAAATTCATTAGTGTTAACTGCCTGTTTCAGAACATACACAAGTACCCAACTGATCAGCATAGATATAGTTAAAGAAAAATACTTTGTTGTGTACTCCCTGTAGCTATAAAAGCTCAAAACACATAGCAATCATGTCACTGAAGCATGCCTAATTTACCACTAATGAGTATCACTGGAATCTTACCATAGATAATTTGAGGGAACACATAAATGGGATAAAGCGTTTAGGAGATGCCTCTGTCCATTGGTAGAACAGGAGACAGCCATGGGGTAAAGTTTCCCACCCATAGATCCAAGTTGCACTTGAATATGGACATTGATGAACTATGTTTTATGTGGATGGAGTCTGTTTCAGATCAGTGGTATACTCTGCAAAAAGTACCTGTCCCTTCAAACCATACTGTTGATGTTGTAGAAGAAGTTTAGATCCCTAGACAGAGATTTTCTGATACCATTTGACTTGCTGATGTGCAGTAAATCCATCAGTATTGGATCAGAGGATACCTTGTTTGCCAGACACAAGTCATCTCTTAGCAGTCTGTAGGATACCGAGTGTAGTGACAGGGCTTTGAGTTGGTCCATTTAGGACATGTCATTTAGGCCTTATATCCTTTTAGTAAGGTATCTATATGACTGTTTCAATTGTTGCATGTGTCTAGACAGACACATGCGACAGGGGCATTATATTCAATGATTGGCCTAATGAGGGCTGAGTAGTGGGGGACAGTGACATCCCTAAATCTACACACAATCCCTTTTTTATAAACTGCAATACAGAAGGATTTTCTTACAACAATGAAAGCATGTTGTTAAAAGTTAGGTCACTGTCCACATAAGTTCCCAAATCCCGAACAGCTGGGCCGACTCTTAGGGACGTATTATCAGTGTGGTAGTTCCCTGGTGTAGATAACTTCCTAAAGGATACAATAATGCATTTTTGGCATTAGTTTCAGGCAATAATTTTGGCACCAGTTATTTATTTGGAACAAAGCTACCTGCAGGATGGCTAAGTCATTTGAGGACTCAATGACTGCTCCTAGCTTGTATTCATCTGTAAACTTAGTCAGCTAAAGTGCTTTAGTATTGGCTTTTACTTTAGAAGTAGTAGATGCCAAACAGGAGAGTCACCATTCAAAATAATAAAATCTGACCAGTACAATTCCTTACTTTTTTCTCCTAAGAAAACAATCTTTCATTGTCATCACTGTCAGACATCTTTCCCTGCAGATTGAAAGTCATGTAATGCTAGTAGCCAGATTTGCATGCCATGGAGACCTGTATAATCACCACATTATCTGAACCAGAGAATCCACTTTGTCTGACATGTGGTTATAGCAGCTCTGTCTTGGCAGAGGTGATTTTGTACAGCAAATGTTTCTTTTTGGGCAAGATTTGAAAATGTTTGCCACTTTAGTTGGTGAGGTATGCTTATGATACAAGTAGTTGAAAAGTAGGGTTAACGCATTGGAAGCTGTGAAGTTAAACAATGTTGCTTTTAATTTGGTAATCAGCTTCACAAATTAGTAAGTACGGTACAAATTCATTACAACACTTCGGGAATGAAATAGTTATTGCTGTCAAGGTCTCAGCCAGAAAGCTTTGTTCTGTTTAACACAAGATAATCATTTTGTGCAATCATCTTCTATACCAAATGTGAAAATGTGAAACATATTACTACTTCAGTCAGCCTTTCTCCCAACCACAATGACTGCATCTTCAAGCTCAAGGTGCCCTAACTGCCCATTTTAAGGAAAAATTGTGAAAACCATAAAATGTTTATTTACCTTGGTATATGTAACGTTGTAGCTTATATATAGTATTTTGACCTAGCACATAAAACTGTTTCTTCCAAAGACCTCCAAATGAGCAAAATAGTACTTTTGAAATCCAGCTTCTTTTTTTCACTAGAAAATAAAATTCTGCATTTATTATGTAAAATCACTATCCAAGCATACCTCTCAACTGTTTTGCACAATATATCTGGGTAAAGCCAAAAATAATTAGGCCAATGAAGACCCAAAATTAGGGCTTTTTCTAATTCACTTGGAAACAATAAAAGTGAAACTCCTAATGTCTGTCATTATTCGACTGTAATCCATAGTGATTTACCAGAAAAAAAAAATTATGAGGGACATGGCATAAATGGAAAAAAAAACGAGGGTGGGGGGCATTCTGCAAAAACCAGAAAATGTTGAGAGGTATGTTTTTAGTCCATGAACATCAAAAAAGAACATTGCAATTTTGAGCAATAAATAGTGAAATTCTGTGATGCTGTGGGCCTTCCTTACTAATGTAGACGTACTCTCATACCAAGGGCAGTTTCTGATAATACCAGCATTTCATTATCGCTGCTCTTTCACAGAAATTCATTAATATGACACATCTCATTTTACTAATAGCAACAAACAAGTAATTTTGCTTCCTGACATGCAGTTATGCAGTCCCTAATAACACACTATGTAGCAAAGCATGAAAGCGTAGATTGTATTACTGGCCTAATTGTCTTGTCTCAGCCGCACAGATCCTCATTTTGTTCAATAAACCTAAGAAACACATCTTACCACACAGCACCTATTGTGTATGTGTATATTCAGCATCAGAAAGTCCATTCCATACATAAACTAAACTGTCCTTTGCTTCACTGAATGTAAAGATTTCATATGTTTTTTTTTTATGTATGCAATGTTTCTTCAGAACACCTAAATGTAATTTGGAAAGAAACACATGGTTAGGGCTTGACAAACAATTAATCCAGTGTATAACAGAAATAAGTTTATTTATTACTTATTTAATTAATTCTTGATCAGCCGGTGCTCCTGGACAGAAACATTTTTACCAGGAGGCACAGGATGAAATATAAGTATACATTCAGCCTTATCTTTATATATCCTTTACAAGCTGTGATAGCAGTATTTGCTGGTTTCTTCAGTTCAAAATTCTTCCATTTAATAAAGCAATAAATTGGTTATACAGTAATTTCAATTTATGATATTAACTTTTGTTTACATTTAGAGGTTGACAATGAAGCAACATGTAAACATAGGACGAAAAGCCAAAACACAGGTGTAGTATCTGTAATAACTGAGATCCGTGTTTGTGTGTATCACCACTGACATCACCAAAGGTTTTAACACACTTGTGCTGAACTGAAATTAATTGTGTGGTCTTTTATTGGTAAAATTTAGATTTATCGTGAGACTTTCATTGTAAATATTCAGTTGGATTTTTGTAAATGAATGCATTTGCTTTCAATTGCTGCACTTACGTGTTAAGAAAGATGGACTCAGTCAGCAGTGAGAGGGTAGACATTGACTTAAGAGGCTGACACATTACTGACCATAGCTGGTAAAGAAGAAATAAATATATTTGCATAGCTACATGTTAATTTGCAATATTTCATAAAGACAAACAATTGGCAATAGGTAATAAGATTATATACTAGAGGTTTCCCCAAGAGCACTACATTCCTTGAGCTTTGCACTGCAGTTTTACTTAGCTGTCACGGCAACCAGTCAAAGTGCAAAAGCAGTTTGATACTTCATTTGGGGTATTTTTGGAGTGACTAGATTCTGTTTTGATTTGTAGTAAAAACTATTGAAGGTGGTTTAAAATATGGCTTACCAGTGTCTAGAAACCCATGTACTATATCTAGGGTCAAATGTGACATTTTAGGTGGGATAGGGTGATTAAGACACTCATAAGTTCATAGGTGTATACTAGGATAACTATCACTAGGGCCCTTATAAATCTAGCTGTGCAACCCAAATGTGACCCACTGATTTGATTTATATGGAACAGGGGTGATTTACTGACTGCCTCTGTCCATCAGAGACATTGGCACCTGACCAGGTAGATGACTTTCTGATTATCCATCCATTGGTCTGAGTTGCACTTAAACAGTGATAGGGATGAACTCTCCTTCAAGTCAGTGCAAAATGACCTTTGAATGGCCTGCAGTCACATGCTTTCACTTAAATGATATTCCACTAAAACAGTGTCTACATCTTTGTGTATGAACTGATTCCATCTAGCTACTCTAATCTCCTTATATGTTTTATTTTATCTTCCCCGTTGGCTTTCCACCCTGAATGTGTAAATGATTAAGGCCCATGATACAAACACAGTTATTATAGTGCCCTTCCACCCTGAATGTGTAAAAGGTTAGGATCCATGATACAGTTAGTATAGTGCCCTCCCACCCTGAATGTGCAGAACATTAAGGCCTAAGACACAAACACAGTTGTTATAGTGCCCTTCCACCCTAAACATGTAAAAAATTAAGGCCCATGACACAAGTGCAGTTATTACAGTGCCCTTTCACCCTGAATGTGTCTTAGTTTAAGCCCCACGACATACAGTTATTATAGTGCCCTTCCACACTGAACATGTAAAGATTAAGACCTAAGACACAAACACAGTTATTATAATGCCCTTCCACCCTGAACGTGTAAAAGATTAAGGCCCATGGCACAAACACAGTTATTATAGTGCCCTTCCACCCTGAACGTGTAAAAGATTAAGGCCTAAGGCACAAACACAGTTATTATAGTGCCCTTCCACCCTAGACATGTAAAATATTAACGTCCGTGACACAAATACAGTTATTATAATGCCCTTCCTCCCTGAATGTGTAAAAGGTTAAACCCCATGACACACAGTTATTATAGTGACCTTCCACCCTGAAAGTGTACAAGATTAAGGCCTAAAACACAAACACAATTATTATAGTGTACTTCCACCGTGAATGTGTAAATGATTAAGGCCCATGACACAAATGCAGTTATTATAGTGCCCTTCCACCCTGAACATGTACAATGTTAAGCCCCACAACATACACTCATTATAGTGCCCATCTACCTTGAATGTGTAGAAGATTAAGGCCTAAGACACAAACGCAGGTATTATAGTGTCCTTCCACCCTGAATGTGTACAAGATTAAGGCCCATGACACAAACACAGTCATTATAGTGCCTGTCCACCCTGAATGGGTACAAGATTAAGGCATGACACAAACACAGTTATTATAGTGTCATTCCACCCTGAATGTGTACAAGATTAAGGCCCATGACACAAACACAGACATTATAGTACCCGTCCACCGTAAATGTATAGAAGATTAAGGCCTAAGACACCAACGCAGGTATTATAGTGTCCTTCCACCCTGAATGTGTACAAGATTAAGGCTCATGATGCAAACACAGGTATTATAGTGTCCTTCCACCCTGAATGTGTATAAGATTAAGGCCCATGATGCAAACACAGGTATTATAGTGCCCTTCCACCTTGAATGTGTAGAAGATTAAGGGTCAAGACACAAACACAGTTATTATAGTGCCCTTCCACCCTGCAGGATGTGTAGTAACCAATAACAAGATTCTTTTTGTAGTATCGCAGGGCATACATTTGCTAGTTTTGTGTGGTTCACTGTCCACCTCTCCAAGAATATATTTGCTGCATGTATTATGCTATAGTGTCTTAAGACCAAAGACATCCTAAAGTTGTATAGTAAGATTTCAATCTCACAGCTTGATTTTCTGGGGTTCAAACCTATCCTGTGATCATTGTCCCCGTGGAGACTCCTCCCAAAAACATGTTTATAGATTGATAGATTCACAGATATTCCAAGACCACTGAGTCTCATGACCATTCACACTTTGCCAGTATCCTCCCTCAGGTTGCATCTTTTTTTCCCCAGGAGGGTTGTACCAGTAAATCCTGGGATAAAACTGGGGGTACCTATCCAGTCATCTATTTTATATTTAAGGGAAGATACTCGAATGCACTGCCTTTGCATGTGGGAGAAATTTATTCTAATGGTTTGTGAGGTGCTGGGTTACAAAACTGGCCCTCCGCCATGTTGTATTTATTTGATAAACATTTAGGTCCCTGGTTCTATTATTGCTGATGATACTAAACTTGTGGGGAAACAGGAGGTCCAGGGCGATCAGATATCTAATGGCATGGTAAGCAAGACAGAGATGCTCCCCCAAATGTCTGTAAGACACTTAATACAGGGCTAGAGCTTCCATCCTTTCTTGGAAACTCGGGGACTTTAGTCTGTGATCTTTTTGTGTAGGAACCTTTGAGGTCTTTCTAATTGTTTGATATATTTAGTGAGGTACATCACAAACAGGGAGTTGTATTCAGTAACTGGCCTGATCAATGCTAAGTGATGATATCCCTTTGGCAATAAGCTGGACTAAATAAAAAGATTTCCTGACAGCCATTGTCACATGGTGGTCAAAAAGGAGGAAGCTAGCAAACCAAGTGCAAAGGTCCCTTGACAACATTTTCATTTTGTGGTTGTGTTGTCAGTACAGATGATGAGGGGAGGAGGTGTCTACCAAAAATTATGATACAACACTTCTTGATATTTAATTTGAGTCCATTATTAGTACACCAAGAGGTTACTTGGGTCAGTTCATTCTGGAAGGTTTGGGTGACTTAACAACTCCCAGTTTGCAGTTATCTGCAGACTTTGTTAGCCAGAGGTCTTGGCTCACTGCTTGGAGATCTGAGAAGTAAATACCAAAATCCAGAGGTCCAGCACCACACTGGTCACTTTCATACTTTCTGATGAGGCACCTGCAACTTGCACTGTGTGAGTTTTGTTTTTCAACCAGTTTCCTATCCATTTTGTGATATCTAGGCTAAGTTTTAAAGCATTTAGCTTTTGTGTGATGCTATCATGGAGAATGACATTGAAGGCCTTGGATAGATCAAGGTATGCTGGGTTCACTGTATGGCCACCATCTCTAGCCTACATAACCCTTTCAAAGAAGTTTACCAGATTAAATAGACAAGATCAACCCGCCACAAAACCAAATCATCGGGGGACAAGTCTAATAAGATTTTTGATCACACAGTTTATGAGGTCAGTAATAATACATTCCATGGCTTTCTAGATGAGACTTGTAAGGCTGATAGGTCTGAAGTTACTCGAGTTGGTTGAAGTCCATTCTTATGGTGGGGCTTCACTCCTGCACTGTACCTCTCATCAGGGACAAATCCAGCTGCTAAACTTAGATTAAATAGTTATGGAGTCTGTCTATCTGTCTGCAAGGGTATGTTTGACACTGTTAATTAGGCTTCCAGATTTACTGTGAGAGAACATATTTCTGGTCATGGTCAGAGCTTTTAGTAAATGATATTTAGATATAATTGGGGGAGTAAGGGATTAATATATTCCAGGTCTTTGATCATCAGCAGTGATGTTGACACTAAATTTTGTGTGCAAAGATGTTGGCAATGTCTTTTGGGTCAGAATAAGAGGAGCCATTATGAATAAGTTTTGAACAATATATGGTACTACTTTTTATTTTTCTTAAATGGCTAAAAGAAGGATTTATAATTATCTTTGTCTTTAGACACCAGCTCCTTTAGAGGATCTGATAGTGCCCTTTGTTTTTTTAATGCTTTTGATATTATCCTTGAGAAAATGAATTTTGAATTTACTAAATAATTTAAGGAGTTTCTTTATTGTTTTGAATAGTTTATTTTATGTTGGCTGATCACCAGGAATTTTGTTTTTGAATTTACTGTGATACTTGGATCTAATTGTGACTGCTAGCTCTATGCATTTTTGTTAATATTTGCAGAATTCTTTAGTGAAGCTTGCTGCTGTTTAATGTTGATTAGTGTTTTTAAACCAGTTATTGCATTTACCCTTCTCCTTGTTGCTTGAGTTGTGACTGAAAAGGTTCCATATTGACCAGTTAACAAAGGAATTAATTTAGAAAGCATGCCATGCTTGGCTTGTGAAATGGATATTTGATTCCCTGGCAGTGGGTTCAAAAAAGATGAGTCCACAATGGAAAACCCACCAAAAGCACCATTCTCTAGTAAAGGTAAAAAAGGCCGAAAAAAACACATAATTTTTGTTAATTTGCAGAGAGCTATGTCACTGTATCCCTAACATAAATATCACCTCTTATACCACTTCATCTCAGAGGAAAGTTAATTTTTTTCTGACTGCAGCACCTTTTGCCAAAGACAATACTTTTCATTGAAAACATTTCTGAGCCAGAAAACCTGATGGATTTGATTTTGATAAATCTATAGTCACATGTTGCTTATATCTGTGATCACCTAGTGCTTATACTACAGTTGGAGACGTTTATATAGCAATTAAATAAAATTTGCTTTCATCAGAACCGATTATGATAGTATTGCACTGACTACCATATCAGTTAAAAAAAAACAGCAGTGTATTTGCATTAGTGCATCTCATGTTCTACTCTAAATATACTCTCTAAATGTACTAACTCCAAGATCACTTAATAGTGAGGAAAAGGAGACATTTCCTTAATGACCTTGTACACTAATTTTGCTGTAAAACACACACCTTGCTTTCCATCTTTCAATGAAACAGTAACTTTGCCTCCCCTCCTGTTTTAAAAAAGTCACAGTTCAGCCAAACAAATGTCCACTCTGAGAATACTATGATTAAATAGAGTTGATAAACAAGGTACCTATTATTAGAAAAAAAACACGTATGATGCATTGGGCATATACCAATGCCAGATGTTGCATACAACTCGAAAAACTGAAGTAGACTGCATATAAGTATTTCCTGCAGTTTCTTCCAGCAGCTGTAAAATAAATCCACTAATTTTATTTCAGAAGTAAGCTTTCATAGTCATAACATTTGATGTTTCTCTGACCTGTGTATTTGTTTGATTTTACAGAATAGCTTCATTCCAAATTATACTTGACTCCGGCCATGTTTTGAAAAAGCACAAGTCCCTGCCATCTTGGCAGGATAATATTCCATATCTGTTTGATGTATATTATGTAGAATATTTATTTTGTGAATGTCCAACACTCTTTCTTCTGCTACACATCTTCAAGCTATTCATGGCATGTACTAATTGATATAGAAGACTGACATTATTTCTTATCGGCATTGTTGTGCTACAAGAGTTACTGTTCCCTTCTGTCTGTTAGTGTTCTCTGGTCTTCAAACAAAACTGCCCACTTACTAGCAACAGACAACATAGCATAGTGACTAGGACAGAGAAAAACGAGGTGAACACAACTGTCCACTTGCCATTACATCTTGAGTCGTACTTCTCAGAAACTATTATTTAAAAATGTATAGAAATATTTATGGAGTTGGTACCCTCCCTAAAGTGCAGAGTCTGCATGCCCTCCCTGCATTCATGTGGGTTTCCTCTGCATGCTCCGGTTTCCTCCCACATTCCAAAGACATGCAAGAGGTAGATTGGACACTTTAAATTGGCTCAAGGTTTGAGTGTGTGTGTGTGTGTGTGTGTGTGTGTGTGTGTGTGTGTGTGTGTGTGTGTGTGTGTGTGTGTGTGTGTGTGTGCGAGTGTGTAGTACACCCTCCGAGGAGGGTTGGGTGTCGGGCTAGCAACCTGATCCCATAAAACCAGTAACTGTTACAAAAACAATAAGTGCTGGAGAGTGCTTGTTGCCAGATGTACTTAAAAGGCATGCTGTGGACATGAGAAAGAGAGAGAGAACCTCCTTAAAATAAGTATATTTGCAGTTTACGTTAGGCTTTTTTATGAGTCACTGTTTTTACTTGCACCCTTGGATTAAAAATAACACCAAATTCCTCATCTGCTCTTCTCAGAAAGTTGTAGCAGGCTCACCAGATCAACTGAATTAGCTAAATAATAGTAAGTGCTGGGATTCCTGGTGATCAGAAATATCACATGGTGCAGTATGTGTCTCATGATCCCAATTCTCCCTGGATACCCTGGACCTGCAGTCATATATTGTACTGCCACTTAGGGGCCATGACCAGTAGAGGATTTACAGCACATCCATGGACTGATGGTGTTCTGCCTTTTACAGAATGTTTCATAATATTTAAAGGTAATACGAAAGCCATCAGAAATTACTTATTTTTTATATAACACACAACTACATAATTACATGCAAGCAGTCATGGTTTGTTTTTCTCTTACCGAAACTACTGCAGCAGCTGCTAAAAGGAAGTTAGAAGTAACAAATCCAACTGTTTTTGGTTGTATCAAGTTTGAACAAAGACATTGGTAATCTCCAAACTCTGGATCCCACCTAGTTCAGGTTTGTAAAAGGCAGATCATGTCTCCTAAACCTGATAGACTTCTTTGAAGCAGTCACCAAAGCCGTAGACAAGGGTAAGGTGGTTCACACAGCCTATCTAGATCTTACCAAGGCTTTCAACACCATCCCCCACTCTGGAATTATAGATAAACTCACTAAACTAGGTATAAATCCCTATGTCACAAGATGGGTTGCCAACTGGCTCACTGACAGAACCCACACTGGAAAGTAGCAGACTCCAAATCCGACTTCAGACCAGTGACAAGTGGAGTACCACAGGGTTCAGTCTTGGGTCCTCTCCTGTTTGGTATACTTCTCTGAAGTACAGTCTAACACAGAAGGTCTTTGGCTAATGAAGTTCGCAGATGACTGCAAACTAGGAGCCATAATCGAAACTCCTAATGATGTGGACATCCTACAAAAGGGCCTCACTGAGACAGATGCCTGGTGTCAAAGCTATGGCCTCAAGCTCAATGCTAAAAAGTGCCTTGTCATCCCCTTTGGTAAAAACTCTGCACCCATGAACTACAACCTAGGCGGTAGTATACTTAACACCAAAAGTGTGATAAGAGACCTTGGGACACAGGTGGACAGTAGTCTCTCCTTTGATAATCACATTGCCACAGTAGTCAGGAAATCCTTCTACGTGGCACACCTCATCACAAAAGTTTCTCATCCAAAAAAAAAGAGGTCATTGTACCCCTCTACTCATCACTCATTAGACCCATTATATAGTACAACGCCCCTTTTGGTATGTACCTCACAAGACATCTACAACAACTGGAAAGGCCGCAGAAATACCTCACAAAGAGGATTACCGGCCTCAAACAGATGCCTTACGCAGACTGTCTCAAAAAACTCCAACTTTACAACTTTGCATATCGCCTACTCAGAGGTAATCTCTGCCTAACATACAAAGCTATGTCAAACCCAGAGCTGTTGGACATGCTCCACTTAAAGAAATCCCAATCCCTTCGAGTTACACACTCTATGGACCTAAACCTTATCACCACAATAAACAGAACATGCCGGAGGGATAGATTCCTGTCCCAGAGACTTCCCATACTCTGGAATAAACTACCTATCTATATCAAACAAAGCTCCTCATTAGCACTCTTCAAGAAAAGTCTTGATGATTGGATGGGAAATAGGAAATTCACCCCGGGGATCACCTCTGTGGCTCTGCTCGACAGTGGCACAGGAAAATAATTTTCTTGGGTGGCAAAAGCCAGGGTACCTTTTTGGCTGGGCTTGTATAGGCCCCAGGGCCGATAGCCTAGTACCTACCTATGAACATATGTAAATGGTTTAAATAACTGTGTAGCTTCCTCTGTGTTTCTATGTGCAGTACAAAATCACTGTTTTTTTTTTTTTTTGCATTTAATGACACAGTTTACTCTGTGTGGAGCCATTTTGGTTTCTGTGGTGAATCTTGAGCAGCACTCTTTACCCTCTAAAATGCTTTGTATCATTGTGTGTACTTCACAGAATTAGACATTTGGTCACAGAAAAGAATAACACAGTTTCCTTGACTTTGCTTCACTGCGGGCCTTACCATGCACTTTTTACAGTGCTTCTTACCTCTCTGCCTGCTGACCATTAGCCCCACCTGTAATCCTTGTATCCATTCTTTCCTTGCCTATTATAGGCCCACCACTAAGTGATATAAGAGCCAACCAGAGGGAAGCATCATCTAGACAGGGAAGAGTCGGCTTATGCTTTTGTTTCCAGACAACATCTGCTTTGCTTTGGTTGTTGGTCATGCTCTTGTCCCAGAAACCTAAGTGTCTGGTTTAACCCCTTCACCCAGACTGAGGTGGGTTCATGAAGTTCTATTCTCCAATGGACAAATCACAAAAAAAAAAAAAAAAAAAAACTGCTGAAACCCACTTTCAGAAAACATATTTTAAGGATTTTTTTCAGAGGGCAAGACCCCCCCCCCCAAATTTGTATATACCAACTCCATGACTGAACAAGAAAAAGTCACTGTGCTGCTGTCATTCGATTAATCGGTGCTCAGCAAAAACACACATTTCCACTAAGGCCATTTGAGTTTTTCAAGCCAGCCCTTTCTAAATTTATTAACTGGTCCCTAGGTTGTAGAGTACCTGACTGCACTGCCTCAGAATGTGCATCATTCATGATGCAGAGTTAAAAGGCATTTTGTATTAAGCCTTAACTCCTCTCTTGGTGACTGATATTTGCACTCACATCGCTGGAGAGACTGGTGAAACCACCCCAGTGCATGCCTAGTGTGCATGTATAGCACATGCTATTTTCAGAGAAGTGGAAAGGGCAAAGCAACTGATGTAGCATGCCATGTGCCTGCTGTCTGCTAAGTGCCAGTATTCAAGTTATCACACTGTCACCGTCTCTCATGATGGGTAAGCCAACATCAGGCACTCACACCTACCCACCCCTTATCCAGCTCCTGGGCCATTAACTGAACTGGGACCATCTGGATCTCTGCACCACATAACCCCGTGCAGCCTTACCAAATATTTAAAATGTAGCCTAGCACTGGCTTGAAAGCATCTGATTAATTATCCTAGTCCATTTACTGAGGACAAAGATATTGCTTACTATGAGGATTAAGTGCAGCGAGCAGAAACCTTTCTGATGTGTCTTAAGCCAGTCGATTTGCTGACATACAGCAAGAAGTCCTTAAGTGGTCATTTGCATATATCCCATGGGCCTCTACTAAAGGAGTTCTAAAGTAATACACAGTGAAGACTGTAGCTTAGCAGGATATTTCCATTTATAAAAGCAGGGATTGTAACTAATTTCAGGAGCAACATCCCTGAATGTCTATGAAATCAGGGTTTCTGTCTTCCTCACAGATAAAGGAACAGAGTACAAAGGATTAGTCCAGATAAAATCACTTTAGCTAGCTGAACTAGGAGAATATATTTCTGATGTTCTCCCTGTGGGAGAAATATAGATGCCATGTTGAAGTTTTAAGTAGTTTAAGTAGAATGGTCCATTTACCTACTTAACTGAATAAACTACTTGAAACTTCGACAAGGCATCTTTATTTCTCCCACATAGAGGGCATGAGAGAGAGAGAGAGAGAGAGAGAGAGTTTCCTAGATCTGCTAGCTAAAGTGATGTTCTCTGGATTAAGTCTCTCACCTTCTGGGTCACAGGTGGGATACCAGACCTGAAATTCAGTTAAGTAGAATGGTTCATTTATCTACTTAACTGAATAAACGACTTGAAACTTCAACACAGCGTCTTTATTTCTTCCACAGGAAGGGCATCAGAGAGAGAGTCTCTTGGATCTGCTAGCTAAAGTAATTTTATCTGGACTAATTCTCTCACTTTCTGGGTCACAGGTAGGATACTAGACTTGAATCAAGCTTTCTGGATTACCTCTGTTTTCTCCTCACAGATAAAGGCAGTAATACAGCATTCCTTAAATGTTTAGTGTTAATGCTATGCTGCATGAATGGGGGAAAATGATAGGCACAAAAAATGAATATGCAGCTCTTTTTGCAAGAGGATGCCCACACTATAACACAATTTTAAGAACAGAGCACTGTGCAAATTAGACCAATTAACGCAGATGGTTTCTGTTCATTAGTCATTTAATTTTGACACTGTTGAGCACACTGGCTCTTTTGTATTTTAAAACACACATATATACACACACACATACACACACACACACACACACACACACACACACACATGCAGGTTCATAGGAGGTTACTAGGTTAGTGGCCCTAAAGCCTTTATGAGCCTAGCCATATTATTCCTGGGTTGCCCCAATTGTCCTTGGTTAGATGGATGTACTTTACAGATCAGCATCAGCTACCCCTATCCATGAGGGACATGGGTGCCACCCCCGGAGTGAATTTGCAGTCACCCATCCATTTGTCCAGGTTGCACGTGAATAGTCATTGAGGAGCTCTGCTTCACACGAAATGTAAGTTTATTCCAGAGCAGAGGCAATCTCTGGGAGACATATCTATCTTTACAGCATGTTCTGTAAATGTCACTGGCAAGGTTGAGATCCTCAGACTGATTGACTCTAGCTTGATTTGATTTGCAGATGTGCAGCATTTCCATCAGGCCGGGGTCAGAAACTGCCCTGTAGGCCAGGTACAAGTTGCCAGTCAGTAACCTATATGATACAGAGTACAGTTACAAAGGTTTCAGTCTGTCCATGTATGTCATGATTTGGGGCCCTGTATCTTCTTAGTGAGAAACCTCTGTGGCCTCTCCAATTGCTGCTGGTGTCTGGTGAGATAACATGCAGAAGGGAGCATTGTACTCTATTAATGGTCTGATCTGGGTCGAGTAAAGTAGGGTTACAACAGCCTTTAACCTGGAAGCGATCCCTTTACTTATGAGATGCGCAATATAGATTTTATTCCTTATCACCATGGAAACCTGGTGATTGAGGTTCAGATTGCTGATGACCTGTGTTCCCAGATATCACACCACTGGGTTTGAACTTAGAGGGGTGCTGTCAATATTGTAATTCTTGGGGAATTTTGCTTTGACAAATGGGATAATAGTGCACTATTTTGCATTTAGTTTTAGACCATAACTTTGGCACTATTCATGTGTTTGTGTTAGCCCCTCCTGTAATATGTTAACATTTTTGGGTGACTCAATGTTTGCACCTAGTTTACAATCATCAGTGAACTTAGTAAGCCAAAGGCCGTCTACTTTAGTCTGGACTTCCGAGAAATGGATTCCAAATAGTAAAGGGCCCAGTACAGATCCTTGCAGTATGCCACTGGTGACAGGTCTACTGGTAGAGGTGGAGTCACAACCTCTGACAGTATGTGTTTTATTGGTGAGCCAATTAGCTACCAGTCTAGTGATGTAAGGGTTACCACCTAGCTGTGAGAGGTTTTCAATGATACTCAAGTGGGGGATTGTGTTTGGCTAAGTCCAGATAGGCGGTACGTACTGTCTTACCTTGATCCGGGGCTTTGGTGACTTTCTTGAAGTCATCTACCAGGCTCAGTAAGCATGATCTACCCTTAAAAAGGCAAACTGGGTTGAGTCTAGAGTTTGAATGTCCCTTATGTCCTTGTTGATAAGGTCCATGATGATCCTTTCCACAGCCTTACAGATGAGGCTGGTTATTCTTATGGGTTTATGGTTCCCAGAGTCGGTTGATGGCCCCCCTTTATGAAAAGGGATTACCATTGCTGTTCTCCATTCTGCTGGTATAAAGCCAATTCTCAGGCTATGGTTAAAGAGAATGGCAAGTGGGTCAGCTAGGTCCTGTTTTAGATTGATTAGTAAGCAATCTAGGGTGTTATCTGGTCCCATTGAGATTGTGTTTTTAGCCTTGGAGAGCACAGATATGATTTAATCTCTAGAGATACTAAGTAGAGAACTGGTGTCAGGTATACTTTGGGGTATGGCTGGTGGGGATGGGAGATGAAGTTTGGACCAAGTCTGTCAGCTAGAAGTTGGCAATTTCCTTGGGTATAGTGTGAGTGGTACCATCTACTACCAATCCGGCACATAGCTGGGCACTCCCTATTAGATTTTGGATATAGTTAAAGAATGCCTTATGATTGTCCTTGGCTAGGGATGCTATTTTAGCTTCATAATTAGCTTTAGAGGACTTTACAAGACTTCTGATTTGCTGGTTCAATCTATGGAGGGAATTATTTCTCTGCAGAAGCAGTTACCTCTTATTCTTCGACATCAGTTTCTTCCTTTTGTTATACAATCTGTTCATACTAGATGTCCATCAAGGTGGATTGTTTTTTAGGATGGCCTGATTTTAATCCGGTCAGGTACAGCTAAGTCTATACAGTTGCTAAGATTATTATACAGATCATGTGTGTACATCTCTGAACAGGAATCATTATTGCCTGTGATTGCAGGGGGGTATAAAACTTTTTATACCATTACTTAGTAAGCTGTAGTTTACTTTGGAGAAGTTCCGTTAGTTTGAATGAGACTGATTTGTGGTCTGACCTTACCAGGGAGGACATCACACAGAGGGCAGTGCAGTGACCACCTATGGCAGTGAGTATTATGTCAAGGACATTAGAGCCCCTGTGGGGGTGCAGACTATCTGTTCTAGACCACTTGCATTGACAAAGACCAGGAACCTCTGGGTGAGCATGTTTGAGGTTGTGTATGTTACCCAGTCAATGGAGGGGATAATTGAAATCTCCCATGACTAAGGTGTTGGGATGGTTCATGGAGGGTGACCTATAGCTAGCAATGATGCGGTAGGGTGTTTTGCAAGTAGTTAATTGGGCGTGGAGTAGTTTGAGAGAGTCATACTGTTTGACCAATCTCAAGGTGTACTTGGTTTGACTAAAGATGGATACACGTCTACCTTTATTTCGTTCATGCTCATTCTGAGGTCTGAACGTGTGAAAGGAATTGTAACCTTGCACACCTACTTGCTTGCTTCGTCTTCTAGCCTCCCAGTCAAGATGAACCCTAGCTAAAGGTATTTGGAATGGGGTCCCTCCTAAAGCTCTGACTGGAGTAGACTGCCGAAGTAAATAGTGCTCCTGTTTAACCATTGCAGGCTTCACAATGGTTAGGTTAGAGGCTGTCTCTCTCTTAGCAGTGGCCTGTTTCCCATATACTAAGATAGGATATAACCTCTTGTGGTAGTTTGGTATCCTTGTTGTCTCCAGACAACTTACTGTTGGCATTCTGTCATTCCCACTTACTGGCTCTCCCACCTTTTGTTCCCCACCTTGCATCCATGGATATCTATATGGTACATGGCCCCACTGGTTACATTTAAAACATTTAACCCTTGATCCTGGCCATGTACCTGAGCTAGTGGCTTCCCCATTTACTGGCGGACGCTGTTGGGGCAGTTTAGGCTTGGCCCAGGAGAACCTGGCAGAACCCCAACAGCAGAAAAAGGTCTGGTCTGACAGGAATTCTCAGCCTAGAGAGTATGCTGTAGGGCAGCAGGTTATTGTTCTCATTTTTGTCAGACACAACAAGCTGCAGGCAACTTGGAAGGGACCCTTCCAGGTGGTAAGGAAGGTCAGTGATGTTAACTACAAGGTAAAACTGCTAGGCAGGGGGCAGGGCCACAAAATGTACCATGTTAACACCATGAAACCTTACCATGATAGGGAGGCCCTGGTGCTAAGTATTTGCAGTAGAAGGCAACAGGAGTCTGTGGGGGATCTATGGCTACAGGGAGCCAGGCAGCAAAATCCAAAATTACTATAGTGGAGCCTAGGGTTACAGGCATATGCTAGGACAGTACAGCACTGTACTGGAGTCAGCAATGCCAAGGTAGCTGGGATGTTAAGACAGGGAATGGGGTAAGGTATTCCCAGGTAGGGTCATCCCTCTCAAACAACATTTCTGAAGGGTCACTTGAAAAACTAGCTTGAGTCTTCAAGGGGGGAAGAAGTGTCATGAAAGGAGATACTGCCAGCACAGCTATCTGGAATTTTGTAAATTATATGTCATTGGTGAATATTGAAATTATTTATATAAGATGCTTGAGTTGCAAATGTATTAGAACTGCATGTTATGTGTATATCAAACTCGTTTGTATAGACATGAGAGTTTGCAAAATGCTTGTGTTTAAAATGGATCCACAGTGTGCCCTATTAGAAAAGAACAGAAATGTGCATGCACTATTATAACTGTGTAAATGTATATATTTTAACAGTGAAACTGGGATACAGGAGGTTAACCTCAGTCTAGTAAACTTCAGAAAAATAGCAGAAATTCAATTACTTTATGGAAGCGAGGAGACACAATGTCTGTGCTGAGAAGCTTTCTGTATTGTCTTGGAAGTGTTTTATTGTTTTGTGACTTCCAGTCTCTGCCAAAGATCTAAGAAAAGCCCTTATCTATGCATTTTTACAGGTAGATGCTAAATACTACCAACTGCCATCAATGGTTGTTTTAGGTATGGGGATTAGAAGTCAGATAACAACAAATTATGCCATTCTCAAAGCTAGCCCAGCAGTAATATTTGATATATTAATTTGAGAACTCTCTGAGAGAGACACAGAATTCTGTATTCTGTGTTTGACCTGACAACATCAGCAAGAAGATGCGTTCACCATATCAGCCTTGCTCTGTAAGTAAGTAAGTTAACTAGGGTACAGTAATTCTCTTAGATATAGTCAGAAATGTATCAAAGCTTAGCTTAGATATTTTTCTTTATTTGAGACTGTCCTGCTATGCTGTTTTAAATATTTCCTGTAATTTTTGAACTCTGTCACTATAAATATATATTTAGTATTGTCTTGTTCTTTTAGTATGTATTATTAAATATATTTAAACCTTTCATTGTGGCTCATCTGTGTAGAGATATTTAAGTTCTGTGGGTATTCAAATGTTTAGCTGTGCCAGTGGGGAGTCTTACTGGGGATCTGGAGAAAGAGAGAGAAACCAGCTCTGGACTGACTGTGGTCGCTGTGTGCTCTTAAGGGAAATTACACTTGATGTAGAGAGCTGCATCTGGAAATACTGTGTGTGTAGTGTGTGTGTGTGTGTGTGTGTGTGTGTGTGTGTGTGTGTGTGTGTATGTGTGTGTATGTGTGTGTGCGTGTGTGTGTGTGTGTGTGTGTGTGTGTGTGTGTGTGTGTGTGTGTGGCTGACCAAGTTCACTGACGGTTGCAAATTGGGAGCAATCACTGATCCCCTCAATGATGTCAGTATAGTGCAGACAGGGTTAACATGGACAAATTATTAGTGCCAAAGCCATGGATTAAAGCTAAATGCAAATGCTGACATCACTGCTAATTACAGTATAAACAGCACCCTCCCAAGAGTAGACCCAGTGGTATGTGATCTGGTACTCAGGTTGATAGCAACCTGAACTTTGACCACCACGTATCCACAGTAGTAATGAAATCCTTCTATGTGGCATATCTTATAAGTGAAGGCATCACGTCTAGATCTAAGGATGTTATAATTCCATTATACTTGGCCCTCATCAGACCGATAATTGAGTACAATGCTCCCTTTTGCATGCAACTCACTATATACATGCAACAATTGGAAATACCACAGACGTTTCTCACCAAGAATTTACAGGGTACACAAAACAAGTCTTATGCGGAAAGACTGAAAGTTCTTTCACTGGTTTCTTTCTCCTACAGCTTGCTAAGGGATGACCTGTGCCTGGCTTACAGAGCAGTCTCTGGCATGGCCCTGATGGAAATGTTACACATTTGTAAATCAATCTGTACGAGGGTTACTCGCTCCAGGGATCATAACCTAGCCT
Organism: Protopterus annectens; assembly: GCF_019279795.1. Classification (NCBI taxonomy): domain Eukaryota; kingdom Metazoa; phylum Chordata; order Ceratodontiformes; family Protopteridae; genus Protopterus; species Protopterus annectens. Next base: position 517,681,438 of record NC_056738.1, on the reverse strand, counting down.
CTGACATAAACAGATCCTGCTGAAAAGATAGATACATCTCCCAGATACTGCCACTTCTCTGGAACAAGATTCCAATTCACTTGAAACAGAGCACCTCCCTGACCCTCTTCAAATGCAACCTAGATCAATGGATGGGTGATCACAGATTTAGTCCTGGGGTGGTCATGTCCCTCCTGGACAGAAGAAGTTGGTATTAAGTATCATAGACCCTTACCTCTTTAAACCTCTTTAAACTTCACTCACCTAACCATCGAGAATTGGGGCAACTCAGGATAAAGGGCTCTAGGGTCATTAGCCTAATAACCTTCTATGAATCTATAAGAAAGCTATATATGTATGTATGTATATATATATATATATATATATATATGCATATATCTATAGGTATGGGCAACATATACATTTATAACAATACTATTATTTTTAACATAATTACGTTAAAAGTATTAAATATAAATATGTATATATATTCACATTTAGGTATACTTTAATGACAAACATCCATATTCTGTTATATACCCATAGAAAATAATTTGTTATATGAAACTATGATTCTGTAACAAATGACTATGTGTACTGCTCATTAGATAATCAGTAAAATAAACAATATTAGTATTAGTTGTATGGAACATAGTAGTACTAGTATGTGACAGATGAACAAATAGTCATTTATGTATGATAGTGTATCTCTGACTTCCAGGTATTAAGTGTTTGTCAGACTGTCAGCATAACTCTGACTTGAAGGCAAAATGCCAAAACGTGGTTCAAAGTCATACCACTTTCCTCACTAACATCACTCTCATCAGGGTTTTAAGAATGAAGAATAACAGATGATTGAATCTTGACCATTTATACAGTGATTACTGACCTTTATATTTCTTTAATTTGTTAGGAGACTGGATTGCATGTCTCATGCTTATGTTTCTGGTTACTTTTCCTTAATGCAGTCGATCTATATAAAAGAAAAGTTCCTTGGGTCTTTTTCTGGTATCACTGCATCCTTTTATCATGTTCGTTTTGTTCTTGTCTCTTCTATTTTCTTCAGCTGTTATCTTTCTGGGTATGGTTATACAGTTTGTACTGTTCTTGAGAAGAGCGGTACCAAGGAAATTCAGTGGCCTGGGCAGTGCACTCATTTGGTGACCCCCCCCCCCGAATATTTAGAAAAGTTTCACAGCTTACAAACTGTATATAATTTGATAAGCTTGTAAAATGTTTGCCTACTTGCTCTGTTTTTTAATGGCAGTTTAAAAACATGGAGAGTCTGTTAAGTGACTGCAACTGAGACTGCTTAACTGATAGTTTGTAAGCAATCTTTTTTTTTTGTTTTAGATATTTATTACCTTCTACAAGTTGACACCAAAGGCAGGTGCCCTATTTCTCCCTCCTTTGCTAAAGTACTGTCCCTGAGGGTATGTTTGAGTTAATAGTATGAATGGTGCTGATCCAACAGCTGGACGTTCAGTTCTGCACCCTCTGAGCATACTATTTAATTGTTGTTTTCAGTGTATGCCCTTAGATATGGGAACAATCCATTGTTTTCTTCTTTTTCTTTACTGGTTGTTAGCACAAGTTGCAGTAAGACAAACCTCTATCAAAATGTAACATTGCATTTCAAATTCATACATTAATTATCTAGATGATACTTACAGTCTGCATAAAGAGTTTCATTGGTCTGTTGGTGTGTGTCCAAAGTGAAGTCATGTCGATGTGGGTAATTTCTTTGTAATCTCATCATTTTTAAAAATAGTGACTTTCACAATTAGCTGCCTATACTTTATACTTGTTTCTAAATTTTTCATTTGCCATTCTTTTAAAAACTCAGTATTATCTGCTGCTATCATGGGTTGCTTTAACAGTGTTAGCCAATGTGGAGCATGCTCTATTTTTTAACATAATCTAAAACTTTTTTTTTGTAAACACTGTCTTAACTTACATTCTGCAACAGATAATGTTTTAAAGCCCTGCCCAGCCTTGCCCGTCACTTTTCCCATTTTTTAATTATTCACAAAGATGGGATATCTCAAAAGTAATCTGGAATTCAAGACACCACCTTCACAGTCTGCAGCTCAGTATAAGTACACACTAAATAATTCAAATAAATATATTAAATCCAGCAAGCACATGTCCTGTGTTCCTTGAACTAAAAAAATCCAGTACACTAACAAGGTTCACAGCACTCTGGCAAACTACAAAAAGTGCTTTATTAAAGCAGAATAAACATTTCTGAATTTCCATGTGCTTCCACAGAATCATATACAGTCTGTACACCACACACTACTTCCTCAATATGTCACATGATGAGTTCTAACCAATCAGCAGAGACAAAAAAGAAGCAGAAAAATTGCTCATGTTGCCATTGTCTCACAATTTTGGGACTTTAAATGTATAACAACATATACAAAACTCAGCTGAACTTTATGTTTTAAATTCAGATTTGGTTTAATACTCATTTTGTATGTGTCATGGTGCAGCTGCCATTGCTTTCTGTCTGCAAAAGCTGATTTCAACATCACCTCCACACACAGTGTTAGATAATAGTTGTATCACCTGCAAATGTTTTATGCTCCCCGCACACGTTATAGTATGCAGCTAAAACATTCCACTTGTCAACCTCTTATCCCTCACAAATGCCTTGGTCTTTTGTTGGATGTAAATGTCTATAGTTATGGATTCTGAAGCTTTTTGCTGTGGATTCTGTCTGAAAAAGAGCTCTGCCCAGTAGGGCAAACTTGAACAAAAATATAATAAAAGAAAGAAAGAAAGAAAGAAAGAAAACCTGTCTGTGCTTAGACTCTAATATTTAAGTGGTAGACTGTAGGTGAAACCCTTGGTTTGGGTCCCAATACTTTTTCTTCCATTTTTTGTAGCTTCTCTAACACCCTTTGATCTTTTTCTTTAAATACAAAAGGATCCTTCTGTGATACAATGCTACAAGGGTCACTTTTGGGTCTAAATACATTTTGCCCTGATATTTTTTTTACTTTACAGCACCATTAGGCAAACTGTTTATTTACTTCCCAGTTTATGCAGTTTGTGCCCATTTTTGTCTGCACTGTTCAGTATCTGTACCTTGTCTAATGTTTTTGAGTGTCCATCCATGTTACTACAAAACAGCCAATGATTTCTCTTTCATCAAGTGGAAGTTGTTGAATAATGATATTCAGTGACAAGCTACATTATCGAAAGCTGACACCTCTACATACAAGACAACTGTCAGACTATTTAGTGTCTCCGAGTTCACTGTTGTAGCGGGGAAAGTCAAAAACATAACACCCCATCCTTACAACTCTTATGATACCTAAGATATGTACTCAGGAAGTTTTTGTGCAATAAAATCAAGTCATTGAATGCTGTTTTGATGAATGTAAGGATCAAATAGCAGTGCCAAAATCTCTTTCACTGATGGTGGAGTTTACATCTTTCCCTAGTGTTGTTTGACCTCAGAGTTGGTAAATACAAGTTCTGGTGATGAAGGAGGTATTACCCCCAAAAAACATTATCTTTGGAGGTTTGGAAAAAGTGGTTAGTGAATGTTTAGTGATATTTTTACATTCAGAAAAACCATATTTGGTGACTCAACATACTTCCGTTCATGCGTACAACCAGCCACCCATTCATATATCATCTGTATTCAGGTACGTAATAATAGTGAATATATTTTAGACTGTTTTAAACCTTGATTATAAAGTGTTTGTCTAGATTTGCTAAGATAAGGCAAAGGTGCTGCCAAAATTGATAGATATGGATCAGTGTTTTGTAGAGGCAAAACAAATATTGGACAACATTAATAGAACAATGATGATTCAGAGTTAAGCAGAGAGTAAGAAAACAATACATTTGTTGGCAAGTCTTAATGCAGAGAAGGCATTCAATAGGGTCAGTTTGGGTTTTATGAATAGGTCAGTGACAGCATTTGCATTTCCTGATAGAGTAAGAGGGTTAATCAAGATGATTTATGAAGGCTCAGGGGCAAGAATTAAGGTGGGAGGGTTCTTCTCTCCGACAGCCTGTGTGTGAACAGAGGAACAAGGCAGGAGTATCCTCTTTCTCCTTTATTATTTGCCTTATATTTACAGCCATTGGCAAAGAAAACAAGGGACTCACGAATTCAGGACTATAAATGGTATGTAATCAAGAAAAGTTAACTGTATCCTGAAATGACATTATTTTGTACTTGATAAATCCAGAAAAGGATATCTCTGTGTTGTGGATTTTGAGAAAATTTCAAGTCTTTTCAGGATATAAAATAAATGAATATAAAATAAGGGCTATAGCACTAAACTATGTACCCAAATATGAATTAGGTCTGAAATACCCATATTTATGGGGATGTGATAAGATAAAGTATTTAGGTGTATGGATTAAAAGGGATTCTATTATAGCATATAAGGATATGTGGGAAGAGTCTAAGCAAAAGATGTCCATGTAACACCTGCCATTGTTAATTACATGTATAAAAGATGTCCATGCAACACCTGTCATTGCTAATTACATGTATAAAAACCTGTACCCAAATCAGTGGACCACAAACTTGTCACTGCTGGCTACATATCTCATTTAGGGAGACAGAGCAACTGCAAGCTTTCTGATGCTATATGGGGTAAGCTGTAGAAAAGTGCAAAGGAGGGCAATGACCATACCCCACCAGGTGAACTGGGCGAGCTTACAAGAAGCACAGCATACCCCCATGGGCCAGATGCCATTTTGTGGGAAAGGAATATAATTATCCAAAGGATTACAGTGAAGGTACAAATATCTTGTCAAGTCATGCAGATTGCTATTGCAGGAGCATCATGTGAGGTCCTGCAGGCCCTGCCGACACACCATGCCCTGTGGGAAAACATAAGTACTGTCAGGTGGATGGCCCTTCCAGATGTTAAAGGGATGGAACTGTCACTGACTTCCATTAAGTCTGAAGACTGCATCCTCACAAGTGGCTCCTTCCTTGTGAGGATGCTAACATTGGCTGGTGATACAACACCTGCTGACAATAATGACCTCAGGCAGGCCAAAGTGCAAGTGATAGATGAAATGTTCCTAACATGTTCAGGTATGTCAGAACTACTATACCCAGTATATCCCTCCAGCGACAGTGTCTCCAACATGTGTTTGTTAACATATGTTAAGAAACGTGCTATTTTTTTGTTTAGATGTTTGTTGGAATTTGCTGATGAGAAGGAGATGAAAGTAGGGCAGTTCTAAATGCAGTGCAAAAGAACCTCCTACATCAAGATGCTAAGGGCATCTGTTTGATTTATTATGATACTAACTACAGTGAGAGTTAGCATATCAATATGGACTACCCTTGGAGTTCAAGATAAAAGTTAAACAGTTTCCTGCCCTTGAACTGTTGCCATCAAATAAGGTTACTGTAGATCAATATGTATGTATATATACCTTTAAAAAGCTTTCCATTTGCTTGCACATGTGTTTAAATACTGAGCATGTGCAAGCCTAACTGCCATTTTGTAGCAAGCTGTTGAGATGCAAACATGCATGTCTGTGTAGTCTGTCAGTTAATCAATTAATTTATATTTTGTACTGCTGCTATCCATCCTGATGTGTTTCTATGTAATAAAGCATATAAACGAACTACCTTACCTGTTCGTCTTTACTTATAACAAAGGACGAGTGACATGGTGTCAGAATGGAATCCAGATTTGAGACCAAGGGGCACCCAGTTAATGTTGGAGGAATATAGAGGAATGGATCATCCTTACTACACGTATAATTTGCAAAAACAGGTTAGAAAAGAATTTCAAGTATTAAAACTTGCTTAAATGATTTCTTATTCAGAAAATATAAAACAAAGCACTCAGAACACTCAAAATGAAATTCTAGTTAAACAAAACGTCCAAAACTGCAACATACTGATGAAAATATTTGAAATAGTTATGAAAATGTTTGAAATACAGGCCGAATCACATAAAATGTATAAAATTAGGAAAATTACCACATTTTTTCACTATGTGCTACTTTTTCACATTAATTAAAGCTATTCAAGATATCCAAGTTATACAGAGGAACAAGTTTGTGCAGTATTACAGTACAGTTATTTTGCAAAATACAGCCATTTCAAAGCATATTTCACAAAGTACAGTATTTTGAAGAGTTTATTATGCATTTGAATGTTATTACAAGTACTAGCTGTGTGTGCATGTTCGTACTTAATTACAAGGGCCATATTTTCAGTGTGTTTGACCATACTTTGTTGGCACAACAGATGGATTTCGAAAACCAGGTTGTATTTGATAATAATATTGCATAGAATTCGAGAGTATCTGAGCAAGAGTACAATATTTTCATACAAGCAGCATTTTCTGATAAAGATGATCATATAAAGGCATTTATTTTGCTTAATTTAGCTGGTTCAGAAGCCATATAAAGAGAGTGTTCATTTGTGTATGCACCTGCTATGTTAGCAGGACAGGGGGAAACCAGTCATATAGTTGTACCAGCTGGGAACAGCTATAACTTGCAATTTTACATAGTCAGAAGGCGTGTACAATCGTTATTAGGCCTCAGAGACAGTTTGAAACCTGGGACTACTTTCACTTAATGAGGAAATCTACCATGTAAGCTTGAAAGACCACTTGTCTAATTTTGCCAATTCTATTTTTTCTACCTATGCTGATCTTTTCAAAGACAAACTAGGCAAACTTTCACTTGTGTACTCCATGAAGTCAGACCCAGAGGTCAACCAAGTTGTCAGACCAGCCCAGTTGATGAACCAACTGAATGGGTATTTTCCATGGTGGTAGCTCATAAGAAAAGTTCAGATGATATCAGAATATGTGCCAAATGCCACTGTTTTTTTCTGTCTTGGATGCAAAGAGTTCATTTTGGCAGATTTTGCTTGACCAAAAATCCTCATTGCTAACTACTTTCAGTACTCCTTTTGGCAGGCACAGATTTTTGAGAATGCCATTTGGGATAAATTCTACCAGTGAAGTCTTCCAGCGTGCCATGGAGCAATTTTTTTTCTGGGTATCGGTGTGCTATTATAGTAGATTGTATTCTAGTAGGAGGTAATGGTGAAGATGAGCATGACAGAAAGTTCAAGAAAGTTCTGGAAAGAACTTGTGAAGTGAATCTCAAGCTGAATCCTCAGAAGTGCAAATTCAGGATATGAGAAGTTATTTATGTTGGTCATTTGTTCACCAGTTCAGTCTTACAACCAGATTCTTCCAAGCAAACAGCAATTCTCAAGATGCCAGTTCCAGACAATGTTCAAGCCCTACAATGTTTTCTTAGCATGGTTAACTATCTTGGTAAGTTCATTCCATACTTGATCCAACTTTCAGCACCACTCAGAGAGCTGACACGTAAAGATGCATCATGGTCATGGTTAGAACAACACCAGAAAGCATTTGATGTCCTGAAACAGAAAATTGCCAGTCCACCAACTCTCAGATACTATGACGTACACAGACCAGTTACTCTTTCTTGTGATGCTTCAAAATTTGGTCTCGGTGCAGTCACTTTTCAAGAGGGTAGACTAGTAGCCTCTGTGTTCAGAACTCTAACCCAAACTGCTGACCTGGGTCTAAAGCACCTATAATGTGTCCTCCATAACAATTTGGCTTCCTCTTTGTTTTAATTAAAGGTAGTTTACCCCCTTACATTCTACAACAGTATTTTCTAACCTTAAAAAAACCCTGAAAACTATATTACCACTACTGTTTCTAACCTTAAACCCTGAAAATTATGTTCTAAATCTAGCAAATACCCTAAATCTAGTTTCAAACACAGCTATTAAGCTAAGACTTTAAATACTTACCATACGGCTCCAGGAAGCCTTAGAAAACACTTGAAGTCAGTATAAACCCTTTAACTCCTCCCCTGCATTACTACGTATTCTAGTTTTCTTATGCACCTACTGAAACTGCCATTTTCAAATGCCCGGTGCTTCCAGACCCAGTCGGCAGTCTTTTCTCTTTTCCCAAATGGTATGCTGTTTTCTGAACAAAGTTTAAATCATGAATTCTGTTTATCTGAACTAAGCCAACTACAGCTATAACCATTATATTCTTGCAGATGGAGACTGTTAGAGTAATGTAATCACTGTTAGCTCCTATTTCTGTGCAGAAATGGCATTGTAATTGAGTGTACCAAGTGCTTTCTCTGACTTTTATTATCAAGTTAAAACGGCAAGTGTAAGAGAGACAGAATGATAATGTATGGCTTTTAATCAAGGACTCTGCCTTTTATATGTGATAGAAAGCTGATATTTTTGCCTTTTATTATATTAATGCATTTTGAACTTGCTACACAGATAGCTCATAAACAAACATTGTGCCTTTTTACATGAGATAGGAAGCAGATAGTTGTGCCTTTCTTACTGCATTTTATTTTCCTCATTAAACAAGCAGATAAGGTAGTGGATTAGTGCACAAGATTGGTCAATTGCTAGCTGTGAAATAAAATATGCTGCATGTGGAACAGTAGCCTGAATGCATCCTAAAGGGATTCATTTCATAATTTCGAAATACTGAAATCTCGAATTTCAGTTTTTTGAGACTATGAAATCGAATCCACACAACACCGAAACAGCAAAACCACGAAGCCCAAAACTGTGAAATTCAAAACACTTAAAACACAGCACACACCAGGCCACACATATACCACAACACAGCCATCACAGCATAAACAAACAAAACAACACACATACACAAAATGTGGGCAAGCCCCCCTGCACCCCCCACACCTTCCCCTACTTATATATACTAACTCCGAGATTGCACAAACAGTAAACAAAAGCAAACACACACATTCTACAGTCCCTCACACAAACATCACACATATCATCACACTCACATACACTCAAACTCCCACCCAAAACCCTTACAAAACACTCACTTACCTGACATAACATCTAAATTCACACACGGCACCGCACACCATCCACATACAATCCCGGACATTACGTAGCGTAAAGCCATAACCGCAAATTTGAGATGTTCGTATTCACGATTATGCACTTTCGCTATTTTCAAACTTTGACTTCATAGTCTTGAGATACTGAAATTCGTCATTTCAGTATTTTGAGATTATAAAGTGTTTCCATCTTAAAGTCAATTGCTAGCTGTGAAGTAAAATATGCTGCATGTGGAACAGTAGCCTGAATGTATCCTAAAGTACAGATTACCTAAAAATGTAGAAATATAGCGTGCTGTAAGTGGTTAAGTAGACTTAGAAACAAAGCCCAGCACAGATTTACATTGATTTCAGCCCCATATGAAGTAAAAGAAACATCTACAGTGCTCGTAGCTTTACGGAGCTTGTAGCTTACCGTAAATTCTGTAGTTAAAGGGAATACTTACTTGCTTGGTGGATAGTTTTGTGTGCTAGAAAGGATTTTATTCTTACTGTACTTTTATTTTTAGGCAGCCCCCCACAAATACCTAACCTAAAAGGGCTCTCCTACCTGAAGGATACGACCCTGCAGCAACTGTGCCTGCAAACATTTAACTGAAGTCAGACCACTACAAACTGCCAAGGTTAATAACTAAAAACTGTAATCCTTTTAATTGTACACTTCTGACCTGGGTCTAAAGCACCTATAGTCTGTCCTCCATAACAATGTGGCTTCCTCTATGTTCTAATTAAAAGTAGTTTACCCCCCTGCACTCTGCAACAGTATTTTCTAATTTTAAAAAACCCTGAAAACTATATTACCACTACTGTTTCTAACCTTAAATCCTGAAAATTATATTCTAAATCTAGCAAATACCCTAAAAGTAGTTTTAAACACAGCCATTAAACTAAGACTTTAAATACTTACAGTACAGCTCCAGGAAGCCTTAGAAAACACTTGAAGTCAGTATAAGCCCCGATCTGCTCGCCCTCGCTTCACTCTGGCTCGCTACGCACCCCACCCTGCCCCCAAATCTCACCTGCTCCCAGTACCACTGCTACTAGAACCTATTAGCTTATAGTTGACATATTTTCTTCACCCCCACTCTATTACCTCTAAATTTACCATTCTATCTTCTGGTGTCGTATCATCCAAACAATACAGATCCTTAACTGACACACTCCATTACTCATAATGTTATACTCCTCTTTACTATCCATTTTGCTAGCCGCTTATCTACTTACCTTGTTACAGAAAATAGTTTCTCACTGGATATCAGTACCCAAAAGGCCATACTATCACCTCAGCTGTTAGCCTTTCCACCTTTCACCAGTCTTACAGTACAGTGTCCAGCCCTACACCTTGCTCACTCTATCAACTTGCCAATCCTAGAGACATTAGTTCTTGATCGAAACACTATTATAAACTCATAAATAAATTCCTGAAATTCATCACTAGGTTTAAACCTAACCTCACACTTGCCCAACCCTGTCCCATCCACTTCAGTTAAACCTACCCCCCTCTAACTGCAATCCAAGTTATAAACCTACAAGTGATAGGCCAACTAAATCACTCCTGGCCTGCCACTTTAACATTAGAAGTATTAACAACAAGGTACACAAACTCCATGCACTCCTAGCTGTCCACTCCCCTGAGATTCTCTGTTTATCTGATACCTGGTTAAAACCTAGCACAACAGACACTGAAGTGCTACCACCTGGGTATAACATACACAGGCTGGATCATGCTTCCAGGACAGGGGGTGGGGTAACTGTTCTATATAAATCTGCATTGAACGTCATCATTGAAGCTATATAACCACCTCAAATTAACAACTCAGAGATTCTTGCCACCAAATTACAACTCAATAAAAATAAATGTATCTCTATCATCTGTATGTACATTCCCCCAGGCAATAATGTAGCTACACTTGAAGATAATCTTCACTGGCTAACATTCTCAGACTTCCCAATCACCCATGTTAACCTGCATGCATTCTCACAAATCATCACAACCCCTATCAGGATAGGTAAACCGAACCAAAAAGAAAGCGTACTTGATTGGGTACTTATAAGTAGTCATCCCCAATTGTACACCTCTGGGACCCTCACTGATTACCTAAGCGATCACCTTCTCACCTATATTATTAAGCACAAAGCCATCAACCCCTAACAACCCTTACTTAGAATGGTAAGAAACAAAAAATACTTTAACCCCGCCAAATTCCAACAAGAGCTAAACTCATGTAATTGGTCAGTTTTAAGACACCTCCCCTTAGATGAAGCAGTCGCATACTTTAACAACAAATTCCTACAAATCCTTGATTCTCATGCACCTGCTCACTCAACAAGAACTAAGGCAAAAACTGTGCCATGGCTTTCCAAAGAGTCTAAACTAAAAACCACCCTTAGAAACATGGCATGGGCATTATGGTGTACTATTAAAGACCCCCAAGATCACATTAAATATAGATAAATAAAGAACAACACTAAAAAAAAAAAATTTACAAGACAAAAAAACTACTACTATAATCTACAGGAAATAAAACAAAACAACCCTCAGAAGTTCTGGGCAGGTTTAAATAAACTATTACATCCTGGACAAACTTCCACTCCAATCCCTGCAGCCACCATTGATAAACCTTCGGAGGAAGTGTCTGACAGTTTTAACCATTTCTTTACTGAGACTATTCAAGCCCTAGTGAGTCAACTACCTCCCAGCTCCCCTTCCCATGAAAGTAATACCATCAGAAACCAACTCACATTTAGATTCCAACCAGTTGCCACCTCACTCATCCATACCTTGATTAAAAAACTAAAATCAACTACACTCTCCGCTGATCAACTCCCTGCTGAGTATCTACAAAAAGCAGCTGATGCCATTGCTTACCCCATCTCGATACTAATCAATCGAACAATAGCAGAAGCCAAAATCCCTTACATCTGGAAAATATCCTATGTAATCCCACTTCACAAAGGAGGTAACTCTACTGCGTTATCCAGTTATAGGCCAATAGCAGTACTATCCGCACTTGCAAAAATTATGGAAAAATGTATCCACAGACAACTGATGCACCACCTAACCCAGAATAACTTCATGGCAGACTCCCAGCATGGCTTTCGAACTCACCACAGCATTACGTCAACCCTTCTAGCCTTCTCCAACACCATAAACCTTAATCGCAATAATAACAACATAATCTCTGCCCTCTTCTTGGATTTCTCCAAGGCATTTGATATGGTCGATCACCAATTACTAATCCACACCCTGAAAACTTTCTGCCTAGATACTAAAGCCATTCAATGGTTCCAGTCTTATCTGAATGATAGACAGCAGGCTGTTCTTTGGCAAAACAAACTTTATAAACTCCTACCCAACACCCTAGGGGTACCCCAGAGATCTATACCAGGGCCGCTTCTATTCTCCATCTTCATTAACGACCTTTATACTGCTATCCCTAAAGTCAGCTGTGTCCAATATGTTGACGACTCCACCCTGATATGCTCAGCCACATCTCCAAACAAGCTGTGGTCAGCTACACAAACCAACTTCAACACAATTGAAAACTGTCTTTCTGGTCTTTTTCTGATCCTAAATCCCCAAAAAACTAAAATGTTGCTTTTCTTACCAACACCCAGGTCTACTGCATTTACTTTTACCATTAAATCTAATAATGGCACAATAATCTCCCCAGACTCCTCTAAAAAACTGTTAGGTGTTATCATCGATAATAATCTTAAATTCGATCTACATGTTAATCAATTCATTAAAACCATCAATAAAAAACGAGGGCCACTTTACAGGATAAAAGCCTTCTTAACTCCTCCTGCTAGATTTACCATAGCTCGCTCTCACCTACTTTAAACTCTTCTGTATGCATCCCCGTTACTCTCCAATCTAAATAAATATGTCCTTAACAAGCTCTCTATCTTCTACAACCACATTGCCAGATTTGCCACTGGTCTGCCTTATAGGACTCATCATTGTATCAACCTAAACCAGCTTGGGTGGCTAGAATTACCCAGACTGATGCAGTATAACCTTATGATTACTGCCCATAAGATCCTTTACAATCCAGACAATACTCCTGCTCTTAAAAACATTATCACCCCCTACCACAATCCCCGACTTCTTCGATCCTCTAATAAACTATTAGTCCAGACTATCAAAACTAATAACTCTGCCGGTGACTCTCTCTTTGCCAATTCTGTAGTCAAATCCTGGAACTCTCTCCCACCTAAAAACGCTTTGCTCACCACCCTGAGTGAATTCAAGGCTAGACTCAAACAACATCTGACACTAAACTGGCTATGTCAGTGTAGCAAACCTGACTAACTCTCCTTGACAATGAGATAAAAACAATTATTTTAGCCTACCTGTGACACTAATCCTGACCTATACCTACGTTTAACTCTAAACTTGTGTAGGTATGTAACCACTGTAAATATTGCATCTGAAACTTACTGTATGAGTTAATAACAGTATTTTTAGCTGTCCTGTGTTACTTAATGATGACCTACTCTCGGGATTTTCTTTAACCCTGCAACTTCTATAACTTGCTTAGGTATGTAACCTTTGTAAATATGGCATCTTAAACTTAACTGCTTGTTTAGGTATGTTAACTACTATAAATACTGTATTTTTAATCTAAACTGCTTACCTTGGAGCTTTTCTCCTCGGGCCTCCTCTGAAAATGGACATGTATCCAGTTGGACTATCCCGGTCAACAAATGTAAAATAAATAAATAAAATAAATAAATAAATGCAGTATGCTCAAATAGAGAAAGAACTCATGGCAATTGTGTTTGCATGTTTGAAGTTCCATGATTATATTTATAGCAGACCTATCCAGATTGAAACAGACCACCAACCTCTAGTCACTATTTTGAGAAAGCCTATGCATACAGCTCCTGCTAGATTGCAGTAGTGCATAATGTTGAAATTGCAAAAGTATAATTTTAATCTTGTCTAAACAAAAGGCAAACAACTTTATCTTGCTGATACATTATCCAGATTGCATAGAAATACACTGCACTGCATGAAAATAAGAAACTTGAGTTTGAAGTCATGGAAGTGAGAAATTTTTCTTCTACACATCTTGATGAGCTTAGAAGTCATAGAGCCACAGATCCAGTTCTTCAGAAGCTCAACCACTTTATCAATCGAGAATGGCTGTCAAAGCAATTTTGCTTACTAGTAGAAGTGCAACCATATTTTCCTTACAGAGATGAGATTTTGTTTGACAATGGTATCATCATGAAAGGTCCAAAAGTGATTGTTCCAAAGTCCTTGCAACAAGAGTATATTACTGTTTTGCATTGTGGCCACCCAGGAGCAGATTCTACCAAAAGAAGGGTGGGAGGATTAGTATTTTTGCCTTCTATGTCAAAGGACATTGAGACAGTACTTTCATCTTGTTCTGTATGTAATAGTACTAAGCCGCATCAGTAGAAGGATCTACTTCAGCTAAACCAGATTCCTGAACTATTCTGGTCGACAGAGATACATTTTCAAGTAGAATGGTCAACATTACTTGGTGTTAGTAGACTGTTCTTCAAATTGGTTTAAGATTGACCTACTTCCTAATGTAGCATCCAGTACTGTCATTACCAAGATGAACCATCATTTTGCAGTCCATGGAAGTCTGCACAAAATTATTTTTGACAATGGTGCACAGTTTACAAGCCAGCAGTTCAAAAGATTTGCTGATAAGTGGAACTTTATTCATGTTACAAGTAGCCCTGAGCATCTACAGTCAAATGGTTTGGCAGAACTTGCAGTTCAAAGTGCGAAACAGTTACTAGAGAAGTTGAAACGAGACAATAGTAATGTTTTCCTGAATCTGTTGCATCTCAGAACTATTCCTCATGATAAACATCTTGGTCCACCTGCACAGAGACTTCTGTCGAGACAAACCAGAACCATATCACCAATTAGCAGTAATCTGTTGGTTCCATGTGTCAAGAACAAGAGATCAGTGAAATCCCATCTGTTGAAGAAGCGTTTATCCCAGAAAGCCTATTATGATAAGACCAGCAAACTGCTCAGTGCATTACGAGAAGGGGAGATAGTGAGGATGCAGATGACAAAAGTTTTGATCGGATTGGAGTCTTGAAAAGTGTGTGTCCAGAACCGAGATCATACATTGTGGAATCACGAGGAGTAGAGGTTAGGTGGAATCAGAAACATTTGGTCTCGATGTCTGAGCCTGTATTGCAGTATCATACCTGCAAGAAAGACTCTAGATCTCAGAGTGATTTATCCAGCGTTCCAGTTCCAGAGGATGTTCCAGTAAATATCCCTGTTCCTGAGAAGAATCCTGAAACTCCTGAAGCAGTTTGTTCACCAATGACTGCCCCTAAACCCAGTTCTGATTGCTGTATCACTACATCATGTCACATTTCCAGACCATGTTCCAGATAAATGGCAACTTGGAGATTTGCGTTGTGTTTATTTCTTAGTGTCTGTACAATTGCATGTCTTTTTCAAATATCACTTTATTGTGGGCAATTCATTAAAGAGGGAGATCAATATGTATGTATACTTTTAAGAAGCTTTCCATGGATTGCACAAGTGTGTAAATACTGAGCACGTGAGAGCCTGACTGTCATTTTGTAGTAAGCTGTTGAGATGTAAGCATGCATGTCTATGTAGTCTGTCAATCAGTTTGTTTATATTTTGTACTGCTGCTATCCATCCTGATGTGTTTCTATGCAATAAAGCATATAAACAAACTACCCCGCCTGTTCGTCTTGACTTATAACAAAGGGCGAGCAACAGTTTCATGTTCATTTACCCTGCTATAAGATGGCATGCCATCCACAGTAGATGGACTCCTGGTTTGTCTTGAGCACTTCTGTATACTCAGAGGATCATGAAATGTCTACAAGTGATGATCAGAAAACATTACCTCTAACTGCTGTTCTCACCTCCTCTGTGGTCTGCAAGGTGCTGCTATAAGAACGATTGCCATGGAAACAGAATACTAGCGTGGCATGGCCAAATGCATCAGATGCATAGGAGACAGATGAAATAGCTATCTGTATGAGTGGGTGGAGTGGGTCTTGGTGGAACAAGACCATGTGGACATTTTGTGGGAAGGTATTATTTGTGGATTGGCAGTTTGGCACAGTCTCGATAATATCATGTTATTTTGCAGCAGGATGCTCACTTGCAGATGATTATCTCCAACAGGCATTCTTATGCTGTCTTGGACTTCATGAGTGCAACTGCTCACTTAGTTTCACTTTACCTTTCCATGAAAATATATGTTTACATGAAGCACTGTACCAAACAATGCATATCCTGAGTAAAGCTGCACGCATGCATGTGTGCTGACACAGACACACACATACACATACACATACACACACACTGTCCCTACATACAAAGATACCCTCGATATTGTACACTTCTTGATTGACAGTTGTCTTGAATGTGAAGGTGCTGGAATTTGCTACTGTGGCTTGCCAACAAATCTTAATAAGTGAATCAGCAAACTGTCTTGAAGTAACATGTGGTGGACACACTTTAGCTGTAGAGTAACTTAGCAGATTAGGTCCCCTGCTATGTAACACAATGAAAAGAAATGTCACTTTGTCCTTTGGTTTGTGTTACCTTTTCATTTACTTTTATTTCTGCAGTAAAGCAGCCTTTTGAATGAATTGGTTTTGTATACATGCTTGCATTCTGTTGTTGACCATGCTCAGTGTCTTTTTCCGTACTGTTCATCTGACGTCTCTCTGTATTTTTAATGTATTCATTTATTTATTAATATTGGTGAATTCATAGCTTTAGCTCATGCCCTCGGCCTGATGTTCTATGTGTATATGGACTTCTCTCTCTTTTTTTTTTTTTTTGGTACTTTAAGTCATTTGTGAGCTGCAGTCTAATATGCAGTCACATGTGCAAGATTTGCTCCTTTTTTGTTTTTAAGATCAGGATTCTGATATCTCAAAAAATTCACATTTCTGTGAACTATAGGGATCTCAGAGATGTGAGGGACATAGTACTCCTCCCCCAGATGAAACACTGATTTTCAATTTTCAGTAGCTGTTTTATTCTCAGTTTCAGCCTTAATGATCACACTTCTGATTGTCAGTTACTAATGTATTGAACTTTAGTCCTGCAGCTGCATGTTTCATAGTCTGCATATTTCTTTTTTTCTTTTGACTTACCACAGATGGCCCTGAATTCCCCCCCTTTGTTCACGTGGTCTACTAGTACCCCCATTAACCTTCCCTGGGCTCTGACCGACTCATGTCTGTTGTCAGCAAGCTGAACAAGGACTTTGGTGCAGTGTCATACTGCTGTTCAGGAATGCTTTAACATTATACCCTAGCCTACCCCTATGGCAGCCTTGTAAGCTCTGCTATAAGTGCCTTTTGGAAGTGAATGCAAATGCCCAAACATATGCAACATCCAAACCAAATGGCACACTACTTGTTGCTGCCTCCCCTTTCCAGGATGGGTGAACTGGCATTGGCCTCTCCCTCCCATTCCCTCTCCCCAAATCCTGACAGTACTCATGCCACTTGTCAAACACAGGTTGTTTGGGGTGCAGTCCTGGCTTTATCTCTCTGTGCCATGGGGCCTGTGCTTATTTACATATTTCTTCATCTCACTGAGTGGTCAGCTGATTTAATGTCTTGGATTCTGTCATTTGGTCCTGTTTGCTGTTGCTATATGCAGCCTATCGTTTCTGTAAATGCTTAGGGTTGTACCATAATTTTGGAAAATTATGTTGGCAGTTTAAGAATCCCCATACAAATTCTTCTTATCTCTGTGTTTTAACTTTGTTTTCCTTTTTCTGGATCATTCTTACATGCTTTTATTTTCTTCCTCATCTCAGTGACAGTCTATCATGAACAATTTCAGTGACCTTAATTAGTGTAGTAGTTGTCTCTTGACAGTGGACTTTTTCTGTAGTTTCTGTTCCATAATGTAACAGGCAGCAGATACTCTTGTTCGTTTTAAATAATAAAAGTAGCTGTGCCCCCCAGAAGATATATAGGTTATAGATGCTCTGTTATGTATTTTAGAGCATTTCCCAAAATTTTAATCTAATGGTGGACTAAACAAAAATCATGAGTAAGAAAAGAATTTCAGTCTTTTTTTTTCTTTCAAGGAGTACATAAGTTGTGCCCAAGGGTTCATGCTCAAAATTGAGAAAATAGTAGTGCACAATAAACTAAAAAGACAAATGTGAGGATACACATGTACTGTCTGGAAATACTGCATGCCTCCCTAAACCTCCCAAAAAAAGTGGTCACTGCCTATGTATCTCTGTAGTGTTAGACTGGGATGAAAGCAGAAGTTCGAATTGCCACAGTCATGTATTTCAAGTGACTGATGACATACATATATACGTAGCATGCCTCCTCACTCCTCACGCAACCCCAGAAAGCAGCAATCTGTATTTGTGCATGATGTGTGATTGTCGGGAAAGCGACAAAAAAAATGACTACAGTAATGTATTCTACTTTATTGCTCCTAGACAGTTTACTGCCCCCTACACAAGCTATACTAACCTTCTTTGTACACCTCTGACATCTGTGAGAAAAGTAAAAGAAACAATTTCCACACTGCCCCAGGCCAAACACAAGCTGCATTGACCTCCTGTGCACACCTTTAGGGTTTGGCTGTGATGAATACTAAAGAAGTAATAACCACACAATCCCCAAAATGCCCCAAGTATATAACTTACATCAACTTTCTGTACACACACATTTTAACAGGGCTGGATTTAGAATTAGTGTGATTGAGATAGGCCGTTATCAGCTTTATCCTAACAGAGTTATATCACAGTCTTGTTCAGGATAGAGTGTAATCAGAAAATTGATGCATTTTTCTCCCCATTTTCCCCAACCAACAACAGCTTTTGTGGAGCCCCCACACAGACAGTGGTGATTGGGGGGGGGGGGGCACATATCCATTTATACAGTCTGGAGAATGGAAGCCACTGGACTCCTATAAGATCCAAGCGTCTGATGTTCTGTGATATATTTTATGCCTTACTTTTGAAATATAATGACTTTGTTAGCTTTTTTACTGATAGCCAAAAAACTTTTGTGTGTGTCCCAGTATTATTTGGTGTGTGCACAGATACAATCTATGATATTTTTTTACACACAAACACATAAGCCATAGCAATGCTAGTTTGTACTTCATCAAATAACACATTGTGCAACACTGTTACTGATGCACCAGATCAGTGACTGTTGTTTAGCAGTTGTCAAACAGCAGCAGGGGTAAGTCATCATGTTTAATTACCTCATTGAGGTGCAATGCATACCTGTCAGTGACCCTGATTTTTTTCTCATAATTCTACTGTACCCTTTGTAAAAAAAAGTTTGATTTGCTGGTAAATCATTCAGGATTACAGACAGTTGATAAATCCAGACGTCAGAGTTTTATACTTCTTATTGTTGAAAAATGCATGCTGGTGCAAAAGGTGTTATTCTATTAACTTTTTAAGTTAATTAGAGTAATATTTAAAGTATTTTCCTGATTTTGTGGCTCTGTTCAGCTATTATTTTTGGCATCATGCAGAATTCTTCAGGAAAGAAGTTATTCTGCCAAATATTTACAAAACTCTCTTTTAAGAGAAAACCATCCATGAAGATTGGGAGCGTTAGCTCTTAAAATCCAAGGTAAGTACTGAGATTGGTCACTCTGGGCTGCTGATCTCTCTAGTGCTTATCTTGTTCATTACTAGCTTTATCTTAAAAGTATCCCATCACAGCCCTGTTCAGGTTAAAGAGCATAATTAGGAAATTAATATTTTTATCTCCTGATTTTCCCAAATCAGCAGCAGCTTTTGTGGGGGCCCCCACACAGTCAAGTATGATTAAGGGAGATCCCTGCAATCATAAGTATTGCAGGTACCAAAAGCTGGTTATTTTTGTTAGTTTTAGTGGAGAGAATGTCCACCAGCAGGGTTTAAATAAGCCAGAGGCCCTTTGTCAGTGGTAAAATATTTAAAGGAATTGTGAAGCCTGTTGCTTGAAAACCCCCAAGGAAGCAGTAATGAAAGTACTTTTTTGAGATTATGGACTTAGGAAGGCTGTTGTTTTGGTCAAGTGTGGCCTGTTACCCAGGGGCAGTTGAATACATGCAGCAGCCTTAATATGACTTTGTGAGTGCACTAGGAAGTGATACAGTTATCTCAGCAGAAAGAGACAAAAGTGTTTCATACTTGCAGGGCTGTCAGGACACTTAATGATAATGCAGTTCTACAATGGCTAAGGTGTCCACATGTGCATTGGAGCTTACAGGAGCATGTGAACATTTAAGACCTTGATACCATGTCCATATAGTTTGACAAAGCCACAGTTTCTTTTTTACATCTCACATCATCTGTTGGTGTTTCTGAAGAAAGAAATTCCATGTATGTTTTTAAAGGACACAGCTCACTGATATCAGTGGTTGTAATAAACACACTCATCTAGCAGTAGCCCTGGGCTGAGATCAGGTGAAAAAGAAGGAAAACTGCAAATGCTTTTAAAGAGAGTGTACCTCACCTGGAATGATGTTTACTTGTCAGGTTTTAATAGTGTTACTTTCCTTAATGAAAAGGTTGGACAGTATACTTAGTAGTGGTTAGTGCTGCTGCATTAGAATGTTTGGTTCTGCAGTTTAATGCCTGGCTGGGTGCCTTTCAGGTGCAGTCTGTGAGTCTTTACTGTGTCCATTAAGGTACTTGCTACGTCAGACCAGTTTTTTTCCCTCATCCCAAATACATGAGAGCAAATTAAGTGGAGATGTTCGAACTACCCTTTGGAAAGTGTGTGTGTGTGTGTGTGTGTGTGTGTGTGTGTGTGTGTGTGTGTGTGTGTGTGTGCATGAGAGGTATGTATAGGTATGCTTTATTATGGACTGATGTCCCATCTAGATTTGTTTCTGTCATATGGCTACTGCTTACCAGGATAGGCTCTAGCTCCTTGCAGCCCTAAACTGGATAAAGCAGGCACACTAATGAAAAATTAATTAATTGATGCTTTAGGGAGTCAGCATTTAGATTATTAGTCTGAGAGAGAGAGAGAGAGAGAGAGAGTGTGTGTGTGTGTGTGTGTGTGTGTGTGTGTGTGTGTGTGTGTGTGTGTGTGTGTTTGGGTGTGTGTGTAGGGAATTACATAAAGGATAAGACTGTGTAAGAAGAATTAAGTTATTATTGTAAGAAGAATTAAGTTATTGTTTTATCCCAGAGTTTGAATAACCCTGGAATCTATCAAGGTCCAGCCCAATACTCTCATACTGGGTGACTTCAACTGCCCTTCCATCAACTGGAAAAACTATTCAGGTATCAATGTACTGGCTCAATGCTTCCTGGAATTTATCAGCTTCAATGCCCTGGATCAACTCATTTTGACCCCCACTAGAGAAAGCAAATCCTTGACCTGGTTATCACCATCATGGGAGACCATTGCTCCACACCTATAGTCAATTCCTCCCTGGTTAAATCCGACCACAAACTGATCACCATGGAAAATCTCCATCTCACCTACATCCCCCACAAAGGTGACCACCCTGAAAAACTTCTCCAAATCAGACTTTGGGCTCCTGAAAACAGGGGTGACTAACTTCTTGGCAACCATGCCAAGGGAAAATAGCTGCATGACTGCCGAAGCATGCATCAATGCACTGTACAAACATGTACACAAATGCATGGAACTTGCCATACCAAATAGAACCAAGACGCTCTCCTTCAAAAAAAGGAAACCAATCTGGTGGTCCCCTGGCATTAATAAACTCTACAACAGAAGGAAGAAACTGTTGCAGAAAAAAGTGAAGTCACAAGACTGGAAAAACTCCCTTATCAGTCTCAACAAAAATTTGAGATCCCTTATCAAATTCTCTAAAGCCAGCTATGAAGGCAGAATTGCAGCTGACATCAAAAACAACCACAAAGCCTTCTATAGCTATATCAAGAACCTCCAAGGCAATACCTAGATTTGCTCTGAGTTATTGCACAATGGTACCTCCTATACTAAGCCAACAGATATAGCCAACATGCTGGCCGACAGATTCAGTGCCAACTTTACCCACCCCCCAAAGGCCCTATCACAATACCATAAGAAAGCCTGGTACCCAACATTTCTGAAGCACAGGTAAAAGCTGCATTATCCAAAGCCAAGAATACAGAGTCCATGGGACTTGATAATATCCCTAGCTGCATTCTACATGAGCTACAAAATGAACTGGCACCACACCTGTGTGCCCTGTTCAATCACAGCCTCACCTCAGACTTTGTCCCTAACTAATGGTGCACTGCTACAGTCATCACTCTGTATAAAGGGGGAGCAACTACAGACCCTTGGAACTGTCGCCCCATTAGCCTGACGAGTCTTGTGTGTAAAGCTATAGAGCACATCATCATGGACCTGATCAACAAAGATGTAGGCAAGCTCCAAACTCTTGACCCCGCGCAGTTTGGCTTTGTCAAAGGGAGATGCTGCCTGCTGAACATGGTTGACTTCTTAGAGGCAGTCACCAAGGCTGTGGATGAGGGTAAGGCTGTGCATACAGTCTACCTCGACCTGGCCAAGGCCTTTGATACCATTCCGCACTCGGGTATCATTGATAAACTCACCAAACTAGGCATCAATCTTTATATCACTAGGTAGGTTGCAAACTGGCTCACAGACAGGACCCACAAAGTGAAAGTAGTGGACTCCAAGTCAGACTGTCGACCAGTCACAAGTGGAGTCCCACAGAGCTCGGTCCTGAGCCCTCTCCTGTTTGGCTTCTATTTCTCAGAAGTCCAGGCCAACACAGAGGGACTCTGGCTGACCAAGTTCGCTGGTGACTGCAAGTTAGGAGTCATTATTAACTCCCCAAGTGATGCAGACATCCTACAAAAGGGCTTCACTGAGACCAGTAACTGGTGTTGGAACCATAGCTTTAAGCTTAATGACAAAAATGCATTATCATTCCCTTTGGAAAAAACTCAGTTCACACTAATTACCACGTCGATGTGAGCCCACTGAACACTGAAGGGGCCATAAGAGATCTGGGCACCCAAGTCGACAGCAACCTCACCTTCGACCACTACATAGACATTGTGGTCAGAAGGTCCTTCTACGTGGCACATCTCATAACCAAAGGTTCGCATCCAGGAAGAAAGAGGTCATCATCCCTCTCTACTCATCCCTCATTAGACCAATCATCAAATATAATGCCCTGTTTGGCATGTACCTGACCAGACACCTACAACAGCTGGAGAGGCCACAAAAGTACCTCACAAAAAGGATCCTAGGCCTTAAACACATGTCCTACATAGACAGACTCAAGAAACTGCAGCTGTTCTCAATCTCTCATCGTCTACTTACAGGTAATCTCTGCTTGACTTAAAAAGCCATATCCAACCCAACCCTACTTGAAATGCTACACCTAAAGAAATCCCAATCCACCACGCCACACACTGCAGAGATCACAGCCTAATTACCACAATCAACAAAACATGCTGGAGGGACAGGTTCATCACCCAGAGACTGCCCACACTCTGGAATCAGCTTCCCATTCATGGCAAGCAGAGCACCTCGCTGGCCCTCTTCAAGAGAAATCTCGACGAATGGATGGGTAACAGAAAGTTCACCCCAGGGTTCACTCCAGTTGCCCTACTAGATAAAGGCACTTTGAACTAACATCAGGTGGCATGGCACCAGGGCAGTTTTTTTGGGCTAGGCTTATAAAGGCTCCAGGGCCATTAGCCTAGTACACACCTATGAACCTACATTTCTTGGTTAAAGCATGTCACTTGATGTGCATTCTTCTTAGATTTGATACAGTACAAATGAAGCTTGGTAGCCCCTGAACTGCTGAACGAAGAGTTGTGAAGATGCAGGCTGTAATCTGTGTGTCAGTGTTTATATTAATTAGTAAAACTGTAATTAATTTCCTTAAGATACCTTTCTGTGGCACACATTCCTTCTTCCCCTTAGGTCTGTTTTGATAAAGAGCTGTGAGATGTTATTCTCCAGAAGTGTGACTCTTTAGCTACACATGTACTTTGTTTCAGTTCTCTACAATGATGAGGATGCAGTCATTCCTGCTCCAAAATACAAGTAATACAACATTTGTGAAAACATGGATAGTAATCAAGCTATGTCTTACAAACACTGCAAATTTGCTGTAGATATCTTCAAACACAAACTTTTCAAAAGATTAAAATGGCAAAAAGTATAGATTTTTGTTCCATGTTATGGTGTAATGATTTCGATATACAAAGCCTTACTAATGTGGAGGTTTAGGATTTTATCTCCCCATGTAGGTATTAGTTGTGGGGTATTAGCTCTGATGAGCTTTTGATTAAGTTGGTGTTCTGATTACTGACTGCCCTGTTTATAACACAGTATAATTTGCTGCATATCTGAGCCTTATTAGCAGAAACAGATTTAAAAAACATGCTTTGTACAATTACGTATATAATCTTTTACACAAGCATACCTAATTTTGTACTAGATATTGTCACTCCTCTGCTCTTGTTTCTATCAATATCTTGTTAATTTACTCCAAGTCCACACTACTCTGGTTGGTAGCAGGCTCATTCACATCACTTCATTCCAAAATGTCATAAAAATCATACTTTTTAAGAAAGTACATTATATAAGATAAAAAAAGGCAATTGTAGACAGTTTATCCTGTATTTCTATGCAGATTACAGTAGGGGCATTTCCATTATTCTGTCAGAACCTGCGGGCTATTGATTTCATGCTGATGGAAACAAAATCCCTCCATGTATTACCAGATATATTCCTTACCTTGTAAGAGTTTAATAATGAAAAATGTCAAACTATCCCCGTAGCATCACGCTGACATTAGCACTGCTTTTCTGCTTTAGAATTAACAGAACATTCCTTAGTACAACATTGTTAATGGAAGGTTATTCCATGCAACCAATGAAGGTGTTTAGTAAAGCTGTATCAGGTTATACAATAGAAATACTAGTAACGGAACTGTTTGTCTATTATAGGGCATTATGTCACATTAGTGTCAAACACACAGAAGGAAGGTACAACCTGAGCTGCATTCAGGCATGCTATTATAAACGTGAAGCTAACTGTAGCAGCTTTAACACTTTTAATGTGCTATATAAAGAGATTTGGTAAGCCACAAACCAAGACAATGCCCCTATCTCAAGGCTAGATGACACACTGACACATACTTTGCTTAGTCTTGAGAGCTGTTTGTTATTTCAGCCTACAAGTGATGGCACCACTTTGTTGTGTATAATAACCATCACTGTTCTGTGTGCTTTAGCTAGAAGAAAAATGTTTTCACAGAATGTTTGATATGCCAACATTACATTAGGGTCAAAGAGTGACAACGTTATACAGCTGCATCATATATCTGATGCTGGAGTGTGTCTGATGCAATTTTTTCTGAATCTTAGGCAATTTTTATTTTTTTATTTTTTTTTATTTAACATTTGTTGACCGGGAAAGTCCGACTAGGTTCCACAGATCCTGTTTTCAGCAGAGGCCCGGGGAGAAAGGCTTCAGAAGCATGTCTTTAGAATGTGGGAGGAAACTGGAGTACCCGGAGGAAACCCACGCGAGTAGTTAGGTTTCTGATAGCAACTGATTCTATGAGTATAGATATACAGTCTGTACCATTTAAACATTTTTTTAAAAAAAATATTTTAGGTTTCAGGTTGTTTCTGTTAAGTAAATCTGCAAGGGTTTTCACATTAACAAGTAACACATTCTGTTTGCATGACAGAAAGCTGGGACTGGCTCATGGTACATAGCAGGGCAGGAGGTATATCATTTGAATCATCCACTTTTAGCTATTTTGGTTTCTTAAACATGGCTACTGCAGTATAGTGAAGGCTTGTCTTATTTGGCTCCTTGATTTATGCATCTGCTGATTAGGTAATGCTAACAGTACACAATAACAAAAAAAAAAGATACTAAAGATAGTAATGGTGTTTGAGCTGGTAAGATGGAGGGGGTACACGCACAGAGAGGGCTAAAGGATACCCTAATAAATCTGGAAATGTGGTAGGGCAACTTGTTCCTCGATGTCAGTGTCAAGGCATAAGAGACCATGCACATCAGAAGAAACACTTCAGTACCAAATATATTTTGGACAGGGTCAGACAAAATCGTGGTTAGAAAGGATCCTTGGTCTAACATCAGCAGCAGGAAATAAGTCTACAAAGGTTGTGGCTATGGCAAACAAAATGCTAGCCCTTTTCAATGATTTCACTAAGGTGCATTATTAAAAATAAGAAGCTCTACCATAGGGTTGCCACCTTTTCAAATGCCCAAAGTGGGACATTTTTGGTAGAAACGTCAGATTTTGCAGGGCAAACATACCCACGGCCAGTACCAAGGACAGAACTTCACTTTTTTGCCTAAATAAAAACTTATTCTTGTAGCATTTTAGTTGCTTATTCTGTTTCTTATAACATTTAGGTGTTTCAGATACATAATAACTGTTTTATGCAACTGTTACATAAAATATAGGAAATAATGTTGTCCTAATATCTCAGGACATTTGCCATTTTTTCAATTTTTTTTGCAGGACACAACTGCCCAAAGATGGACTGTCCCTCGCAAAGTGGGACAGGTGATAACCCTACTATACCATATTTGAAAGGGGCTGTTTCTGGATTAGTCGCTGACTAAACACTGCCTTGAGTGGGAGGAGGAGGAGGAGACTGAAGGAGCTGGTCATGTTCAATGCTTTGCAACCGTATCTGGCTATAGTTGTTCACCTCAGGGACACAATAGCCTCTTTGGCCATAAAGAAAATAAAGCCCTCTTCTTCTGTATTAGGCTTCTAAATTGCATACGCGAGTTATTTTTTCTACAGCCATACGATGGCAGAGTTAGACCATTATTTGGCCTAGAATATAGTGACTCCCATGTAATGCAGATGTTTTTCCACAGGCATACAATACACTGCAAGAAGCTTTAAGTTTCTCAGTCCAGTTTCATTTTCCTGTACTTTGATCCAGTCCTGAACAAGGAAGATGTAACCATACAATTTTCTAACCTAGCAACACTCTGAGTCCAAAGAATTCTTTATGTTAAGCAAGCTCCCTATTCACTTGTATAGTAACACTGTAGGTCTAGGAAACTGTGTATGAGTATTTGCAGAATGAAGAAGTGTTACCAGCTTAAGCTGCACAAGGTGTCAGGAATGTCACAATAACATGCTTGCAATCTCATTGCTAAAAAAGTGCTTGTTCTTAATATTTGCATAGGGAAGAAGGATAAAGAAAGTAAGTTAACCAAACTGCAGGTAAGGGCATTATAATCAGGATCATTTACTATTCATATTTACACATATGCCCACACCAGCAATACAGCATCTTTTCATTTTGGTTGCCATTTGTTTTACTAAATGTTATCATAGCTCTCGACCTTCCATCTCCAAAATGAGGAACACTCGCCTTCATAATGTGGAACAAATGGGCAAAATGTGGAACACATACTAATGGCTTACTAACAACTTCAACTAGGAAGGTCATAGGATGGTTAAAATATGCTGGTTTTACTTATAAAGAAGATCATTTAATTAATTAATATGATTCATTTCTATCTACCATGGATTTCACGTAAAAAATTCCTAACACTGAATGTGTGACAGACTCTTTCAATGTGGAACTTTGAGGAACTTCAAGGAACATGAACTTTTTAAGACCCCAAATGAGGTACATTCCTCTTAATGAGGTACACGTGAGAGGTATGAATGTTATTGTCTGGCAGTTTTAATAATAAAGAGGATCTTCAGAGTAATAGATAAGAAAAATGAAAGCATAGCCAAATCAGTGAAAGACATAAACATATGCAGTAATTGGTAGAAAATGCATTTGTCTGTGTTAAGTGATGTTCCATCACTTGTTCAACAGGCCACTTATAGTTCCTTCCTTAGCCCACCTCTTTTTATCTTCCCACACCTTCCTTATTATCCCATTATTATCTGGGCTTCTACTCTGCATGCACTTTGCCAACATGTAGGCATCCAACAGAGTCCATCCATTGCCTTTGTCAGTTCCAAACTCCTTCCTTCAGTATGGTTGTAGTAATGAAGGGGACAGTGTCATAGCCTTCCTAATGATTACATAGACCCGTTTTAGGAGTCCCATACTTTCCCATAGTACCATGCTTCACTTGTATATGTTGTAACAGGATACAGTTTTGCTTTAATAAACCTCAGAAGTGGCAACGTTGAAGCTCCTCCTAAGCTCACATTTGTTTTCAACAGAGCATTTCATGCTTTCTGTATTTTGCACTTTAAGTCTTCTGCCTGTACTAGTACCTGTCATTTCAAAATATGACACTATAAACGAGTGGTTATACAAGCACTTCTTGTAAAATCTGTCTTCTCAGCATTAGTTTGTAACTCATACCTCTACCTTTGTTATTATTATTATATAATATTAAGTTGGTTTTGATCACACTGATAGGGAAGCCACTGTGAGACTTTAAAATCATCCATTTCCTTTATTTATGTCTTCAGATATCAGAAAGGGTGTATTTATAATCAGTAAATCATCAGCATATCCCACTGATGGATAACTTGTTTCTCCTGTCTTTGGAACATCCTTGCTCACTTTATAAGTTTATACATATATGTTATCAATATAAATTTTAAACAGCCATGGGGAAAAACACTGCTATCTCACCCCTTTATTGACTGACTCTTTATGTTAGAATTTCTTTTTTGAGACTTTTGCCTGTGCCCATGTGCTATCATTCAAGGCCATAATGATACTAATCAGCTGTGGTGTGAATCCCTTCTTCATCATTATTTGCCACAGCTTTCTTCTATTAACATTATCAAATACAACCCCAATCAGTGGCGGCTGATGACTTCAAATCACAGGGGGGCTGCAGGAGACGCTGAATGGGTGGGGTTAAAGGGAAGGGGTGTGGTCAACCATAAAGGGGAGGGGCTATGCACACAACCACAAAAAACTAACTTTAATTAAATACGCTGCCCTGGGTGGCAAACCATCATTATGAAAGTCCAATCAAGACAAAAATAAGTGTAGAAGAATAAAAATATTTCAATGCATTGGCTGCATGACAGCTTACTTAATATCTAGATGGAAACAAAAGGTTGTGAGGCATGAAAAAATAAATTACTTTTTAAATACATTACTGGAATGCCAGTCAAAATCAAGTATAAGAAAAACCAGAAGCACTCAACTCAAACCACTTCTCCTTGCACTGCAGTTCTAATTATAATAAATTCAGCTTTATTAAAGTACCAAGCAACATGCTGAAAGTAGAAATCTATGTGATGCCCCACTTGTAAAAATGTTTCTTATCCAAAAAGACCTGCTGCCTGACAACATGTTTCATGGGGAAAACATGATAAAAGTAAAAAATGAGAAGCAAACAAGAAACAAGCTCAAGATACATTGCTTAAAGGATTACTGTACAGGTTATGGACCACACATGATTGGCATTCTGTTTAGTTTACGGGTAAAGTCTGTAGAGATGACTGGAAGTCTCCAACAAGTGTAATGAGCTTTTAAAATAATGGAATCCTGTCCTTTAATACCCAAGGCTTATACATTATCTAGTCAAGTATTCTATGCATGGCAACAACAGAAAGGCTTTCAATGTTGGCAATTCTTTAACAGTATGCTTATTAAAGCTTACTTGCATCTTACGATGTCAGACAAG
The DNA here is from genome assembly GCF_019279795.1 of Protopterus annectens. Lineage (NCBI taxonomy): Eukaryota > Metazoa > Chordata > Ceratodontiformes > Protopteridae > Protopterus > Protopterus annectens. Next base: position 517,651,930 of record NC_056738.1, on the reverse strand, counting down.
CTTACCTTATGGTCATTAAAGCATTGCTACTTAAACACAGAGCAACAGGCACTTTGAGTAATAAGCATAAATCTGAGTAATAAGCATAAATCAACAGTACAAAAATATGACAGAAACCAGACCATTCTGCAAAATCAAGGACAGATGAAAAGCCACTGTAGTACTTATGCAGTGTGTCCTCCTATCCAAGGTAGATACAACTACTCCTTGCCTTGCTTGGACACATCCAGAGTCACTACATGGGGAGTGGGGTGCAACAAGCATGTCACAATTTGAAATCTCTCTGGCTGACTGTGATGGCCCTGACACATTTGTCATACCTCTCAACCTCAAGAGCAAGAAATCTGGACAAAGCCATTCACAGAAGTGGGACAAAGGCACAACAATAAGGACAATTTTAAATATTGCTCTAATAAACTTAGAAAGATAATAGAATAGGTCTTGCATTAGTATGAATTTTCTGAAGGGTATAAAATCTGAAACTCAAATGTCTGTCATTTTCTAACTTCAGTCTATAGTGATTTGTCACTAATTTGCCAAAAACACAATTTTATGAAAAATGGACCAAAAATGTGATGCAAAAATATAAAATAGACACACAATACAGGTGCTACCTGTCAAAGAAGGGACACTTTAATATTAGTACTGCTACCTTGAGCAGCTGACAAAATAAAAGAATCTACATGCATTTCAAGTAATCTATAACTTTGATTATTACAGTTATTTCTTAATTGTAAACCCTCCATGTTTTCTTCCAAAATTGCTATTTTGTGGAGGGATTATTAGGGGGAAGAGCAACATTTTGAGCCAAAAATTGGGGACAGTTGAGAGGTTGGCTATGCCTAATTCTATAAGCAATTTATTTGCATGTACCTCTCAACCTGTTAATGCAGTAAATCTGAACAAGGCCAAATATATTGGGGGCACATATAAACAGTACTAAAAATTGCTCTTGTATAAATTGAGACAGTTGATAGAACGGCTCTTACTTTAACATGCATTTTTATGAAGGTTATGAAGTCTGAAACTTATTATTTAGTGACTTCTGGCAAATCATTTAGGAATTAAAACTACAAATTTTATGAACAACAAACCAAAAATAAAAGCAAAAATCTATTCATTCTTTGAAAATCTGGACATTTGGGAGGTATAGTTCAGCTGGGCCTGCCTGAGTTTGCTGCCCTCCCCTGACAAAATAATGGTTGAATGGAGCCTCTGCAGCCATTCCAATGAACCATTACTTGGCTATTTCACTCCATTTACCATAAACACTAATGTGCATACTGCTTTACTTCAATGATGAGTTGGACTTCATTTGAAAGTTTTATTTTGTATTTTACAGCACAAACATTAAGTCATCTGTTAAACAAAGCAATGCAGTCTCACAATGAAAACTTAGCATTAAAACTTCTCTGCCCTTGAAACTCACATTCATTGAAACAGCATTGAAACCCACATTCAAAGAAAATACATTTTGCCAGTGGCAGATAAAGATTAATTTTGGGCTGTTTTCAATCATAGGCCCCTTGCATATGAAACATACATGTGCTCTTTGATACACCTTCCTCATTGTACTAAAATTATATTCCTTGTACAATACAGTACACTTGTTAGAGGGTGTTTTAAATTTGTTTTGAACATTTTTCCAGTAAGCAATGAAACAAAACATATGCACCCATAATGGCAAAACTGCCCAGTTGAGAACATTTATCATAAAAAAGTCTACTCAGACTTCCACAGTCCACCATTATTAGTAAATATACACAATTCTACAGTCCACCATTATTAGTAAATATGCACAATTCCACAGTCCACCATTATTAGTAAATATACACAATTCTACAGTCCACCATTATCAGTAAATATGCACAATTCTACAGTGCACCTTTATCAGTAAATATGCACAATTCTACAGTCCATATTCAGTGAATTCAGTTCTTGCCATAGCTGTCAACCTTAGCACAAAACCTGGAAGCCAATAATGGGGGAATACAGTCCCAAAAATAGGGACAAATTTAAAATATTCATCTTATAAACTTAGAAAATTGCTAGAAAAAAAGGTTGTGCTACTATGTATTCTGAAGAACATGAAGTTTGAAATTCAAATGCCGGTCAATTTTACTGCGGACAGAACAAAAACAATTTTCAGCAGAGATGCAGGGATTAATACTGCAAACACGTCTTTGTAAAATGGCAGGGCACCAGAGCAAATCCACACAAACACGGGGAGGAGATGCAGACTCCACACAGAAGCCACCCCAACCAAGAATCAAACCAGAAAACCTATAGCTGTGAGGCAACAATACTACCACTGCACCATCAAATCTGCAAGGAATTAAACATTCAGAAACCTGAAGTCTGAAATTCAAATGCCGGTCAATTTTACTGCGGACAGAACAAAAACAGTTTTCAGCAGAGACGCAGGGATTAATACTGCAGACACATCTTTGTAAAATGGCAGGGCACCAGAGCAAATCCACACAAACACAGGGAAGAGATGCAGACTCCACACAGAAGCCACCCCAACCAAGAATCAAACCAGAAAACCTATAGGTGTGAGATAACAATGCTACCACTGCACCATCAAATCTGCAAGGAATTAAACATTCAGAAACCTGAAGTCAGAAATTCAAATGCCTGTCAATTTTATTTAACATTTGTTAATCAGGACAGTCTGACTTGGAACAAAAAAACAATTTTCAGCAGAGGCCCAGGAAGAAGTAATGCAGACATGTCTTTGTAACATGGGAGGACACAAAAGCAAACCCACACAAACACAGGGAGAAGATACAGACCCCACAAAGAAGGAACCCCAGCCAAGAATCAAACCTGAGAACCTGCAGCTGTGAGGCAACAATGCTACTACTACACCATCAAATATCAAGCATTGCAGCATTTACAAACCACAGATATTATGAGGAACAGATCAGATCAAATATGAGGCAAAAATCTGCAAATGGTGGTGGGTAGGGAACTCAAGTCTTTAACACCTGCATACAGGGTACAGGATTCAAGCCTGAGGTATTCCCTACCACACCACCATGAGCACCTGGGGCATTTACACACACACACACACACACACACACACACACACACACACACACACACACACACACACTCCAGTTAAAAGCACCAGCTAACACACGCACTCTATCCAGTTAAAAGAACCAGCTAACACACACACTCTATCCAGTTAAAAGCACCAGCTAACACACACACTCTATCCAGTTAAAAGCACCAGCTAACACACACTCTATCCAGTTAAAAGCACCAGCTAACACACACACTCTATCCAGTTAAAAGCACCAGCTAACACACACACTCTATCCAGTTAAAAGCACCAGCTAACACACACACTCTATCCAGTTAAAAGCACCAGCTAACACACACACTCTATCCAGTTAAAAGCACCAACACATAAAGTAAAATGCACCATACACTTACCTGTCTGTTCTCCATACCATATCCTGCCCGTGCCGGACTCACAAAGTCCGGACGCGATATATCCTCCCAGCGTGTCTGTGCACTTTAAAAGTGCACAGGCGTCTCCTTGTGTCCCTCTATGGGTCCTGCTGGACTGCCTTGAGCATGCGCACAGACTGACAGTAGTCGAGACTACTGCGCATGCATGAAGTCCGCGAAATTTGAAAAAATAATTTTTTTTTGTTTTCTTTTTTAATTTTTAGTTTGAGAGGGCTGCAGTCCGGCAGCCCGATGCCACGAGCCGCCCCTGACCCCAATATATGGATACCGCCCATAACATTATCAGATTCAACCCCCCCCCTATTCTATTGATACCTCCCATGACATTATCAAATACAACCTCCAATCTATGGATGCCACCCATTACATTATCAAATACAACCCCAATCTGTGGATACCGCCCATAATATTATCAGATTCAACCCCCCCCCCATTCTATGGATACCACCCATGGCATTATCAAATACAACCTCCAATCTATGGATGCCACCCATAACATTATCAAATACAACCCCAATCTATGGATACCGCCCATAACATTATCAGATTCAACCCCCCCCCCATTCTATGGATACCACCCATGACATTATCAGATACAACCCCAATCTATGGATACCACCCATATCATTATCAGATTCAACCCCCCCCCCACATTCTATGGATACCACCCATGACATTATTAAATACGACCCCAGTCTATGGATACCGCTCATAACATTATCATATTCAACACCCCCCCCATTCTATGGATACCACCCATGACATTATCAAATACAACCCCAATCTATGGATACCACCCATACTTTTTGCGTTCTAGCACTGTATGCCGAAACAGCACACAAGCATCTATGTGCAATATACGTATACTGTGTCTTACTAACTGAGGCTTAGCTAATTGTTTCCTTAAATCATTTAAGTCTCTTAAATTTTAAGACAATCAGAGTCACTGTTTTTAAAGAATTATTTGCCAGGATTATTGGTATGTAGGATTTGGAATTGTTACGAATTTTCTCTTTGTCTGAGGGTACTATGATCCCTCCAGGCCACATTTCACTGAAGAACTTGGTTTATAAACAATACCAATGTCATTTTGACAAAAGCATGGCCCATTTAACTAGAAATGACAGGTAAACCTCATTCCTTCTGCTGATTGAATCTGCTGCTTTTTGCTCTTCATAAACCTTTGACTAAATCTAGTACTGGTTTAACTGTAGCATTCTGTCAAAATAATTTCCATTCATTATTCTTATCACTTCCTGTGGGAACAAAGGGCTCACTTTCATCAGAGAATTTATTACCAAAGTAATCCCTCCATCTATTTCCTGTGATGTGCCAATCTCCTATTTTAGATTCCCTAATGCATATCATTATTTCCTTTTAGAAAGTCTTACTATCTCTAGTTAATATAATTTATTTCATATTACTCCGTCTTCTTTCTGCATATACTCACTTTTTATATGATTCTATAGTTTGTTTTTAATGTATTCATTGATTCATTATTCCTTTTGGCTGTACTCTTTATTCAGTTTTTCAGTCCAGCCCTTTGTTCTCATTTAGGTACTCCATATAAAACCAGAGTTCCCTAGTTCTTCTTTCCTCTTCTTTTTGAGCTTATAAAATTGACCCATTTGTTGATTTAACTTCTTCATTAAAGCTTTAATTTCTCCCTACTGCCTCTTCAGAGATTATTTGTTCAAATCTGACTTTTAGCTACTGAATAAAGCTGTTTTCTGTAATTATTACAGTTTGATTATGTCATTCATGCAGGTCATCTACAACCATAACTTCTCTGTACCTTCATAGTTTCATAACTGTGTACTAGGCCAATGCCCCCGTAGTCTTTACAAGCCTAGCCCATAGAAGTGGCCTGGCATCATGTCGCCATTAGTTCCCAGTGCCTCTATCAAGTAGAGCCACTGGAGTGATCCTTGGGGTGAACTTTCTGTTTCCCATTCACTCATCAAGATTTCTCTTGAAAAGGGCAAATGAGGTGCTCTGCTTGACATGTATGGGAAGTCTATTCCAGAGCATGGGCAGTCTCTGGGTTATGAACCTGTCCCTCCAGCATGTTCTGTTGATTGTGGTAATGAGGTTGAGGTCCCTGAAGCATATAGTGTGGAGGGATTGAGATTTCTTTAGGTGTAACATTTCTATCTGGGCTGGGTCAGACATGGCTTTGTAAGTCAAGCAGAGATCTCCTCTTAACAGATGGTATGAGACAGAAAAAACGTTAGAGTTTTTTTTAGTCTTTCCATGTAGGGCATGTGTTTAAGGCCTAGGACCCTCTTCATGAGGTACTTTTTTGGCCTTTCCAGCTGTTGCACGTGTTTAGTAAGATACATGCGAAATGGGGCATTACACTCGATGATTGGTCTAATGAGGGAAGAGTAGAGAGAGATGATGACCTCTTTCTTCCTGGATGCAAAACCCTTGGTAATGAGATGTGCCACATAGAAGGACTTTCTGACCACACTGGCAATGTGGAGGTCGAAGGAGAGGTTACTGTCAGCCTGTATCCCCAGATCTGTTATAACACCTTCAGTGTTTAGTGGGCTACCATCAATGTGGTAATTAGTGGGAACTGAGTTTTTCCCAAAGGGAATGACGGTGCATTTTTTGGCATTAAGCTTAAGGCCATGGTTTCGACACCAGTCATTGGTCTCAGCGAGGCCTTTCTGTAGGATATCTACATCACTTGGGGAGTTAATAATGGCTCCCAGCTTGCCATCGTCGGCGAACTTGGTCAGCCAGAGTCCCTTCATGTGGGCCTGGACTTCTGAGAAGTAGATGTCAAACAGGAGAGGACCCAGGACCGATCCCTATGAGACTCCACTCGTGACTCGTCAGCAGTCTGACTTGGAGTCTGCTACTTTCACACTATAAGACTCCAACACCGGTTATAGACAAACGCTGAGTGGAAAATCACGTAACTGGAACAGCAAAATACAAAGCGACAGCCCTTTGAAGCAAATATATTCACATCTGTCGTTGTATCCACAAATGACGCCAACTGCTAAAATCTTCTTTATTGTGATAACATGACAAACTTAAAACTCACAAAATACGAAGTACATATTCCACTAGTTTAGCGCTTTCATCTGCCAAGCGCAGACTTCTTCAGAACTAGTGAATTAAACCACTTCCAGCATTTAAAAAACTTTTTTAGCGCCATTACTATGATTGTCTCTTAAAGCAACATACTGTTTACTAAGACTAAGGAGACATGGTATTCTTAATACTAAAAGGTGGATTCATAACTTTTTCTTATACTGCTTATAACTTCGTGCACTGCAACGAATTAAAACAAGAAATGCCATGAAACAATGTGACAAACTGCAACCCATACATATACTGAGCTTTAAAAAATGATGATACCAGGAGTATAAAATATTGCTGATATGTTGATATGTATAAATATAGATATAAATATAAACATATATAAATAAATATATATAAATATAAATATAAATATATAAATATACAAATATAAATAAAATATATGAATTAAAATTGAATTAAAATTGATATTATACAAAATAAATATACTATTGCTTATTTTGTAAAAAATGTATCTGCTAAAACCTAACCTGTAGATAACCGAATTACTTTGTAATTACCATTAAAATAAATAGTATGTTTTTTATATATAAAAATGATTAAGAGTCCAATACCAAAAAAGGTTTAATGCTAATATATTCATTGATACCTGGACTCCTAGTGGAATCAGTAAGCTTCTGCCATTTGCTTTCCTTGCAGGCTAATCTTGTTTTCCAATCACCACCGTATATAATATCTTGCTCCTGATCTATGATGAAAAATAAAAAAATGTGATTCTCCCCATTTTCCTTGATGTGTCGATATAATGCATTTTTACAATCTTTCTTCTGTATTCTGTAATAATGTTCATAAATCCGTTTTTTTACTTGTCTTTCTGTTTTGCCTATATAATAGGCTGAACATATCTGACATAAAGCTACATACACTATGGGCAGGATTCAGGAAGGCTTACACGGAGTTTAAGAGTAGTGTAAGCCTCCGTGTAACCCTCCCGATTCAGGAACAGCCCAAACCTCCGTGTAAGAGACAGCTAACACGTCTCTTACGCGGACTGGCGTGGAAATGCACAATACCTCATTTGCAGCTGAAAGATATGCAAATGAGGTATTTGAGCGATCCAGGAAGCAAACCAGTCCGTAACGGGCGTGTTGCAGAAATGTACTCAGCTGACAACTGAGTACATTTCTGCAAAATGAAAACGGAGCTATGTCAGCTCCAAATAAAGGTGCATATGTTTCATTAAGCATGCCAATGGCCAAATATGTGGCCATTGGCATGAAAAGTGTTGCAAAAATATTTTAAACAACTTTTTTTCGTGGGATTATGATGTGTAACTGCAGCGCACACCAGCAAACGGGGTGCGCTACCTAAAACTGAAAACCGAAGCTTATAAGCCCACAATTGTGGGATTTATGTATTACATGGAATGTCAATGGAGGGACTTGCAGACCAAAAACAATATGGCCTCCGTTTAGTGGTTGTCAGGGAAGCTCCGTGTAAGACATGTAACTAAGCATTACTAGGCAATCCTATGTAAATGAGGGTTACAATACTGAATCACACTGCCACATAGATAATGAGCACTGTCTGAGTAGTGTAAGAGTTATAGAAGGGGGAGAAACAGAGTAAGAGGTAGGTGACATCACGGGGGGGAAGGATAGAAATAAATGTATCAGATTGGAGGGCAATGTAAGGTGACAGATGACAGACAGACATCAGGGAGAGAGGTGTGTCCCAACAGAACACTAGGAAAGTCAAGAAACAGAGGGTGCACACTATCCCTACACTCAAACTTTCTTGATATACGTGCATGCGCTGCGATGTAAGGCAGGTTCATCATGTGGGAGCGTGTTGCAAACCGTTTGCAACGGCTTGCACGGGCGTGTACGTGTGTAAGGCAGTGTGCGCGCGTTTTACCGTGAATCAGCCAAGTGCACACCGTGTAAGGACGTGTGTGCGCGTTTAAGCAACTGTGAGCATGCTTAAGCTGGTGTGCACATTGCTCCCCCTGAGGAAACAGAGAGGAAACAGGCAACAACCAAAATACAGGGAAACTGTCAGAGGATACTGCTGGAGTTAATTGGTGGAAACAATTGGAAGCAGGCAATTACACAGGCAGACTAGAAGCCCAACCCAGCACTTAAAACACTGCAAAGAGCAGTGTGGGGTGTTTCTCACAAGAGATACTGCAAGAAAGTAAGCTATCAGAATTGAAAACTGAAAAAAGCTGAACTCAGAGCAGAAATGCTAAGGGCTGCCATAGCTGTTATAATCAGGCATAGGCGAATTGCTGAGGGTGGTGACAATGCAGATGCTGACAGACAACCCAGAGTGAGGAGAAGGAGAAGAGTATACAGGCCCAGGGTCACCTACCATGGGTTACATGAGCTGGAGATAGTAGAGCGCTACAGAGTGGACAGAGACCTTCTGCAGCAAATTATTGAGCTGTGCAGGCCACGCCTCACACACAGAACCAACAGAGGGGAACCCATCCCAGTGGAAACCAAGGTATGTGTTGGCCTAAGAATACTAGCAACAGGTACCTTCCAGAGACCAACTGGTGATATGATGGGGATATCACAGGCATCAGCCTCCAGGGTACTGCACCAGTTCCTGGATGCCATGTCAGCACATGTCAGTGATCATGTATATTTCCCCAGTGCCCGTGAGGTTGTGGCCAGCAATGTGCGTCTTTTCCAGCAAATAACGGGATACCCTGAGGTATTGGGTGCAATAGACTGCACGCACATACGCATCAAAGCACCAGCCGGTGAGCGGGGTAGAGCCTACATGAACCGCAAGGGATTCCCCTCCATCAACTGCCAGGTCGTGTGTGATGCCCAGGGCATAATAATGAATGTGTGTGTGCTGGCTGCCCTGGGAGCTACCACGATTCCCACATCTGGCATCTGACGCAGCTGTACCAATCATTTGCCAGTGGGGACTTCCCACACGGACACCTAGTGGGGGATGCAGGTTACGCACTTGAGCCGTGGCTGATGACACCCATCAGAAATGCACACACACCTGAACAGGAACGCCATAATGAGGCACACACACAAACACGTAATGTCATAGAGCGTGTGTTTGGGCTGCTCAAGTCACGGTTCCGTGTCTGGACACATCTGGTGGAGCCTTGCAGTACACACCAACTACATGTACCCAAATGATCATGATATGTGCTATGCTACATAATATGATCCTGCAGAAACAGCTGCAGCAGGACCAGCATAGGGCTGGGCCAAACATACCCATCATTGCCAAGGCCACCACAGGCAGAGGGTGACTCAGAGGAGGAACAACCTGACCTTGCCCCAGTAGGCAGAAGGAGGTGTGCCCAGTATGCCCTGGCCTTGGCAAAGAGGCAACGCATAGCACATACACTTGGTCAGTAGGAACACTGGGACTGATCCCCTCTGACTCACTCATATAGTAACAGGGATGCCTAACATGACACAACCTGCTTCCAAACATGTACAGGGAGTGTAGTATGTGCATCCGACAGAGGCAGCCCTGCAGCACCACCCGAGGCATGAATGCCATGTGTCAAATAATGTAACACCATGTACCATATGCACACCTGAGGACCCTGACTAACATCCACCTCACCCATCACAAACCACAAAAACACAAACCCACATTCATAGGTACCACAAGGGATAGGAACCTAGATGTAATGCTACCCAATGCCAGAAGTATAAACAGCAAGATGTGTGCAGTGTAACCGCACACGGTATAGAGGATGTAGATATCAGTGCTGTAATAGACAACTGGGTCAAAGCCCACACCAGCACCCTAACTCTACCAGGTCACACCTCATACAGGGATGTACATATGCAAAAACATGGCACAAGCTACAAAACGAGGGTGACTAGCAATAAATGTTATGGATAACCACACCCCCATGTTGGTACCACAACAAGAAGCAACATGGATTAGCCATGGTCAAATACCAATTGCTAAAACTGCCTACTACTAAATAGCTGGCTGCAGACCACTGTCCTAATAGCAGGAACTGCACCAGGCCTATGTTCATAGGTTCATAGGTTCATACTAGGCTATCTGCCCTAGGGCATATATAAGCCTAGCCCAGAGTTTTGTGGCTTCCACCACCCCTTCAGTTCTAAGGATAATATGCCCATTATTTTGCTGTGCCTCTGTCAAGCAGTGACACTGAGGTTATCCCTGGGGTATACCTGCGATCTCCCATCCATTGGTCATGATTTCTCTCGAACAAAGCCAGCGAGGTGCCCAGCCTCACATGTACCAGGATGATGTTCCACAGCATAGGGAGTCTCTCGGTGATGAATCTGTCCCTCCAGCACGCCCTACTAATAGCCGTGTTGAGGTTTAAGTTGTAGATCTGTTGGAGTTAGAGGTTTTGAGGTGAAGCATGTTCATTAATTCCGGGTTGGACATGGCCTAGTATGTCAGGCACAGGCCACCTCTGAGCAGATGGTAGGCGACTGAATAGAGCTGGGGTTCCTGCAGTCAGTCAGCATAAGACATACATTTGAGACCTTTTATCCTTCTGGTGAGCAATGTTTGGGGCCTGTCCAATTGCTGCAGGTGTCGGGTCAGAAACATTCCGAATGGGGCATTGTACTCAATCATTGGTCTGATGAGTGATGAGTACAGGGGAACAATGACCCCCTTGATCTGGATGTGAATCCCTGCATGATGAGGTGGGCAATGTAGAAGGTCTTCCTAACTACTTTGGCAATGTGAGTGTCAAACGAAAGGTTACTGTCAACCTGGGTGGCCAGATCCCTGATAACCTCTCCTGTGCTTAGAGGAGTAACACCTATATGGGAACTAGGGGTAACCTTGTTCTTCCCAAAGGGTATGACTATGCATTGTTTAGCGTTTAACTTTAGGCCATGGCTCTGGCACCAGTTATCCGTTTCTATGAGACCCGTCTGAAGGATGTCTGTGTCAGATGGGTTGTCAACTATGGTTCCCAGTTAGCAGTCATCTGCAAACTTTGTCAGCCATAATCCTCCTGTGTTTGCTTGTACTTCTGAAAAGTAGATGCCAAACAAAAGTGGGCCCAGGACTGAGCCCTGTGGGACACCACTTGTGACAGGCTTGGAGTGTGACATGGCGCCAGCAACCTTGACCCTGTGGGTGCTGTCACTTACCAGTTTGTAACCCATCTTGTGACGTATGGGTCTAAACCAGTTTGTTAACCCTGCTTGACAAAATTGTGGGCCTGGACTTCTGAGAAGTAGATGTCAAACAGGAGAGGACCCAGGACCGATCCCTATGGGACTCCACTCGTGACTGGTCGGCAGTCTGACTTGGAGTCTGCTACTTTCACACTATAAGACTCCCAACACCGGTTGTAGACAAACGCTGAGTGGAAAATCACGTAACTGGAACAGCAAAATACAAAGCGACAGCCCATTGAAGCAAATATATTCACATCAGTCGTTGTATCCACAAATGACGCCAACTGCTAAAATCTTCTTTATTGTGATAACATGACAAACTTAAAACTCACAAAATACGAAGTACATATTCCACTAGTTTAGCGCTTTCATCTGCCAAGCGCAGACTTCTTCAGAACTAGTGAATTAAACAACTTCCAGCATTTAAAAAACTTTTTTGGTGCCATTACTATGATTATCTCTTAAAGCAACATACTGTTTACTAAGACTAAGGAGACATATTATTCTTAATACTAAAAAAGAACGTGGATGCATAACTTTTTAACTTTTTCTTATACTGCTTATAACTTCGTGCACTGCAACGAATTAAAACATGAAATGCCATGAAACGATGTGACAAACTGCAACCCATACATATACTGAGCTTTAAAAAATGATGATACCAGGAGTGTAAAATATTGCTGATATATTAATATGTATAAATATTGATATAAATATAAACATATATAAATAAATATAAATATAAATATACAAATATGAATAAAATGTATGAATTAAAATTAGATTAAAATTGATATTGTACAAAATAAATATTGCTTGTTTTGTAAAAAATGTATCTGCTAAGACCTAACTTGTACATAACCAAATTACTTTATTAAAATTAAAATATTTTTTGTATAAAAATGATTGAGTCCAATACCAAAAAAGGTTTAATGCTAATATATTCATTGATACCTGGACTCCTAGTAGAATCAGTAAGCATCTGCCATTTGCTTTCCTTGCAGGCTAATCTTGTTTTCCAATCACCACCGTATATAATATCTTGCTCCTGATCTATGATGAAAAATAAAAAAATGTGATTCTCCCCATATTCCTTGATGTGTCGATATAATGCATTTTTACAATCCTCCTTCTGTATTCTGTAATAATGTTCATAAATCCGTTTTTTTAATTGTCTTTCTGTTTTGCCTATATAATAGGCTGAACATATCTGACATAAAGCTACATACACTATGGGCAGGATTCAGGAAGGCTTACACAGAGTTTAAGAGTAGTGTAAGCCTCCGTGTAACCCTCCCGATTCAGGAACAGCCCAAACCTCCGTGTAAGAGACAGCTAACACGTCTCTTACACGGACTGGGCGTGGAAATGCTCAATACCTCATTTGCAGCTGAACGATATGCAAATGAGGTATTTGAGCGATCCAAGAAGCCCAAACCAGTCCGTGTAACGGACGTGTTGCAGAAATGTACTCAGCTGACAACTGAGTACATTTCTGCAAAAATGAAAATGGAGCTATGTCAGCTCCAAATAAAGGGTGCATATGTTTCATTAAGCATGCCAATGGCCAAATATGTGGCCATTGGAATGAAAAGTGTTGCAAAAATATTTTAAACAACTTTTTTTCGTGGGATTATGATGTGTAACTGCACCAGCAAAGCGGGTGCGCTACCTAAAACTGAAAACCGAGCTTATAAGCCCACAATTGTGGGATTTATGTATTACATGGAATGTCAATGGAGGGACTTGCAGACCAAAACAATATGGCCTCCGTTTAGTGGTTGTCAAGGGGGGAAGCTCCGTGTAAGACATGTAACTAAGCATTACTAGGCAATCCTATGTAAATGAGGGTTACAATACTGAATCACACTGCCACATAGATAATGAGCACTGTCTGAGTAGTGTAAGAGTTATAGAAGGGGGAGAAACAGAGTAAGAGGTAGGTGACATCACGGGGGGGAAGGATAGAAATAAATGTATCAGATTGGAGGGCAATGTAAGGTGACAGATGACAGACAGACATCAGGGAGAGAGGTGTGTCCCAACAGAACACTAGGAAAGTCAAGAAACAGAGGGTGCACACTATCCCTACACTCAAACTTTCTTGATATACGTGCATGCGCACGTGTGCGCGTGTGTAAGGCAGGTTCAACATGTGGGAGCGTGTTGCAAACCGTTTGCAACGGTTTGCGCGGGCGTGTACGTGTGTAAGGCAGTGTGCGTGCGTTTTACCGTGAATCAGCCAAGTGCACACCGTGTAAGGATGTGTGTGCGCGTTTAAGCAACTGTGAGAGTGCTTAAGCTGGTGTGCACATTGCTCCCCCTGAGGAAACAGAGAGGAAACAGGAAACAACCAAAATACAGGGAAACTGTCAGTGGATACTGCTGGAGTTAATTGGTGGAAACAATTGGAAGCAGGCAATTACACAGGCAGACTAGAAGCCCAACCCAGCACTTAAAACACTGCAAAGAGCAGTGTGGGGTGTTTCTCACAAGAGATACTGCAAGAAAGTAAGCTATCAGAATTGAAAACTGAAAAAAGCTGAACTCAGAGCAGAAATGCTAGGGGCTGCCATAGCTGTTATAATCAGGCATAGGCGAATTGCTGAGGGTGGTGACAATGCAGATGCTGACAGACAACCCAGAGTGAGGAGAAGGAGAAGAGTATACAGGCCCAGGGTCACCTACCATGGGTTACATGAGCTGGAGATAGTAGAGCGCTACAGAGTGGACAGAGACCTTCTGCAGCAAATTATTGAGCTCTGCAGGCCACGCCTCACACACAGAACCAACAGAGGGGAACCCATCCCAGTGGAAACCAAGGTATGTGTTGGCCTAAGAATACTAGCAACAGGTACCTTCCAGAGACCAACTGGTGATATGATGGGGATATCACAGGCATCAGCCTCCAGGGTACTGCACCAGTTCCTGGATGCCATGTCAGCACATGTCGGTGATCATGTATATTTCCCCAATGCCCGTGAGGTTGTGGCCAGCAATATGCGTCTCTTCCAGCAAATAGCGGGATACCCTGAGGTATTGGGTGCAATAGACTGCACGCATATACGCATCAAAGCACCAGCCGGTGAGCGGGTAGAGCCTACATGAACCGCAAGGGCTTCCCTCCATCAACTGCCAGGTCGTGTGTGATGCCCAGGGCATAATAATGAATGTGTGTGCTGGCTGCCCTGGGAGCTACCACGATTCCCACATCTGGCATCTGACGCAGCTGTACCAATCATTTGCCAGTGGGGACTTCCCACACGGACACCTAGTGGGGATGCAGGTTATGCACTTGAGCCGTGGCTGATGACACCCATCAGAAATGCACACACACCTGAACAGGAACGCCATAATGAGGCACACGCACAAACACGTAATGTCATAGAGCGTGTGTTTGGGCTGCTCTGTTACGGTTCCAGTGTCTGGACACATCTGGTGGAGCCTTGCAGTACACACCAACTACATGTACCCAAATGATCATGATATGTGCTATGCTACATAATATGATCCTGCAGAAACAGCTGCAGCAGGACCAGCATAGGGCTGGGCCAAACATACCCCCACCATTGCCAAGGCCACCACAGGCAGAGGGTGACTCAGAGGAGGAACAACCTGACCTTGCCCCAGTAGGCAGAAGGAGGCGTGCCCAGTATGCCCTGGCCTTGGCAAAGAGGCAACGCATAGCACATACACTTGGTCAGTAGGAACACTGGGACTGATCCCCTCTCTGACTCACTCATATAGTAACAGGGATGCCTAACATGACACAACCTGCTTCCAAACATGTACAGGGAGTGTAGTATGTGCATCCGACAGAGGCAGCCCTGCAGCACCACCCGAGGCATGAATGCCATGTGTCAAGTAATGTAACACCATGTACCATATGCACACCTGAGGACCCTGACTAACATCCACCCTCACCCATCACAAACCACAAAAACACAAACCCACATTCATAGGTACCACAAGGGATAGGAACCTAGATGTAATGCTACCCAATGCCAGAAGTATAAACAGCAAGATGTGTGCAGTGTAACCGCACACGGTATAGAGGATGTAGATATCAGTGCTGTAATAGACAACTGGGTCAAAGCCCACACCAGCACCCTAACTCTACCAGGTCACACCTCATACAGGGATGTACATATGCAAAAACATGGCACAAGCTACAAAACGAGGGTGACTAGCAATAAATGTTATGGATAACCACACCCCCATTGTGGTACCACAACAAGAAGCAACATGGATTAGCCATGGTCAAATACCAATTGCTAAAACTGCCTACTACTAAATAGCTGGCTGCAGACCACTGTCCTAATAGCAGGAACTGCACCAGGCCTATGTTCATAGGTTCATAGGTTCATACTAGGCTATCTGCCCTAGGGCATATATAAGCCTAGCCCAGAGTTTTGTGGCTTCCACCACCCCTTCAGTTCTAAGGATAATATGCCCATTATTTTGCTGTGCCTCTGTCAAGCAGTGACACTGAGGTTATCCCTGGGGTATACCTGCGATCTCCCATCCATTGGTCATGATTTCTCTCTCGAACAAAGCCAGCGAGGTGCCCAGCCTCACATGTACCAGGATGATGTTCCACAGCATAGGGAGTCTCTCGGTGATGGATCTGTCCCTCCAGCACGCCCTACTAATAGCCGTGTTGAGGTTTAAGTCTCCTGCCCTTGTAGATCTGTTGGAGTTAGAGGTTTTGAGGTGAAGCATGTTCATTAATTCCGGGTTGGACATGGCCTAGTATGTCAGGCACAGGCCACCTCTGAGCAGATGGTAGGCGACTGAATAGAGCTGGGGTTCCTGCAGTCAGGCAGCATAAGACATACATTTGAGACCTTTTATCCTTCTGGTGAGCAATGTTTGGGGCCTGTCCAATTGCTGCAGGTGTCGGGTCAGAAACATTCCGAATGGGGCATTGTACTCAATCATTGGTCTGATGAGTGATGAGTACAGGGGAACAATGACCTCCCTTGATCTAGATGTGAATCCCTGCATGATGAGGTGGGCAATGTAGAAGGTCTTCCTAACTACTTTGGCAATGTGAGTGTCAAACGAAGGTTACTGTCAACCTGGGTGGCCAGATCCCTGATAACCTCTCCTGTGCTTAGAGGAGTAACACCTATATGGGAACTAGGGGTAACCTTGTTCTTCCCAAAGGGTATGACTATGCATTGTTTAGCGTTTAACTTTAGGCCATGGCTCTGGCACCAGTTATCCGTTTCTATGAGACCCGTCTGAAGGATGTCTGTGTCAGATGGGTTGTCAACTATGGTTCCCAGTTAGCAGTCATCTGCAAACTTTGTCAGCCATAATCCTCCTGTGTTTGCTTGTACTTCTGAAAAGTAGATGCCGAACAAAAGTGGGCCCAGGACTGAGCCCTGTGGGACACCACTTGTGACAGGCTTGGAGTGTGACATGGCGCCAGCAACCTTGACCCTGTGGGTGCTGTCACTTACCAGTTTGTAACCCATCTTGTGACGTATGGGTCTACATTTAAGCTGGTGAGTTTGTCAATGATACCCGAGTGGGGTATTGTATCGAAAGCCTTTGCCAGGTCAAGATAGGCTGTGTGGACTGCTTTGCCCTCGTCAATGGCCTTGGTGACCATTCTGAAAAAGTCAACCAAGTTTAAAAGGCATGATCGCCCTTGACAAAGCCAAACTGGGTTGGATCCAAAGTCTGCAAGTCCCCTATGTCTTCATTTATTTATTTTATTTTATTTATTTTATTTTACATTTGTTGACCGGGCTAGTCTAGCTGGATATATGTCCATTTTCAGTAGAGGCCCGGGGAGAAAAGCTCCACACATAACATAATAATGACAGACAGACATATTGTTAATAAAGACATACAATAAAAATAGAAATATAAATCAATTTTGTTAATAAAATCAACATACATTAAGGAACTCAAACAGTTTAATATCATACATAATGTTTGGTCAGTTTCAAAGCATTTTACCTAGTACATAAAGGTTATGCAATAAGGCATTTGCCATATGGATAACAGTTGAAGCTCAGAAGGGTAGAGTAGTAGAAGGAGAATGTAAGATGAATAAAAGGGAAGAGGCAGGGGTTAGGAAGGAAGGCAGACAGTCAGGAGGAGGTGGGAGAGATGGGAGAAGTAGGTCAGAGCATAGTGGGACAGCAAGGAAAAGAACCGGTAGTTGCTAGTTAATAAGCAAAAGAAGGGTAAAACGAAAAGAGAGGGTGGAGAGACGGAAGTTAGCCTGCAGTACGACAAGAACAAAGCCAGTGGTTATGGAAGTACAGTTTGATATGTTGTCTGAAAAGAGGTAAGGATGAGATTAGAGTTAACTCCTTGGGCAGCAAATTCCATGCTCTTCCTACAGTATTGGTGAAAAGAGAGTCACCAGCTACGTTGTGGGCCTTTATGGGTTTGGTCATAAGTTTACAAGAGGAAAGAGAGGTAAGATTGTTATAAGGAGTAAAAGTTGTGAAAGTATAGGGGTGTTGGTAGGTTGGTACAGTAATTTGTGGGCAATAGTAAGTTGTGAGATAATAAGATAGTTTTGTAGTTCCAGCCAGCCTAAGTGTTTCAAATTGTGGCAGTGATGGGTTCTAAAAGGGTTACCAGTGGCGAAGCCGGCAATGTTATTGTAGCAAGTTGCTAGTTTGTTTAGGTTAGTTTTCTTGAGGTTGGTGAAGTTAGGGGAGGCGAATATGAGAGTAGATATGAGATGGGAGTGAGCGATAGTAGATCTAGTAGATGGGGTGAGAGATGGTTTAATACGGTATAATCTTCCTTATTTTATGTCAATTCTTTAGATGGTGTTGTTGATGTGTTGGTCAAAAGAGAGATTGTTATCAATGGTTATTCCTAGTAGTTTAGTTGTGGGGTCAGGAGAGATGACAGTGTTGTTGATTGAGGAGATGGTGAAGTATAGTGGAGAGAATGCAGTGGTGGGGGTGAAGAGGAGAAGTTTGTTTTTTTTAGCATTGAGAAGTAGGTATCGTCTAGTGAACCATGTTTCTACTGTGTTGAACATAGTTTGAGTTAGTGAGATTAGATCTGAAGAGGAGGATGCTGAGCAAATGATAGTGGAGTCATCTGCGTATTGAATGCAGGTAGCTTGAGTTCCATTATGATCCTCTCCATAGCTTTGCAGACCAGGCTTGTCAAGCTGATGGGACGGTAGTGTCCGGGGTCGGTGGAGGCACCACCTTTGTGAAGTGGGACCACCGTTGCCGTACGCCACTCCTTGGGTACGTATCCTGAGGTGAGGCCAAGATTAAACAGCTGCCCTAACTGCGGGTTCAATTCCTCATTGAGTTCGTGGAGCCCACAACCGGGGACACCATCCGGTCCCATGGATGCTGTGTTTCACGCCTTGGATAGAGCAGTTCTCACCTGAGCATTTGAGATGTTTGGGGGGCTACAATCCCCTGGTATAGATATCCCTCCCTTTGGGGAGGAATATGCACTGAACCTGTCAGCCAGTATGTTGCCAATGTCTGTAGGTTCAGTGATCTTTACATCATTATGAACTAATCCTGAGCATATCTGGGAGTCACCTCCCAGGTTTCCAACATAGCTAAAAAAGGCCTCATGATTGTCTTCCGAGTCCTTAGCGAGTTTTCTCTCAAAATGTGCCCTGGATGATTTTATGGGAGATCTCAGTTCTTTACTCATAATGAGCAGGGGTGTCTTCCCTTCTACGGAATTTGCTCTATCTTGTAGTAGCTCCTTCCTTCTGATGTAGAGCATGTTTATGGCTGGGGTCCACCAGACTGCACGCATGCCTTTGGTACAAAGAGTCTTTGTTTTGTGTGGGATTGCCTGATCCATGCAGTCCTGGAGGTGCTGGTAGAAGGCATTTGTAAGTGATTCAGCGGCTTGGGTAATGGTTTCCGCTGGCTTGGGGGCCTTGAAAGAGACCACACCAGTCTTTAGAAGTGTGAAGTCAGCTTCTGAGAAGTTATTCACTGTGGTCTTCTTTATCTGGGGTGGGGGCGGGATGTGGACTTCCAGTGAGATTAGTTTATGATTTGATCTCACCAATGATGGGTATACTTCTGGTGTTGAACATTGTGACCCCATGTTCGTGATGATGTGATCTAGTATGTTGTCTCCTCTTGTGGGGATGGTGACTAGTTGTTCCATGGCATTTGAGGTTATGAACTCTAGGAACCTTTGGCCTAGAGTGTTGGGGCTTGATTAGTGATCCCAGTCTACATTTGGATAGTTGAAATCACCCAGTATGATGGTGTTTGGAGATACTTTTATCCCCTCCAGTGTTTTCAGGAAAGCTGTGTGAGGTTCCTGAGTTTGAGAGGGTGGCCTGTAACCTGCTACAAACTGCCAAGCAGTCTTGCCTATGGTTAATTGCACCTGGATGGTCTCCGATGCATCGTGTGTTGCCACCAACCTTGAGGTGAGGGTGTCCTTGATGAATATGGACACCCACCCTCCTTTTTTGGTGTCGTCTGGATTTTGGGGCCGGAACGCATGATATGAGGTAACACCTGATACTGCTGGGGTGCTGTCAGGAGCCTTGAACCAGGTTACAGTCACAGCACAGACATCGATGTTCCCCATACTGAGAAGGGCTTCGAGTGCGTGCATCTTGAGGTTGAGACGTCTGGCATTGAGCAGCATTACCCTTAGTTTATTTCCTTTTTTGTGTTCTAGGGTGGTAGGTTTAGAATCTGAGCCTGCCTAAAAAAGGCACAATGGGGGTTGCAAGAGCCTTAGCCAAATTCCGGAAGCCCAGGGGTGACAGGTGCAAGCTGTCCCCTGCGAATCAGCGTGGCTTGTCCAGCATGTCATCCCAGGTAGACGGACATTGGATCCCCTTTGAATGACACCATAGATTAAGCCAATTATTACAGCTGATCATCTTGTCTCTGTATTGTGGCATCATTCTTGGTGAAAGTAGGATACTGCTCAAGGTCAGGGTCATACCTGCCTGGGCTACATAAGCAGAGAGCTCCTCTATGTCTCTTTTCATGTAGTCCAGGGAGGTACATCTCAGGTCGTTCACACCAGCATGGACAATGACTGAGTCATACTTGTACTTGCAGTTAAGT
This sequence comes from Protopterus annectens, assembly GCF_019279795.1. Taxonomy (NCBI): domain Eukaryota; kingdom Metazoa; phylum Chordata; order Ceratodontiformes; family Protopteridae; genus Protopterus; species Protopterus annectens. The sequence continues at coordinate 517,631,157 of NC_056738.1, read as the reverse complement.
GACCTGAGTGCTTGCATTATGTGGTGGATTCCAGCGCCCGATAGGCAGCTTACTGTGACCTTCTCCTTACTCAATCTGGTGAGCGGGATGTCAGTGTGTCTGACTATGGAGTCACCTATGACGAGTGTGTCTGGCATTGTGTTTGGCCTTAAGGGCTGTGAATGTTTGGCACACTGACTCTGTGGTCTATGTGTTGCATGTGCTGTGCCCTGTGGAGGCAGTTGTTTGGGTGTCTGCTGTGGTGGCCTCTGCTGGTATGGTAGATCTGTGATCAGAGCCTCCGAGTATGTCTTTGTGTGTTTATGTGTATGATTTGAAGTTGTGATAGTGCTATGTGAGACTGGGTTTGTGGTGTGTGTGTGGTCACCTTCTCCTCCTCTCTGGTCCTGCCAGTCCTATGTTGAGAGAGCTCAGCCTCCAGGTTGGCTATATAGTTGCATCTCTTGCATGCATTTGTGTTTTGTGGGAGAAGGAGAGGGTTGTCTGTTTACATGCGTCAATTGTAACATTGCCTCAATATTCCCAGGTTCACCAGCTGAGCAGGAGAGGACACTAGCAACTGATCCCTTGACATGCTAGAAGGAATAGACAACAAACTGTTGGAAGACAGGAAGATATCAAGCCCCCCAAACCACATTATATCGCTTGACTGACAATACCTACACATACACCATAGTGTCATAGTTTCATAGTTTACTACTAGGCTATCTGCCCTAGTGCATTTATAAGCCTAGCCATAGTGATGTGGCTATTGCCACCCCTTATAGTGGTAATACGTGTACAGAATAGATTCTGAATATTGTGCCTCTCACGTAGTAGTGACACATTATGACCCCCGTACATAATTGAATACCTTGACTGTGCCTCTGTCTAGTAGTGACACAGGAGGACCCTGGGGAAAAACTACAATCCCACATCCAGTTGTCCAGACTTCTCTTGAAGAGAGTCAGTGAGGGACTCTGTCTAACATGAACTGGGATACTCTGCTAGAGTGTGAGATGCCTGTGAGTTATGACTCTGTCCCCCAGCATGTCCTATACATGTATGTGCTGAGGTTCAAATCTTCAGCTCCCATGGTTCTGGTGGATTTGGATTGCTTGCAGTGGAGCATGTCCACCACATCCTGATTGGACATGGTCTTGTATGTCAGGCATAGGTCACCTGTAAGTATGCGGTATGCCACTGAATAAAGCTGGATTTCCTTTAGTCTGGAAGCATATGACATGTGTTGTAGACCCCTGATCTCCTTGGTAAGGTACTTTTGGGGTCTCTCCAGCTGTTGCAAGTGCTGGGTGAGGTACATACCAAATGGGGCTTTGTATTCAATCATGGGCCTGATAAGGGAGAAGTATAGTGGTACAATGACCTCCTGTGATCTGGATGGAAAACCCTTCATGATAAGGTGGGCAAGATAGAAAGTCTTTCAAACCACTTTGGCAACATGGGTGTCAAATGAGATGTCACTATCTACATGTGTCCGCAGGTGTCTGATTTGTATTCTGTGCTCAGTGGGTTGCTGTCTATGTATTGATTTGTGTGTACTTTGTTCCTCCCAAAGGGGATGACCACACATCAGTTGCAGTCAGTTTCAGGCCATGATTCCGCACCTGCTATCTGTCTTTGTGATGGCATTCTGTAGGATGTGTGTGCCGGCTGATGTATTCACTATGGTGCCTAGGTTGCAGTCATCTGCAAACTTTGTCAGCCACAACCCTCCTATGTTTGCTTTCACATCTGAAAAGTAAATGCCAAATAAGACGGGTCCCAGGACAGATCTTTGTGGGACACCACGTGTGACTGGCTTTGAATCTGACAAGGCACCTGCAATGTCGACTTCATGGGTTCTGTTTCCTAGCCATTTTGCAAACTATCCTGTGACATATGATTTGATATTTCAGCTGTTGAGCTTGTCTATGATGCCTGAGTGGGGTATTGTGTCAAAGGCCCCAGCCAAGTGCAGGTAGGCTGTGTGGACCGCGTAGCCCTCATCAATGGCCCTACTGACAGTATCAAAATAGTCAACTATGTGCAAAATGCAGGATCTGCCCTGTACAAAGCTGAACTGGGTGGGATCAAGGGTCTGTAGGTCACCAATGTCTCTGTTTAAGAGCTCCATAATGACTCTTTCCATAGCTTTGCAGACAAGGCTGGTTAAGCTTGTGTGGTGGTAGTCCCCAGGGTCTGTGGAGGCATCTCCTTTGTGGAGTGGGACCACTGTTGCTGTACGCCAGTGTTCAGGTACATATCCTGTAGCAAGGCTAAGGTTAAATAGCATTTGTATATACGGGTTTAGCTCCTTCTGGAGTTCACATAGCACGCAACTGGGGATACCATCAGGTCCCATTGATGCTGTGTTCTTGTCTTTGCTGAGTGCGGCTCTCACATGGACATCTGAGATGACAGTGAGGTTACATTCATCTGTGATAACTATCTTCTGTTGGGGTGAGGGAGGAGAAAATTGCACTGAACCTGTCTGCCAGAATGTTGCCAATATCTGTCAGGTCACTGAAATATATGTTGTTGTGTACCAACTCAGAGCATATCTGAGGGTTCCCACCCAGGTGTCTGACATAACTGAAGAAGGCAGTGTGGTTATCTCTATCGTCTTTGGTGTTTATGTCTCAAAGTTGACCTTGGATGTCTTTATGAGATAATGTAGCTTTTTACTAGTGCTGCTCACAGCCGCCTTCCCTTTAGGAGATGTAGCTCTGTCTTGCATTAGTATCCTTCATCTGTTATACAGTTTGTTTATGGCTGGGGTCCACCAGACAGGCCACATTCCCTTGGTGGAGAGGGTCATGTTTCTATTAGTGATTGCATGGTCCATGCTATCTCAGAGATGTCCGTAGAAAGTGTCTGTGAAGGAGTCACCATTGTGTGTTGTGGTTTCCACTGGCCCAGTGGGCTTAATGGATACCATCTCAGTCCAAAGAAGTGTGACGTCAGCTTTTGAGGTGTTTGTCACTATACTCTTTGTGTTATACTAGCACTGACACAAGTGTAGACAATTTCCCAGAATCCATCAAACAAAACGGACATGCAAAATGTAGCACTTCCACAAGAGGGGTAAGCATACTGGATGTGATAATCAGAAATATGTGTACTGGATGTCAAGATGAGAAGTGTATCCCTCACTGGTAAGACCAGACCATAGAGTAATCACACTGTGGTTACACATCACGACCCCAGTCCGTGGCCAGACTACCACAGTGAAACACATGTATAAAGCATAGCTTGCACCCCTACAAACCAATGTGGAATCCATGAAAAGCCCTGTGCAGGTCCAGAATATGGGACACACTGCAGAACATGTTATAAAGGCATACCTGGAACACAGCCAAGAGTGCTTGGAGTCTGCAATCACAAACAACAAGACACAATGCCATACACCCAGGCATCTGGCATGCTGGACACCATAAATTACTAAACCATTGAAGAGAATGAGGAAGCTACCACATGATAGATCTAACATGAAAAGTGAAGTAATCAGTGATCACTAGTATGGCAATAAAATGTGTCCACACATACAATCCACTAAGGCCAGGCAAAACAAGTAGAATCTGTGAATCCAGTGGCAATGTGACACCTGTCCCAAGTACACACACAACAACAACTCACCCCAATAAATACAAATGTATGTGATAGACGCAACCAGGTAGCCAAACCAGGGCCTGAGCACCCCCAAATCAGTACTGTCAAAACTAGTCAGGAGGACAAGGTAACCACATACACCACAAACCCAGTCCCACATAGACCTACAACGACTGTAAACCAAACACATAAACACAAAAACATTCCCAGAGGCCCTAATTACAAACACACAACACCAACACAAGCCTCCAAAGCAGACACCCAATAAAACAAACTCCAGACATAGCACATGTAACACATAGTACACAAAGCTGGTGTGCCAAACAGTCACAGGACAGAAGGAGAAACACCATGCCTGATACATTAATAGGTGACTCCATAGTGAGACATGCTGCTGCCCCAGGGATGGCTTGCACCTGTTACCCATGAGCGTCTGGATATTGCCTAAGGCTTTTGCAAACTACAGAGATCCTCCCGTAGGCAAGGCTGAAAAGAGCAACCCACCACCATAGAAAACAAAACTGGAAAGAAACAGAAGGGTAATGCTGATCAATGCTAGATGTGTAAACCTCAATATGCATGCTCCTGAGGCCCTCCCCAGTATGGAGAACATTGATGTCTGTCCAGTGATACACACCTGCTGCAAGCCTCGTGACAGCACACCAGCACTACCAGGTAATACCACATATCATGTGTTATGGCCACAAAACCTGTAACAAAACATAAAAGGAGGGTGAGTATCCATATTCAGCACAGACAGCCATACGTCCAGTTAACTGACAATGCCTATGTCATTGCAGTCCACCCATGTGCAACTACCTGTACGCAAGACTGCTGTACAGTCTGTAGCATGCTACAGACCACATTCTCACACACAGGAACCCCACCCCACTGTCCTGAAGACAGTGGACAGGATGAATGTACCACCAAATACAAAACAAGGTACATACAAATTACCACATAGGTGGTAAACCATTATGTGTGGAAGGAGTAATCAGGGACCTAGTGACACAAGTGGACAGTCACCTGTCATGTGACAGCCACATCGCCAATTTGTCTAGGAAGACTGTCTATATTGGACACTGTATCATGAAAGGATTCACATCTACATCAACAAAGGTCATTGTGCCCCTATACTGTTCCCCTATCAGACCATATTGTAATACAATGCCTCATTTGGGATGTACATTACCTGGCACCTGCAGCAGTTAGAAAGACCTCAAAGGTACCTCAGCAAGAGTCAGAAAGGGTCTCAACTATATCTCATATGCCGCCTGGCTGTAGACACCACAGCCGAATGCAGTCACATACTGCCAACACAGAGGCATTGTATGTCTGTTGTACAAGTCCATGTCCAACACAGAAGTAATGGACATGCTCCACCCCAGAAAACTCAAAGCCATCGGAGCTGTGTGAGTCAGAGATGTCAACCTTAACACATAATCAAATAGGATGTGCTGGAGGGACAGATACCTAACCCTGAGTCTCTCCACACCCTGGAACAGAATACCACTACATGTTAGGCAGAGCCCCTCACTGACACTCTTCAACAGGAAGTTAGCAAAATGGATGGATAATTGTAGATGTACACTGGGGGTCTTTACTGTGTCATGTCCAGACAGAGGCACAGCTAAGTAAATCATAAGTGGCCATAATATGCACATAGCAAAGGGTGGCAAAAGCCACACGCACTGTGGCTATGCTTACAAATGCCCTAGGGTGGATAGCCTAGTATGAACCCATGAACCTACTATGATACAAATTGTACGGAACACTAAGGATAACTCCAAGGCTGCTGCAACTGATGGTAGTAAGCGCGTTGTGAATTCCTGGATATGCTCTGGATCACACAAATATTACAAACAACATACCAAACACACACACGTATTGCCAACATACATCCTGGCAGGTGCAGTGCAACCCCCCCCCCCATAATGCCAAATATCTTTCCCAGCAGATTGCTGCCTCCCTGACATTATGTCAGCCTTACCACAGGATATGTACCCAAAGAGCAGTGTACAACAACAGTGGGTGTTCTCAAGAAAGGTGTCGCCTGAATGGATACTAAAAACAACTACCACAGATTCCTGAGAAGCTTGGTCTGCACAGCTATGGTAAGGATCAGCATGTACCGCAGACATAACGATATTGGGATCTATTGACACCCGACCCTAGCCAGTGTGGGTTTATGAAGTGTAGACCCCGCCCCTAAACATGCGTGACTCAGTTGAAACAGTGATTGAGGTCACTGATGAGGGCAATGTGGTCCACACTGGACCTTGCAAAGCCTTCCATACAATACCCTACGTGTGCAATATAGATATGCTCACCAGCTTAGATATACACCCCAATGTCACTAGAGGGGTTGCAAACCAGACCAATGACAGAACTGACATGGCCAGACATGCTGTAGCCATGTCAGACTACAAACCACATATAACAGGTATCCCACAAAGCTTGGTCCTGGGACCTTTCCTGTCTGGTATATATGCCCCATAGGTACAGGCCAACATGTAAAGACTGTGCCTGAACATGTTTGCAGAGGACTACAAACCGCCTAACATATCTGACACTCCAGCTGACACAAGCATCCCACAAAAGGGCCACACAGAAACAGACAACCGGTGCCATAGCCATGTCAGCATGTGAAATGGAGACAACTGTATAGTCAACCTCTGTGGATATACAGTAAGTGACCACCAATTACCACATAGGTGTTAACCCATTACATACATCACATGTAATGACGGACCTGGGTACACAAGGGGATAGATATCCTGCATAGGACAAACATGTGGCTGTAGTGTTAACAGAAACAATCCATATACCAACCTAATCATGAAGGTTATGACATCTAGATAAGGGAGGTCATTGTGGTTCTGCAGTTATCCTTCATCAGCGTTACAAATGACCACAACAGCCCCTGTGGGGTGTACCTCAGCAGACACCTCCATCAACTGTAAAGTCCACAACAGTACCTCACCAGGAGTATCAAAGAGCTTGAACACATGTAATGTGTTGCCTGATTAAACAGAGTGCAACTCCACACACTGCCATGCTGGCCACCCAGACGCAAGCTGTGCCTGATGTAGAAAGCCATGTCCAAGCTGGAATCAATGAACATGCTGCACCTTGTACAATCTGAATGGCAGTGAGTTATGCACATGAGGGACCTGAACCCCAGCACTGACATACATAGGACAAGCTGTACTGCATTATCCATAACACAGAAGCCACCCCACGCATGAGTAAACTACCAGTACAGGTTATCCATAGAGTCACTCATTGATTCTCCTCAACAGGAATCTTAATGAGTGGATGGGAGACGGTAGGTTTACCCTGGGTATCAATGTTATGTCACAGGTAGACAGAGGCACAGTATACTACACAAGACATATGTCATGGCAAACTACACTTACAATGTGTTGAAGGACAAACACACTCTCTGACTAGCATTAGAAATGGCCTAGGGCACATCGGTAGTGTTTGCCAATGTACACCTATGTTGTGGAATACACTACTGATGTTGGATGAGGCTGTTGTAAGTAGTTCATATCCGAACATAATGCAACATGGTCAGATAGGTTCATAGGTTTATACTAGGCTATCTGCCCTAAGACAGTTATAAGCCCAGCCCAGAGTTTTGTGGCGTACGCCACCCCTTATATGGAAACAATACTGTGCCCATTAGTTTGTCATGCCTCTGTCCAGCAGTGGCACAGAGACAGTCCCCGGGGTAAACCTATGATCTCCCATCCACAGGTAAAGATTCCCCTTGAACAGAGCCAGTGAGGTGCTCTGCCTCACATGGACCGGGATTGTATTCCACAGCATAGCGAGTCTCTGAGTGATAAATCTATCCCTCCAATATGTCCTACTTATATCCCTGCTAAGGTTTAAGTCACTTGCCCTAGTGGTTCTGGTGGATTTGGCGATTTTGAGGTGGAGCATGTCCATTACTTCCTGGTTGGACATGGCCTTGCATGTCAGGCACATGTCACCTCTGAGCAGACGGTATGTGACTGAATAGAGCTGGAGTTTCTTCAATCTGGCAGCATATGACAGATGTTGGAGACCCTTTATCCTTTTGGTGGGGGACTTTTGGGTTCTCTCCAATTGCTGCAGATGTCATGTGAGATACATCCAGAATGGGGCATTGTACTCGATCATTGGTCTGATAAGTGAAGAGTACATGGGAACAATGACCCCACTAGATCTGGATGTGAATCCCTTCCTGATCAGGTGGGCAATGTAGAAGGTCTTTCTAGCCACGTTAGCAACGTGAGTGTCAGGAGAAAGGCCACTGTCAACCTGGGTCCCCAGGTCCATGATAACCTCCTCTGTGCTTACAGGATTGCCACCTATATGGTAGCTTGGGGTTACCTTGCTTTTCCCGCAGGGTATGACTATACATGTTTTGGCATTTAACGTCAGGCCATGGCTCTGGCACCAGCTATCAGTGTCCGTGAGTCCCTTCTGAAGGATATCCATGTCTGATGCACTGTCCACTATGGCGCCCAGTTTGCAGTCATCTGCAAACCTTGTCATCCAAAGTCCTCCCATGTTGACCTGTACCTCTGAGAAGTAGATGACGAACAATAGGGGGCCAAGGACTGAGCCCTGTGGGACACCAGTTGTGACCAGCTTGGAGTCTGACATAGCGCCAGCAACTCTAACCCTGTGGGTCCTGTCCTTAAGCCAGTTTGCAACCCATCTTGTGACATATGGGTTTACATTTAGGTTGGTAGGCCCTTCTACAATACCCGAGTGGGGCATTGTGTTGAAAGCCTTTGCAAGGTCAAGGTAGGCTGTATGGACTGCCCTTCCCTCAGCAATGGCCTTAGTGACTGTTTTGAAGAAGTCGACCAAGTTCAAAAGGCATGATCTGCCCTTGACCAAGCCAAACTGGGACGGGTCCAATGTCTGCATGTCCCCTATATCTTTGTTTATAAGCTCCATTATGATCTTCTCCATAGCTTTGCAGACTAGACTTGTTAAGCTTATGGGGTGGTAATTACCAGGGTCCGTAGAGGCACCGCTTTTGTGCAGATGTGCACAACTGGACCCTAACCAGGCTGTTGTGCACACTATGGAAATGTGAAGCAGTGATAGGACTAAAGCCCAGGATACTGACCACCACAGTGAAAGTACTGAACCACTACACTATACAGTACTACAGTGTTAGGTCAGTATGAACGGATGTTGACAATTGTGTGCAAAGTATCCCATGCAAAACCTGCAGGCACAGTATAATCCCTGTTGTGTTCACACAAAAAGCATTTGGACAGTAACTACACAACATGGCACAGAACACACAACCATAAACTGGAGATATTTGTTGAAGGTCACACTCATCCACAAATGTGATGGGCTGCAGAGTTCAACATATGGAAAGCTCACACTGGGCATGCTCACACACTTAGATAAATGAGACATCTTTCACACAACATGCCATGGGAAGGCTGAACTGGGCATGCTCACACACTTAGTCCAAATGTTCCTCTTAGCAACTGTGAAAACACACCAGAGGATGCTCATTCCCCTTTCTAGACACTGATCATGTCAGCACCCTATAAGTATATCAGGAGAAAAGGAATCTCCCAGTAATCTGAATAGCGTGCTTTGCTAATGCATCCGTCTCTGGTGTCATAACATAGTTAGGTAGGGGTTTAAATCCAGCAAGTGGCAAGTGTGTGTGAAGGGGGTAAGTGTGTGTGTAAGTGTGTATGAAAGGAACATCCCTTTTGGCAACTGTGAAAACACAGCAGAGGATGTTCATTCCCCTTTCTAAACTCGGATGATGTCAGCACCCTATACGTATATCAGGAGAAAAGAAATCTCCCAGTAATGCGAATAGCGTGCTCTGCTAATGCGTCCGTCTCTAGTGTCATAACATAGTTAGGTAGGGGTTTAAATCCAGCAAGTGTGTATGAAGGGGTGTGTGTGCATGAAAGGAACATCCTTTTTGGCAACTGTGAAACACACCACAGGATGCCCATTCCCCTTTCTAAACACCAATGATGTCAGCACCCTGTAAGTATATCAGGGGAAAAGAAATCCCCCAGTAATGCAAATAGTGCGCTCCGCTAATGCGTCTGTCTCTAGTGTCATGACATAGTTAGGTGGGGGTTTGAATCCAGCAAGTGATGAGTGTGTGTGAAGGGGGATAAGTGTGTATGAAAGGAACATCCCTTTTGGCAAATGTGACAACACACCACAGGATGCTCATTCCCCTTTCTAAACACTGATGATGTCAGCACCCTATAAGTATATCAGGGGAAAAGAAATCTCCCAGTAATGCGAATAGCATGCTCTGTTAATGCGTCTGTCTCTAGTGTCATAAAATAGTTAGGCAGGGGTTTGAATCCAGCAAGTGGCAAGTGTGTGTGAAGGGGGGTTAAGTGTGTATGAAAGAAATATCCCTATTGGCAACTGGGAAAACACACTACAGGATGCACATACCCCTTTCTAAACGATATCACAATTATTTATGGCTTTTCATTACAGACATGCCACATGTGTTTTGCCCACACAGAATGCCCATGTGTGTGGGTTGTCTCTCACAATAATGCATGACATTGATTAAACCAGTTATGGCAATGCACACATGATGTATGTGTGTGCCAAATACACATATGTACCTGTGACCTTCAATAGTTACCATGTGTGATGCCTGCCACATGTGAATACATGGTATTTGCACAGGGTAACATTATGACTGTGGTCTTCTGTGCAGGTGCTGCATGTGGGATGTGTATATACAGTGTGAGATGTAGATGCTGTCAGCCTAGTAGTGAGGGATACACACCTGGTCTGGGGCATATAGTCTACCTGTTGTTGATGAACAGGTGCTGCATGTTTTCACCTGTTGTGGGAGTGGTAAGACGTTGTTCCATAGCAATGCAGTGACCGCATGCTAAGAACCGCTCAGCTAGGGTGTTGTAGCTACAGTAATTCATTAGCATTCAGTAATATGTCAGAATCCCTGGTGAGGGTCTGATGCCAACCAAGGTCAGGGTTCTACCAGCCTGTGTCACTTGCTCAGTGATCCCTTCCATGTTCCCTATCATGTATCCCAGTGAGGGACATCCCACATCAGCTGTGGTGGCATGGACAATGACTGAGTCATATGTGTCCATGCATCTGACTGACCTGTATGCTTGTGTTATGTGGTGGACCATAGTGCCCCATGAGCATATCACTGTGACCTCCACCTTGTCCAGCCTGGTGAGCATGTCCTCACTGTACTGGACAATAAAAGTACCTAACACAACTGCAGCAGTAGTGTTGTATAGCTGTACAGACTGTGCTTCTTTGGCACACAGGATTTGTGTGCTATGTGTTATGCGTGCTGTGTGCAGGCCTAACGTATGCCTGTGTGCCAGCTGCAGAGGTGTCTGCCAGTCATGCAGGATGCTATCCTTAGGCTCCACGAATGGCCCGGTGTGTTTCCATGCTTGTATTGCTGTCAGTGTAGGTCCACATCAGACTGGTATTGCAGTCACTGTAGTATTTCATGCCACCTGACAGGTTATGCCAGTACTGGGTTCAGAGTGGTCCACAGTTTGGCCATGTGTTTCCATCTCATACATGTGTTGTACATCCATGGGTAGGGGATAGGGTTGACTGTGTACATGTGGCAGCTGTGACATTACTACATGACTCACATATTCCACAACTGTACCATAGAGGTGACGGACAACTGACCTTTGCACATGCTACCATAGTATTGAGATTGCATTGGTGATTAACAGCACATAGGGCCAATGGTGAACAACATACATAGGTCCATAGGTTCATACAAGGATATCTGCCCAGGGCATTTATACACCTAGCCAGAATGTGTGTGGCTTTCACCATGCATTGTAAATCTATCTTGCTATGCCCTTTTCCAAAGTTAGTATACTGTGCCTCTGTCTAACAGTGACACATAAGTGATACCCAGGGTAACCCTACAATGTCACATCCAGTCATTAATATCACTCTTGAAGATAGTCACTGAGTGACTCTGCCTAACCTCTGTTGGGATAATATTCCAGAATGAAGGGAGCCTCTGAGTTATGAATGTGCCCCTCCAGCATGTCCTATGTATATCACTCCTGAGGTTCAAGTCTTTCCAGCGTGTATCCTGATGGGATCTGGATATTCTGAGGTGCAGCATGGCCATTAAGTCAGGGTTTGACATGGCTTTATATGTCAGGCACAGATTGCCTATGAAGAGGCAGTATGCCACTGAGTAGAGCTGCTGTTTCTTTAACCAGTCAGTATGTGGCATCTGTTTGAGCCCTTTGATCCTCTTGTCGAGGTACGTATGCAGTCTTTCCAGTTGCTGCAGGTGTCTGGTAAGGTGCATGCCGACAGGGTCATTATAGTCAATTATGGGCATGATGAGGGATGAGTAAAGAGGCACAATGTCCTCCCCTGATCTACATGTGAATCCCATCATGATGATGTGGCCCATATAAAGTGTTTTCCTAACCACTTTGTCCGTGTTGTTGTCAAATGGTAGAATGCTATCAACCTGTGCACCCCAAGGTCCATAATTCCTTCGTCTGCACTTACTGGATTAACACATATGTGGTACTTTGTGGTCACTTTGTGTTTGACAAAGGGGATGACTATACGCTTTTTGGCTTTCACCTTGAGGCAATGGCTGTGGCACAAGTCGTGTGTTTGCAAGAGGCCCTTTTGGAGGATGCGTGTGTTAGCTGGAGAGTTGATTATGGCGTCCGGTTTGCAGTCATCTGCGACTTGCTCAGCCACAGTACTTCCATGTTGGCCTGTACCTCTGATAAATATATAATGAACTTGACAGCTCCCAGGGCTGAGCCTTGTGGGACACCACTTGTAACTGGTTTGAGGCTGACATGGCTCCAGCAATTCTAACCATGTGTGTTCTGCCCTTGAGCCACTGTGCAATATCCATAGTGACATAGGGGTTAATATGTACACTGGTGAGCTTCCCTAGAATGCACAAGTGGGGTATTGTATCAAAGGCTTATGCAAGGTCCTGGTAGGCTGTGTAGACCACCTTCCCCTTGACAGTGGCCTTGGTGACTGTTTCAAAGAAATCAAACCAGTTTGAGAGGCAGGATCTGCCATTAACAAAGACAAACTGTGTATGGTGACATGTCTGTAGGTCCCCAATATCTATATATGTGAGGTTCATGATGATCCTTGCCATAGCTTTGCAGGCCAAGCTATTCAGACATATGGGGCGAATAGTGTCCAGGATTGGTTAAGGCACCACCTGAATGTAGAGGGACCACTGTTGCTGTACGCCACTCTTTGGCCACATATCGTGTAGTAAGGCTGGGATTGAACAGTAGTGTTATGTCTGGGTGTAGCTCTTCTTGTGGTTCATGTAGGACACAGCCTGGGACACTGTCTGGTCCCATTGATGCAGTGTTTATTGCTTTGGAGAGGGCAGCTCTTACCTGAGCATCTGTGATGTCAGGGGGGGGCAGCACTCTGCTGGGAGACATATTTGCCCTTTTGGTGTGGTGGGGGGGAGAAGGTAGCAGTGAACCTGTCCACTAGGATGATGGCAATGTCTGTGTGTTTTGTATTTCGTGTGACATCTTGGATTACCTCTGAGCATATCTGGGTATTACCACCCAGGTTCCTAACATAACTACAGAAAGCCTTGTGATTATCCTCAGTGGCTTGTGGAATCTTCTCTCAAAGATGGCCTTAGACAATCTTATGAGTGCCTGTAGTTGTCTTCTAATACTCATCAGTGATGCCTTCACATTTTGGGAGTTTGTTGTATCATGTAGTGGCTTCATCCTTCTATTGTATAGTTTGTTTATGGCTGGTGTCCAGCACACAGGACGTCTACCTTTGGAGGATTGGGTCATGCTTTCATATGTGATTGCATGATCCATGCATTCCTGAATGTGTCCATAGAATGCCTTTATACAGGTATCTGCAGTCTGGTCCATATTTTCAACAGGCCTGGGGCCTTTGAAGGTTTCCACATCATTTATGAGGGGTGTGAACATGCTTGACATGAGCTGTTGACTGACGTCCCACCCTCCAGACTGAGCAAGGTGAGGGTCACATTTAGCTACCTGTCGGGTGATAGAATGTGCCACATAACACAGGCACACAGGTCACTCCACAGCAAGTACAAGTATGAGGCAGTCATTGTCCATGCTGGTGCGAACAACCTGAGACGTACCTCCCTCGACCACATGGAAAGAGACACAGAGGAGCTCTTACAGCACCCTCTCAAACTCAGGACTCCCACACAGCCTTCATGCTCACACAGGAGAGTATAGATTTCTCTGCAAACACCATCATACTGGGTGACGTCAGCTACCCAAACATAGACTGTGAACATTACACAAGCCACAATACCCAAGCTCTAGGGTTCCCATAGATCAGACACTCTTTAGCTATGGAACAGGTAATCAACCTTCCTACAAGAGGGGCAGATATACTAGACCTGATCATCACAAACATGAGTACAAAATGCTCACCACTGGAAGTATATCCCTCATTGTTGCAATCGAACCATATACTAATCACACTGGAGTACTGGATCCCCCACATATGCAAACCTCAAACACATTGATATGTGTGTGTGGGAAATGCCCCTATTAGCAACTGTGACAGTACACTACAGGATGCAGATTCCCCTTTTGAAACACTGATGTTGTCAGGACTCTATAACTGTATTACCTGAATTAAAGTCCTCCAGTAATTCGTATAGCGCGCTCTGCTAATGTGTCTTTTTCCGGTGTCATAACATAGTTAGGTAGGGGTTTGAATCCTGCAAAGGGAGTGTATGTGTGTTAGTATGGGTGGGGTTTGTGTGTGTGCATAATGCTGTGAGGGAAAAGTACCTTTTGCCAACTGGGAGAACACACTACAGGGTGCACATCCCTCTTCCTAAACACAGATGATGTCAGCACCCTCTAAGTACAGCATTAGAAAGAATTTCTCCCACTAATGCAAATAGCACACTCTGCTAATGTGTCTGCCTCTACTGTCATAACACAGTTAGGCAGGGGTTTGAATCTTGCAAATGGAAAGTATGAGTTTTACTGTGGGTGGGGTTAGTGTGTGTGCACAATGGTGGGAGTGGGATGTTCCTTTTGCCAAATGGGGCTATGCACTGCAGGGTGCACATTTCCCTTAACAAGCAGTGATGTTGACAGCACCCTATACAAACAAAACAACAAAAGAGAAGGTGTTGGTACCAATAACACATGTAAGGTAACACTTCTTCAAGTAATGTCCACAAAACGAAGTAGGATAAACGAACAATCCTTTTACTCTATACAAACAACATGACAACAGACAACTGCCAGTACTCAGTATAGTGTTACATGCTACTGTAACACGCACATGTACCAGAATATACCTAGATAGTGTTTTGAAGCCTGAATGTGGCAAGCGTGTGGATGTGGGATGTTTCTGTTTGTGCATTTCCGTATGGAAAACATGTTTGATGTGGCAATCAGGGTACCACAGTACCTGATGCACATTACACCTTTAAACTAATGAGGTTGCCTGCACCCTGTGAGTACAGGTAGAGAGGAGGAAATCAGTAGTAATCAACATAGTGCACTTTTCAAATGTGTACCTGTCATGTATCGACAGCTACTCATGTAGGCTAATACATAATGGGAATGGCAGGTGAGCGTGTGCATGTGTGGGGGTAGCAGGGTGTGTGTAAATGCATGTGTGACAGAACAGATACATATAGCTGAATCTACATAACAGCACATGATGCGCATTCCCATAGTCAATGGTAGCATGTGATGGTGTGCAGCTGGTACACTTTGGTAAGTAGTATGGGTGCAGATAACAATTCAGGACATTCATACAGTTACTGCAGCAGGACTGCTGGGATATACACACAATCATAGTGGAACAGTGAGCAGTTACCAACATGTTACTACTTATACACATCTATGTAGTCACCCTGTGCATCAGCAACGTGTTTACCTTTTCCTGCACCAATGTTGTAGTATGCAGGAGGTGGCACAGTGCCATCATATGCACAGGGTGTGGGTTAGGTATGCCCAAGCCAGCCACTGGTAACACCAATTGACATGTGTGTGTATGTGTGTTTGTGAGGGGCAGCAGTACAGGGTGGACCCGTGTTGGTGCAGTGTGTGTGTGTATGTGTTTGCCCTAGGTGTTAGATTTCTGCATGTGTGTAAGCACGCACACAGTCCCACATAATGGCTGCCATGTACAGGGTTTTGTGGACAGCCACAGACTGCACCTGTCAGGTCATCCAGATCAGTGTCTGTGGGCACGGACACGGTACCTGTGCCTGGCAGGGGTGCTACGGGTCGTATCCGTACTAACCCAGACTGGGTACTGTCATCGGAAGCGGGGTGTGTTGACTGGACACAGTTCCCTGTTGGGACTGTCCAGAGCCACGTGCACGTGGTCTCCTGGGGCGTCCTGATGACAGCACAGACCCAGCATTGCTGGGGCTGGTGCTGGCACTTGAGGTGCGTGAGTGGGCCTGTTGTCGTCCACGGCTACTGCCAGCTGGTGCTGTTGCTGGCATACAGCCACGTCGACGTCGCAAACGCACACCATCGCCCTGGCCCTTGGACATCTGGTTGTGGAGCAGCTGTTGTATGTCCCCACAACATCTGTCAACGACATCTGTGAAGTTACGGATAGCATTCGCAACGTCACGCATGCCGTCTGCCATGGCTGTGTGACATGCTCTCAGCTCCCTCAGACCCTGTCTGGTGTACCTTTCCATACGTGCCTGTGCCTGCATAACAGTCTGAAACATAGTGGAGGTTGACATACCTCCTTGGGCACGTCAGCCAGAGGCAATACGGCCACGGATGCCCCCACGAGAACCCATGGGTGACTGTCTGCGTGGTACCATTGGAGGACCCTGCTCATGGCTGCTTTGTGGGGATGCATGTACCACAGGTACCACATTACCCTGATCTATGCCCACTGCATACTGTCCATCACTTAGGGACAATGGTGACAAAGGATGTAACAGCAGGATGACTGTGCGCATTGAAGGGATTGACAGCTGTGTACTGTAAATTGGCTGACCAATGGCGGACCCAGACACACCTTCCTGCACCATTATAGACATTTCATCATCATCAGTACCTGGGGCACAAGATTCAGGTTCCCTGCTGCAGGTCACCAGAGCAGCACCAGAACCTACGGGAGGAAAACAGGGAACACAGATTACAGTCTCAACACATATTTGACAGAGATGCACTTCAATACTAATGCACACATTCAGAAATGGACACATGCACTCATGGACACAAACACACATGCACACATGGGCACAGGCACACTTGCACACATGCACACCCCACAGTAAACACACACATCAGTACTGAGTTACACTACTCTTACTATTGTTAAACTGTGTATTGCAGGTATTATTAAACACACTCACCAGCATGTATACTACAGAGTTACACTACTCTTACTAGTATTATAAATTGTTTTTCAGGTAATGTTAAACACACTCACCAGCATGTATGGCCTGCCTCGTTGCTAGATGGGAGGGACCTGGAAATATGAAGAGAGTAATGTCAGTGGGCACAAGTGTGCCATTTGTTTTGCATATGATAAAGTACAGTAGTACACTAGTTCCCTTATACACATCAGCTGCTCATAATGTCTGTATCACACATGCACAATTACATATCATGATGACAGATACATACCACATGCACACCTTATGCATGCATGAAGTAACAGTGTACAGAACAGTCATATGTACATACAAGGAGTTAACTCTAATCTCACCCTTACCTCTCTTCAAACAACAACTCAAACTGTACTTCCAAAACCACTGGCTTTGTTCTTGTAGTACTCCAGGCTAACTTCCCTCTCCCCACCCTCTCTTTACCTTTAACCCCTCATTGTGCATAAAAACTAGCTTCTACCCTGTTTCTTTTCCCTTGATGTCCTTCTATGCTCTGACCTACTTCTCCCATCCCTCCCACCTCCTCTTGACTGTCTTTCTTCTTTTCCTCACTTCCCTTCTTGACTCCTGCCTCTTCCCTATTATTTTATCTTTCATACTCCTTCTACTTCTCTACCCTTCTGAGCTTTAACTATTATATATATGGCTTTTGCCTTATTGCATAACCGTTATGTTTTAGGTAGAATTGCTTTGAAACCGACAGTACATTGTGTATGACTTTAAACTGTTTGAGTTCCTTAAATGTATGTTGATTTAATTAACAAGCTGGTTTATATTTCTATTATTTTGGATGTCTGTATTAACAACTTGCCTGTCTGCCTTTATTATGTTATGTGTGGAGCTTTTCTCCCCAGGCCTCTACTGAAAATGGACATATATCCAGCTAGACTATCTCGGTCAACAAATGTAAAACTAATAACAATAAATAAATATGGCATCTTACCTGCATGCTCGGTGTCTTGCTGCTGTGTGGATCCAACCTCCATCATGATGCACGACTGATGCTGTTGTTGTTCTGGGGCTGGATCCACAACACTTAGCAGTAGCCCCTCCTGTCTGGTGAGGGGGGGTGTGGCCACCCCCCCACCTGTGGCAACCTGTTGCCTGCGGATATCTGCAGCACGCTGGCGAACATTTCTAATCAAATCACTGCAGTGATGTCTCACCTGCTCATATGTCCTATCATGCATGCCAACATCATTTATCCTGCTAACAAGATTTTGCCACAGTGCAGACCTCTCCTGCTGATTCTGGGTGGTGCGTGAGAACAGGATGGCATAGTCACGCACCAGGCTCTGGTGGATCACTTCATCCTCTGCAGCAGAATATGTGGGGTTCCTTTTTGGAGCCATGTTCCCCTGGAAAGGTACACAAACATGTTATCAGCATAGTATCTCAGCAATGCATGGTACACATTCTATACAGGGAGTATTAAATTGTACTTATTACTGCTTGTTTGTAACTTGATTAAAGTGTAGCTATCATTCTAAGTCATTTGGATTAAGCACTTGGCCTTCAGACCAGTTGTTTTACATTAGGGAGGTTTGTGGCAAGCACTGTGGTGGCAGGACACATATCTTTCATCCTTCGAAGTTGGGAACTGCTGATTGAGAGCCCAGTGTCCAAGTGTATTAGTTCTGGTATAGGCAGTTGGCCTTCAGGCCAGTTATTTAACATTAACAAGGTTTGTGGTCTGCACTCTTGTGTGAGAATAGGCTGTACTCTGCCATTCATAGCTGGGAACCTCTGGTTTCAGGTTTATAGTGCCTGCATATTTGAGCTGTATCTTACTGACATTGGTACACCTTGTTTGCTGTAGCAAACACTACATCCAAGCCTCCTGAATCTAGCTTTGTTTATATGCTTGTTAATTGTTAGCTTGTTATTTCACTGGTATGCTACTTCCACATAATACACAGCTTCTCAGCACTTCTGTGACTCACTACTGATATCTGCATTGCTTACTGTACGTATTTCCATGTTACACATGACAGCAAGTGACTGCTTGTCATTGTTGCATTTACTTAATTGTAACACATTGCACTTAAGTTACCTGGCACTTGCTCACTGAAGCTATTATATCAGTCAGCAGTAGTAGGTAATATCAGTACACCCTCACTCCCCACTGGACCTTGTTTTCAATTATTACGGAATTCACAATAGTATTCTAGCATGTCCAAAGGTCAGTTGTCAGTCTCCTCCCCAGTCCAGCTGGTGAGTGTGGTAACCCAGAGGCAATGTTATAACAGCTGCATGTACACAGACAACCCCCTCCTCCTAACAACAAATTCAAACACATGTGAGTGATGCAGCCATATACCAAACTGGAGGCTAAGCTCTCTCTACTCAATACTGCCATAACCAGTCAGGTGGAGAAGGAAACCACACTCACTACACTTCCAGTCTCACATAGACCTACCACGACAGCAAAACTAACACATGATCACACATAAACATACTCGTAGGCTCAGACTACAGGTCTGCCTACGCAGCAGAGACCTCCAAAGCAGACATCCAAGCAACCACTACCACGGAAACAAACACGTGCAACACATATCTCACAAAGCCAATATGCTGAACACTCACAGCCCTTAACAGTAAACAACACACCTCATACACCTGTACTAGGTGCCTCTATCATCAGGCACACTGACATCACGTTCACCAGGCTTAACGAGGAGAGGGTCACAGTGTGCAGCCTGTCGGGCACTACGACCCGCCACATAACACAAACACTCAAGTAACTCCAAGGCAAGTACAGGTATGACTCACTCAATGTCCATGCTGATGTGAATGACCTGACACATACCTCCCTGGACTACATGACATGAGACAGTAAGGAGCTCTCTGAGCATGTAGCCCAAGACAGTATGACCCTGACCTTGAGTAGCATCTTACCCTCACCAAGAATGATGCCACAATATCAAGGCAAGATGATCCCTTCCAACAATTGACTGACGTACTGGTGTCATTCACAGGTGAGCCAATGCCTGTCATCTTGGGGTGGTATGCTGTACAAGCCACAATGCTTTGTTAGGGACAGCTTGCACCTGTCACCCCTGGCCTATTGGATTTTGGCAGAGGCTCTTGCTACACCCATAGTGCCTTTATTAGGCAAGGCTCATAAGGCAAACCCACATCCATTCGTATCACAAAGGATGAGGAAGTAAGAGTGATGCTACTCAACACCAGAAGTCTAGACCTCAGGATACACGCACTCAAAACCCTACTTAGCATTATGGACATCGATATCTGTGCAGTAACAGAAACCTGTTTCAGGTTTCCCAGGAGCACACCAGCACTACCAAGTTATACCTGTTACCATTCTTGTCGGCCCCAACACTTGGACCAGACAACAAAGGAGGGGGAGTATCAATATTCAACGCAGATTCCCACACCTCCACATTGGTGGCAAAGTACCACATAGGTGTTAAGCCATTGAGTACAGAAGACGTAATTGGGGACCTGGGGAACAAACTTGATAGCAGTCTGTCATTTGTCAACCACATGGCCAATGTGGATTGAAAGACATGTTATATAGCCCAGCTAATCATGAGGGATTCACATGTATGGCAGGGGAGGTCATTGTGCCTCTTTACTCATCCATCATCAGGCCTATAATTGCGTACAATGCACCTTTTGGGATGTACCTAACCAGACACCTACAGCAACTGGTAAAGGCCAACAGTACCTCATCAAGAGGATCAAAGGGCTCAAACAGATGCCATATGCTGCCCAGTTAAAGGAAATCCAGCTGGACTCAGTGGCATACTGCCTGTCCAGAGGCAATCTGTGCCTGCCATATACAGCCATGTCCAACCCAGAAGTAATGAACATGCTGCACCTCAGGAAATCAAAGTCCCATACAGCCACACGCTCAGGAGACCTGAACCTCAGCACTGACATAAATAGGACATGCTGGAGGGGCATATTCCTAACCCAGAGGCTCCCTTCACTCTGTAATGAACTCACACTACAGGTTATGCAGAGTCCCTCATTGACTCTCTTCCATAGGAATCTAGATGAGTGGATGGAGATCATAGTTGTACCCCGGGTATCACTTCTATGTCACTGTTAGACAGAGGCACAGTATACTAACGTCGGACAAGGGCATAGCAGCATAAATTGTAATTGGGTGGCGAAAGACAAGCGCATTCTAATAGGCTTATTGATGCCCTAGGGCAAATAGCCTAGTATGAACCTATGAACCTATGTGTACTGCTATAGTACTTCTGCCATATGTTGCATGTGTGTGTGTTGTGGGGGATGCACAGGTAATGGCCAGATATTTCTGCACAGGCGACACATCTGAAACACTCTGGGTGTTCATCCCTACATACTGGATGTGTGTTGCCATCCAACCCTGTGATGTGGACACACATTACTCAGCCTGGATATACATATCCCAACAACACGACAAGCACAGTACACTACCTTGCTATGTATGCATGTAATTACACAGTTATTCACTAGTTAGGACTGTGATGCTATCCATGCAGCCCATTGGGCCAGTGGAAGCCACAACACACACTGCTGGCCCCTTTGCAAAAGCTTACCACAGACATCCCACATAGTGCATGTACTGTGCACACACATATCTAACCCAGACCATATGCACACCACTTATTTGTCCTGTCCAGTGGACTACAGATACAGGCACATTGTATAACAATAGCAGGAGGCTACTGCAGCACAGGGCAGATTCACATGAAGGCAAGGCATCTGTCGTCATCAGTGTTAAGATGCTTCACATTCACCAAATGCACAGATATTGGCAACATTGTTGCAGACAGTTTAGGTGCAGGTACCCCCCCCCTCATTCTCCTACACAAGTGGAATTGGTTATCACAGATGACTGTAACCTCCCTATCCTCTCACATGTCCAGGTGAGGGCCACCCTCAACATTGCAGAACACATAGCATCACTGTTACAAAATGATATCCCTGGATGTGCGCTACGTTCACCCCTGGAGGACATAGCACCACATTACAGACTGATATTAATCCCTGGCCATACTACAGGATATGTACCTGAACAGTGCCATACATACACAGTGGTCCCACACCAATGAGGAGTAACCTCTACTGACCCTGGGAACTACTGCATCATATGCACAACTGGCCTTGTGTTCTAAGCTATGGAAGTTTTAAGTATGGGCAACATGTACAGCAATATTACATATGTATATATTTCAGGACTATGTACACACAACCTATCTCATGGACATACCTATAGATAGTGAACTATGATACATTTGGAGGTGTCACAGTAAACACAGTATTAACCTGCTACTTTGCATTACCTGTGTTTGTGGCAGCTGTTGCTGTGTCAGTGGTGCTGCTTGCTGCTTGCTGTTTGCTGCTGCTGCTGGTTTTGCTGCTGGCTGTCTGTATATTTTTTTTATTTCTCTCTCTCTCTCTCTTTCTCAGTAGGTTTTGTGCAATGACTGTATTGCATGTGTGGAATGTGGGTACTGGATGCTTTTGTAGGTATCTGCATAGGTCCATGTGATGGCCTCTGCACCAATTGTAAGGCAGCATTTGCTAATTGCATACAGCCAGTTGTGTACTGATTGCATGTCTCACTGTGATTTCAGGACAGTGCTATAAAAGGGTATGTGAGATAGGCGTTGCCCTTTCAGATTGTAAGGGCGTGGACCATGCTGGTATGCTGTTGACAGTGTTCTGTGAGTGTGAAGGTTAGTACGTCTCTCATGCTTCATGCTGTGTTGTAAATTCAGGTTGCTGCATTTCTCTCACTTGTTCCCTGTAGTGAGTGTGTATGCATACTGACACCTACGACTATATTTCATATGTATTGCTATATATATATATATATATATATATATATATATATATATATATATGTACATATACATACTTTCATATATGTACATTAGCTGACAATATTGGGTACAAGCTAACAATTTGCAGGGCTGTTTCTGTTAACACTACACTAGTATGGGAATCCAGTAATTGAGACATTTAAAGTCTGCCTGACATGCTTTGGGTAGTACACATACTATATTGCCTTTATCTTCATTCCTACTATTACATGTTCCACTTATTTAGCACTATATTCCTGTATGAGAGTTATGGCTTACTGGTAGGTCATACAGACTAGTGTTACAATGGTCTTGTGGTCGGGCCTACTAGTATGCTTATATTTTGCTTTCAAATTGAGTATAGGGCCTATCAATCAAAGTGCTGGGGGCACCTTTAAGCAGTTAAAGGGGTTAGTAGGTCTCACAGGAGTCAGGCTGTGTTGCAGATTCTGGTTGCTGCATTTATCTTCACTGTTTCCTGTAGTGAGTGTGTATGGATACTGACACCTACCACTATATTTCATATGTATTAATATATATATATATATATATATATATATATATATATATATATATATATATATATGTATGTGTATATATACATACTTTCATATATGTACATTACCTTACATTATTATGTACAAGCTAACAATTAGCAGGGCTGTTACTGTTAACACTAAACTAGTATGGGAATACAGTCATTCAGGCATTACAAATCTACCTGACATGCTTTGGGTAGTACACATCCTATATTACCTTTATATTGATTCCTACTATTACATGTAATATTTATTTCAGCACTATGTTACTGTATGAGAGTCATGGCTTAGTGGTAGGTCATACAGACTAGTGTTACCAAGGTCCTGAGTTTGGAACTGACAGTAGGAATTTTTTTTCTTTCAAACTGAGTATAGGACCTGTCAATCAAAGTGCTGAAGGCACCTTTACGCAGTTAAAAGGGTTATTAAGTCTCACAGGAGTCAGGCTGTGTTGTAGATTGTGGTTGCTGCATTTATTTTCACTGTTTCCTGTAGTGAGTGTGTGTGAATACTGACACCAGCCACTATATTTCACATGTATTAATATATATATATATATATATATATATATATATATATATATATATATATATGTGTGTACATATAATACTTTCATATATGAACATTACCTCACATTATTATGTACAAGCTAACAGTTAGCAGGGCTGTTTCCGTGAACACTAAACTAGTGTGGGAATCCAGTAATTCAGGCATTAAAATCTACCTGACATGCTTTGGGTAGTACACATCCTATATTGCCTTTATATTGATTCCTACTATTACATGTTATATTTATTTTAGCACTATGTTCTTGTATGAGAGTCATGGTTTAGTGGTAGATCATACAGACTAGTGTTACCAAGGTCCTGGGTTCGAGACTGACAGTGGGAATTTATTTTTCTTTCGAAATGAGTACAGGACCTGTCAATCAAAAATGCAAAAGGCACTTTTAAGCACTTAAAACCAGGTCTGCGCTGCTTGCGGAGCTCACGATCTTACTGGCATTTAGCTCACACAAGACACAAGCACACCGCTATTTTCTTTGAAAGAAAAGAAAAAGGGGTGACAGGAAAATGGTGAAAAAGGGGTCACAAAGAGGGTAAGACAGTAGGGAAACAAGCTTGGTATTTGCAGGAAGGATGTAGGTGAGACCCATAGCTGCCCATGTCTTTCTCAGCAACAGCTGTGCATTTGTATGCAATTTGGTGTGACATTTGGAACCTTCCACCCCTGAGAGAGGTGTCAGGACAACATTACTACCTGTTGTACAGCCAATTGTAATTAACAGTTTCGATGTCCAGCGGACATGTGTGTAATATGGACAGCTATGTATGGGGCGTAATTTTTTTGTGGGTACAGAGTGCCCTTTTTTTTTTTTTTATCAGGTGAGAGTGGTATGTCAGGTGAGGTAGTCGGTATAGCTGGGGAGGTAGGTTGGGTAGGTTAACAGACAAGACGCATACAGGGGTGGTGTATGACACATGTGGGGGTTACACAATTGACGGGGACGGAGGTTGGGATATCCAAGACACATGAGCCCACAGATGGCAACAGTGGAACTGATATCCCCACCCATAGGCAGTTGCCACTGTTCCTTCACAGCCCAGGATGGGGCTGTGCTGGGGGCTGTGCAGGCAGGACAACGGGCAAGCCCGTAAGCTGTGCCACCTGGGCCTCAAGCTGGTGTAGGGGCCCAAGAACAGAGTCTTGGATCTCCCTTTGCACCACAGACCGGACACCTTGGAGGTGAGTGGACGTGCTCCTCCGGCCACGCTTGCAGAGGGGGGACGGGCCCCATCCCCTGCAGCGCTTCCTCCCGAAGGTGGCACAGGGCCACCAGAGGAGGGTCCGGCCTGGGCACTAGTGCCAGGTGCACTCGCCAGCTGAGGTGGGAGAGGTGGGTCCACTGGGACCTGCCTTCCCAAGCGTTCTAGGTTTGAGTGTATGTTATGTTAGTTTGGGTTAGTGGCATATTATTCCATTCAAATTAGTTGTAACAGCATGCATTGGTATTCCCATTAAACAAACACCCAGATATTAACACCATTGAACAATGGGCATATCAATATCACATGCATTATTTGAACAGAAATACACAATCGAACAACATGCAGGGTTGATTAATGGCAACAGGCCATCAGGTTTGCAGGTTTGCAGGTATGACCAGGGCACATGCAACAACAGACATGCATATATTTTTGAAACAGGACAAATGTCCATGGTTCATGAAATGTTCACATACCAATATTTAGTGTTTTTTTAATTTCTAATTATAGGGTGGGGTGGAGAAAGAAAATGATGACACATTCATAAATTATACATTGATATACATTTGTAATAGAAACACAATTAACTTGTGGGTGATACTTTCCAAATGATTCTTACTTGACTGTCATGCTAGACCTGTTACAGATACATCACTATCCTAGTTATTTTGAATTTGATCAGATATATCATCCTGCTACACTTTGATGACAGGGCAGGGGACAACTATGGATGTTTAGTATGTCAGACAATCATTCATTCTATCTGCAAATTGCTGACTGTGATCACCATATACAGATTTTGGCCTGAACATTCAAGAGTCAGACACACTGAAATCAGTTTGGGATGTTAAGTTTTAATTCCCACATGCATTTAGTTCTGTAGAACCACACTGAAGCTTATATATTCAGGTGTTATTACTACGTTATTCATTGATACATGACCCTTTCTGTCACTCTCCCACATCCTGCAATTTCACATTTCAGGTTGGTACTTCTAGGCTTTGTTCACATATTAGACCTGTGGGGATTCCAACACTTTCCAGCAGCCTCACTTCTGTCATGATTCAGCATTTCAACAGGGGATATATCTCACAGGTGATTACCTCAGATTCTGAAGCTGTACTCTTGAGACTACTGCAGGTTATGCTACATTTAATTAATGGTGGGACATCTGTATTACAGCACTATTTATTTCTATCACTTATATTTCCAGTTTCACTTGCATACTGATGAACTTGTTGCAGCCATACCTGCAGACTTTTACTTGCTGCTTGCACATTCTATTACTTTTAAGCAATACACTGCAGTCTTCTGCTACATGCTACACTATAATATTTATTTACAAGTACTAGGTGGGGTTACTAACCTGCATGGTGGCGCAGCCGCTCCAGCCTGCGGTCATGTGTCTGTCGATTCATAGAGCGGACACCTGCAGCTGTAATACAAAACAAGTAATATTGGGATACACATCTCCATGGTGTCAGCTAGTTGAATTCCTTACATACATAAGTAAAATGTAACTTACTCAGTAGTGGGGCGTTGGGCATATCCCGGGCCTCCTGGATCTATTGGGTCAACTGGTCTTGCTTACGTCGCTTCAGGTCCGCATGGTGGTGACGGACCTGCTCACCAGTGCGTGGAATGCCAGTAGCACTAGTCAGATCATGAGCCAACTGGTCCCATGCCTCCACCCTGTACGCTCCCCATGAGACCTGGCCCTGCATGAGTTGGGCCTCATGATGGTGAACTAGGAGCCAGACCATGTATCTGGAATCCCCAACGCCCCACCGCTGTGCTCGAAAGCAACGTCCCTCCCCTACTCCACTCATTCTGCCTGCAGGTCTATTCTACAATCGTTTATGCTGTGTATTCCCGCCTATGGGGCTTATATATGCTGATTTTCCTGCACATTTCTATGATTGGCCAGTTTAGAATTGTATCTACTTCACAGAAACTGCTTTATCATGCTCCATTTTGGCTTACATCCTATATATATGCTATTTCTGCATTTCTAAGTACTGCTGTTATGGCTTAGTGGTTTAGTACAGTGACTCTAGTGCGTGGTATCCTGGGTTTAAATCTGACCACTGAATTTTACATTTTATGACTGTCTAGAATTGACTTCAGGACCTGTCAATCAAACATGCCAAAAGCACTTTTAAGCACTTTAAAACCTGGTCTGCGTTCGTTTGCGCGGAGCTCACGCATGCGCACCGCCAGTTAGCTTGTGGGTGCGTCGCGCAAACGGTGTGTGCTGGGTTACACTTTAATTGGCTAGTAACACACATGTTAAACTAAGCACAGCTAGTTGCATACAGTTTGAGCCTGTTAAACCAGTCCTTAGCTAAGGGCAAGCAGTTTGCAGTTTGTGAAACACTACTTAGCTACGGGCACTCTGTCTCACTGCAGTTTAGCTATCAGTACATTTCTACATATTTTTATTATTGTAGTACTTGAAAACATATACTCCATTTCATTCCATTTTACAAAAGGAAATACTTGTACAGTTGTACAATACTGTCAGGGGCGTTTTTAGTGCTTATTTACAAAAAAAAAAAAAAAAGGTTGTTGTGTGGGCTCGAACCTTGCCTGCTCTTAAGCTGACAACTCTACCGCTATGCTATTACTTCTTGGCTTACTTTGCATATTTAGTTTATATATCCTTTTCCACTGATTGCTAACTGCAGTTGCGCTAGTAGCACACCAACTACGAGCGCACACAGTAGCAAACATTTACGGGGTTTAAAAAAAATAAAACAGTTTTTATTTTCATTTTATAACATCTGTTCACTCTTTACATTGCTGGTCTGTGGGGGCATGTGTTGTGTAGTATGTTTAATCACATTTCCATGGCCTTTCTCATGGCTGTTTACTTTCAGCCATTATAGACTTCCGGGGGCGTGTCCGCTTGCAGGGCTTAGCCAATGGACACACCCCTTTCTGTATTACACGGACCGTGTAAGAGTTACAGTGTGATTCAGCATGCCTCATGCACCTCATGCATATGCATGACATGCTGACATCACACTGTATTCAGCCTCCGTGTAAGAGTTATAACTCTTACACGGAGGCTTCCTGAATCTGGCCCTATGTGTTTACTACTGCAATGTCCACCTATACTCCTAATAACCGTCCTGTTCACATCTCCCAGGCGGATATCTGCACTAGTATAAATGTATCTGCATTGATTACATCTTCCACATCTCCTCGTTGTGTTCTTCTCTTGTTGTTTTTCTGTCTTCTTATATTTCACTCCTTCTAACAATCTTTTAATGTTGGGGCCCGTTTTATAAACTATTTTGGGTAAACTTCCCAAAATGGTTTTGTGTGTTTCCACTACGGTGATAATATCCCAATACCTACTAATTATTTCCTTAATGACATTACTATATGGGGTATATGTAATAACACATACTCTATTCATATTGTCCTGAGTAGTATTGCTTATTTTATTAACTTCTAAAACTTTACCCAATAAAGGTTGATACATATTTCTCCATTTGTTAACCACATATTTTATCGTGTCCTTAATCATTTTGATGGGATAATCTCTATTTACAAATAAATCACTAATAAATTTCATTTCCATTTCCATTAATTCTTTACTAGATGACATCCTTGCTCCTCGAATACATTGTCCTTTGACAATGTTTTTAAATATGCATGGTGGATGTTCGCTATTATAAAACAAGTAATCATTCGAAAATGTATTTTTTCGATGTACTCTAGATGAAAACCCATTCTTTGTTAAACTAATATAGGTATCCAAATAAGCGATACCGTGGTTACTAATTTCATATGTAAACTTGAGATAATATGTGGTTTCATTAATATAATCTATGAAATCTTTAACTTTATCTTCTGAACCATTCCATAAAATAAATATATCATCAAGAAATCTAACATAAAAATTAATGTATGGGTAATATTCACTTTTAGTGATAAATTCATTTTCCCAGTCAGTCATGACCAGGTTAGCAAAAATAGGTGCGCAAGACGCACCCATAGCTACCCCCTTACATTGCCTAAAATATTCTCCTTCAAATGTTAAAAAGTTGTAATCAAGAACCAACCCCATCATGTCCAATATTAGATTCATTTTATCCCAACTTAATTGTGAATATTTCCTTAAACTATTGCCAAACCTTTCCATTCCTTCCTCCTTTGGTATACTGGAAAAGAGGTCACATACATCAATAGTAACTAATATTAAATGGTCCGACCACAACTCTGGGGTTAACTGCCTCAAAAAGTCCCAAGAATCTTTTATAATAAAAGGAATGTTACCATAAATATGCGTGGTCCATCTATCTATCGTCATACCAATATTAAATGTTTTTGATTTGGAACCAGAAATAATAGGTCTAAAAGGGGGTTTCTCCATAGACTTATGCACTTTAGGTATCCCCACGATATGTGCCATAACTGGGGTCTCTACTTTTAAAAATTCATAAACTTCATAAGTAATTCGGTTGTCTATCAGATATTCCTCCAGTGTCAAATCTATTCTTCTAAAACCTATGTTAATTTGATTGATAGATACTGTCTCATAATTACCTGATTCATATAAAATTTTATATATCTCAGCTTTGTAGGATAGGCTAGAAAATATTACCACTCCCCCACCTTTATCGGGTTTCATGATTCTTATATCTTTATTATTAATAATTTCATTTAAACATGTTCTCTCTTCCGTGGTAATATTATCCCCTAAATGTCTGTTCTTTTGTTTCATTTCATGAATTTCTTTATTAAAACAATACACCTCTTTACATACCATTTTTTTCAAAACCACTGACTTCACTGTTGCTAATAGGCATGTAAGTACTTTTTCTCTTTAATTCCGTATGTACATATTGTCCATTATTATTGTTGTTTTCAAATTGTAGTGCTAAATTAAGCCTTCTACTAAACAATTTTATCTCCTTAATATGATCCACTAAATTAAACTTGTTAGAAGGTATAAATTTCATTCCCTTGCTTAGTAGTGTGCAAAATTCTTCCTTAATGGGTATTTCTGTATAATTAAAAACCTTAAAACCATTATGTACTCTGATGGATGGCATAATCTCTTGGACAGTATCTTGTTCCACATTTTCATCACTATTCAGTGCATTTTTTGGCATTAAGCTTAAGGCCATGGTTTCGACACCAGTCATTGGTCTCAGCGAGGCCTTTCTGTAGGCTATCTACATCACTTGGGGAGTTAATAATGGCTCCCAGCTTGCCATCATCGGCGAACTTGGTCAGCCAGAGTCCCTTCATGTTGGCCTGGACTTCTGAGAAGTAGATGTCAAACAGGAGAGGACCCAGGACCGATCCCTATGGGACTCCACTCGTGACTGGTCGGCAGTCTGACTTGGAGTCTGCTACTTTCACACTGTGAGTGAAAGTATAAACTTAAATAATAAAGGTGAATGGCAACTTGTCATTCTAACACTTGATCAACCCCTACATTTTCACCTTCATTTTGAGAAAAACAGGTCCAAAATCAACCATCCATTATTCTGGTCCCAGAAGTTATCCCACTTTCTCTCCATACCAGCAGTGCAGAACAGTCAAATGGCTGTCCATTGAACTAACAGTAGATCTCTTACTTAGGTCCCTGTTATTCAAACTATGACAGCAAGGCACTATCACCCCCCCCCACCTTTCAGCCAAACTCATTCAAAACATCCCTGCATATAACCTTAGAAGTCACTTCCACTCAATGTCTGTCTCTGCAAACAGAACTAAACATCTCTGCTCCAACAACAGTTTATTCTTTCTAGCCCCCAAACCCTGGCAGTTGGTCCCTGCCAACTTAAGGAGGTTCTGCTTCTATACTAAATTCAGCCCCCAGTTCAAATTCTACCTCAGTATACAAAGAGAATGATAACAGCACATCTATGACCATGTCACATACAAGTTCCCAAATAACCCAGGAACTTTCTACCCCCAAATTAAACTGACAGACCTCACCAAAGGTGATACTATTCTTCTTGTAAATATGTAGTCTCTCTGCTGACTGTCCTAAGCCTATCCACCACCTCACAGTTTCCCTCTCTTGCTTTCTCTATAATCTCAGATTGCCGATTACTGTGCAGAGTTTATGGAATGATCTCCATTTACTTGCGTATATCTATAATCTGCACATTTATTTACCACCCACACATAGTTAATAACTTTCTGCATCTTATATACCATCAGTGCCCTACATCATAAATAGACTAAACTAAATAAATAAATAAATAAACCACAAAGCCCCATGACTATGTACTGAATGTGAAAGTAGAATTTCCAGTATTAAAGTCAAATCCATTTTTAATTACTGGGTCACACTTGCTGACCATTTGCAACAGAGAAATATACTACCTGTTTTTAATGGCCTTTTGTGGCTCTACCAGCATGCAACATAGTATTTTTCGATAATTTCCCATAATTCTTGAAGGCTGTTGTTCCAGCATTCATGTTTCCACATATTGTTATATTACTGTATTATGTATTGTTATATTACAAAAACAATGACAATAGCACATCTATGACCATGTCTCATAAAAGTTCCCAGATAACTCAGGAACTTGCTACCCACAAGTTAAACTGACAGACCTTACCAAAGATGATACTATTCTTGTAAATAGGTAGCCTCTCTGTATAGACATTGAGTGGAAGTGACTTCTAAGGTTATATGCAGAGATGTTTTGAATAAGTTTGGCTGAACATAACACCCCCACTATCTTCATCCCTGGGCAAATCAACAAAAGCAGCAAAACCAACCATCTTTTAATGCTAAATATTAATATTAGAAGTATCAAATATAAAATACAATAGCACACTACTCCCCAGACATAGTTGCTTTAACAGAAACCTAGCTAAATAAAAACATAGCTAACTCAGAAGTTCTCCGTACTGGCTACAGTATCATTAGACAAGACAGACCACTTCATAAAGGGGGTGGAACTGCCTTACTGTATAAGTCCAACTTAACTGTATGTCAATTACCAAATACCTACCCCTCCCCCAATAATTGGGACATACTTATCTTACAACTTCAACTTCACCCTAAAAAGGTCATCACCACAATTGTGATTTATATTCCACCTGGTAATACACCTGTTAGCCTTGAAGACTTCTTATCCTGGTGTTCTTCCACATACTCACAAGAAACCTTTATTTTGGGGGATTTCAACCTAGATTGGTTCACCTGCATATCAGAACCACCAAGTAATATAATAAATCTCCATGGCTACCAGCAGCTAGCCCAAATTCCAACGAGATGTGATAAAAAATCTAAAAGGGAATCCATCCTTGACTTGGTCTTAACTAACAACCCCACATTGTACCCCCACGCAAGGCAGTCTCCCAGATACCTTAAGTGACCACAACATAATATACTTTATACGTAGTAGAACATGCATATGCAAAACCACTAACTGTATATCCACTAGAAACACAAAATAATTCTCTCCTGAGGTCCTCAATACTTTACACTGTAACAGTGACTGGACCACCCTAAAAACCCTCCCACTTGACCAGGCTGTAGCATATTTCAGCAAAACATTTCTACAACACCTAGACACTGTCGCTCCATTGTGCAAAATCAATGTTAGAACCTTTACAAACCCCTGGCTCAGTAAAGAAACCAAACAAATCCTCCAGTCCAGAGACACTGCCTGGCTTTACTATCAAAAAAACAAAGAAACACAAAGCCTAACTATGTACCAAGAACTGAGCAGCCGTGCAAAAAAATCCTACTACACGACATTACAAACAAAATACCAACATAACCCCCAAACATTTTGGAAAAATGTAAACCAGCTACTAAAACCCACCCAAAAGGCTACCCCCAAACCAACCACCCCTGACACTAAAGTTCCCATCAAAACACAATTCAACTCCCACTTTGTGAACTCAATTCTATCTTTAGTATCACAGGACAGTTCCTTCCTCACTATCCCCCCAACACAAATAACACTAATACAAGCTTTACCCTCAAAACAGTTTACACCACTTCAATTAAAAGCATGCTCTCCAAACTAAAACCCTCATCAACAGCAGCCGACCTACTCCCCAGCTATTTCTTGAAACTCACAGCAGATGCTATTGTTATCCCAATATCCACTCTCATAAACAGATCAGTTGTTGAAAACTATGTGCCCAAACTCTGGAAAATATCCTATGTTACACCCATACATAAAGGTGGAACCTCCACTGAAATTAATAACTACAGACCCATTGCTTTACTCTCCCCCTCCCCCCCCCGGCCAAAATCCTAGAAAAATGCATCCATACCCAGATGCTAAAATATCTCCTAGACAGCAACATCCTGTCACCTCCTCAGCATGGTTTCAGACCTGCCCATAGTACCACTACAGCCCTCCTCTGCTTCACAGACACAGTAAACCGTCTCAAAAATGGAGGCCTGCAGGTGTCAACTCTTTTTTTGGATATGTCCAAAGCATGTGACACAGTCTCGCACCAAAACCTGCTAAACAAACAAAACCAATATCACCTATCAAATTCCACTCTTACCTGGTTCCAAAGCTACTTAACTGACAGGTATCAAGCTGTGAAATGGGAAAATTCTCTCTGTCCTCAGCTGCCCATAACTATAGGAGTCCCACAGGGTTCTATCTTAGGACCACTACTATTCAGAATCTTCACAAATGACCTCCATACCTCCACACACCATGCATCTATCATTCACTATGCAGATGACACTACCTTAATCTGTGCTGCACAAAACATTTCCACCCTCCTGCAAACAACTCAACTAGAATTCTCTGACATTGAAAACTACCTTACCAAAACCCAATTTATCCTCAGTCCAAAGAAAACTCAGCTTATGATTATAACCAGTTCAAACAAAAACACTGATAACAGTCAGTTCACCATCTACTCCAGTGGCACAGGCTAAGCTATTGGGAATAACCATAGACTCCCACCTAAAATTTGATAGTCATCTCAACTTAACTATTAAAAAAGTGCATGCCAAACTGGGATCATTCTACCGTATCAAACCATTTTTACCAACAACACAAGATCAGCCATTGCTCGCTCCCAACTTCTATCCACCCTACTCTATGCATCTCCCATTCTGACTAATCTCAACAAAACTGAACTAAGCAAAATGGAAGCCTGCTATAATAGAATTGCCCGCTTTGCTGCAAATTGCTTATATAGAACTAATCACTGTACTGCTTTGAGACAGCTCCACTGGCTTGAACTGCCCATTCTCCTAACCTGCAATCAGCTGTGCCTCTGTCATTCAATCTATTACCTCCCCAATAAGTGTCCTGCTCTCAAAAACCTAGTACAACATCATTCAGCCAAAAGGCCTCTTAGGTCATCAAGCAAACTACTACTAGAAGTCACCAACAGCTACAATAGCTTTGGAGATGCACTATATAGTAGTTCAGTGGCTACAAAATGGAACTCTGTCCCTACTAGCATTCAAAACACATCATCCAAAGCCTCATTTAAAGACCTCATCAGGCAACATCTTAAGCAAAGTTGGCAGTGCCATGATTGCTCCCCAGGCTAGTGAAAGCAGATAAGGTACACATACTAAACCTAGAGTACTTGATAATAGTTTTCAATCTTACTCACAAACACTGGCTATTCTACAGTATATGTACTGTACCTGTGTACTATGTATGTATTCTACCTATATTCCATATTTCAGCTGTACACCACAAATCTATTAATTACCTTTATTTTTAAATTAATATTTTTTTGTTTCTTCTCTCCACTGTAACTGTTGATGTGCTGCATACCACTGTAAAAATATGTCTTTTGTAATTTGTGTGTATACTGATCATGTCTAAATAACTAAATGTATCTGTAATTTTTCTATGTGGAGCTTTTCTCCCCGGGCCTCTGCTGAAAAGGGGCCTTTTTGGCTCAGTCAGACACCCCCGGTTAACAAATGTAAAATAAATAAATAAAATATATACTGTTTTGTCTTGCTCAAAGTTTCAAATATTGACATGATATTTGGTAGAGGTTCTCTCGTTTACCCATTTTATCTTTTTTGCACTGAATTATAAAAGTTTAACATCAGGATATTCCTAGTTATGCTACTGACATTCGACAGATAGATAACTTCATTCTAAATGATTTGTGTCACCTTCAAACCTTTGGTTATTTTGCATAAAGGCAATACTCCTCCATTAAGGTTGCCCTGTCTTTTTTTCTTTTTCCTGAAAGAGCCCTATAGGCCTCAGCACTCTGAATTTTTACACACTCTTCTAGCCATGTCTCTTGGAAATTAACAATATTATATTCTCTGATATATTTCTATTAAGTCTTTGCCTCCCAATTTGTTTGTTAGGTCAGCAGTGTTCCAAAGCATTATCGTTAATCTCCGATAAGGACTTTATCATTTATGAATATCTTTACATTTTAAATCACTGAAATCACTGTTATTTAAAAGGTATGTTAGTCAACGCTGAACCCATTCTAATTCCTAACATGTTCACTTTCCTAATCAACCTCCCTGAACTGTCCCAAAGGACCTCTGAGCACCATAAAATTAACCTGCATTGTTTGGTCCTCTCTATCTAGCTGAGGTCTTTATTTGTAACTTCCCTACCTATAATAATTGCAGAAAAATTATTTATGTGACCTTTTTGACATTAATGGAAAACAATACTGAGGACAATTGGATGATTTGGGGTGACTTGCCTACATTATATCCCCCAACTTATTCACATCCCTTCCTATCCCCTCACATTTCTAATCACACTCTGCATACTCTGGGCACCATCTAAAATTTCTAAATGAAATAAATTACTCTTTTTCAAAGCAAATGGTCCATGTATATAGAATTTTGGCACATTTCTGTATATCCAGGTCAAAAATAAAATCACCTAAGACAAAATACACTAGCTTAATTAAAAAAGATTGTCAGTTCTCTTTCATAGGTTCATAGGTACTTTCTAGAATATTGATCCATGAGGATCTTAAGAAGAAGCATAGCATTATGTATTGATTTATTGCTTTCGTTCACTGGGAAAGTCTGACTGGGAACAAGTTTTCAGTGGATGCCCTGGAAGAAATGATCCATTTTACGGAATAAGTCGATGGCAGTTATACAAAATTTACTTAATAAATGTACATACATACATACGGGTCTATATTAGAAGAGTGAAAGCTGAAAACAGCTCTTATGTTGAACTGGAAAAAAAAACAAAACCACAAAATGTCGAATGCATAGAACAGTGATTTTTTTTCCCCAGGGAAAAAATAGCTTCTCCAAAAAAAAAAAAAAAATGTACAGACAAAATACAGTGGGGGGCTTCGTCCACCACATGCCCCAATGTGGGGGGTTATGCCCCCACCCCCCAACTTAAATCCCCCCAACTTAAATATACCAACTCCGAGATCACACCACAGTGGAGGAAATGGCAAAGTCCCGAGAATGGCCCAGCGATTTTTTCCCTGGGAAAAAAATCTCTGTTCCGGCCATTTGACATTATGTTGTTTCACTTTTTTAGGTTCGACATAAGAGCATTCGCTGTTTTCAGCTTTCGCTCTTCTAATATAGACCCCATACATACATACATACATACATATATACATACATACATAGAATAGTAATGATATGAAAGTTAATCAAAAAGTAATACACATACGTACATAGAATAGTAAATGTACATACATAGAATAGTAAATGAATATAGAACTGTAATGATATGACAGTTAATAAAAACATGATAGTTAAATGAAAAATGCAGTAAAATATTAGCTAATATCATAAGAGTCTAGTTACTTTCATATGAAAATCAGCTGAGAATAGATATTGAGTAGCAGAGAGTGAAGTAATTATAGGATGAAGATGGTTTTAAATTATTAAGGAGTATTGAGGAGGTCCAGGTAAAATGGAGACAGAGATAGTAGTGGAGAGAGTTAGATAATAGTCAGATAGTTAGAGAGTGTGAAGAAGTAGCTGTATGATGACCAGTTACATGAAAGAGTTGTGACAGTATATTCTCAAGGTAGTTTTTTAGCCCTTATATTTTGCAAACAACCAAGGTTATATAGGGACATTTACATGTTTCCCCTACCTCTGAGGGACAGGGATGCTAAACTGAGGTGAATTTGCAGTTACCCACTCATTCATCTGAATTACATTTGAATAGAGTTAGAAAAGTACTTTGCTTTATGTGGCGTGGAAGATGGTTCCACAGAAGCAGTATTCTCTGTGTTACAACCCTATCCCTCCTACATGTTATATTTATTTTGTTTATATTACTCTTATCATCATCCCACCAAACTCACCCTCAACCTTCACAAAGTCTATGTTTTTAAACACCAAACCATCTGTTACCCATATTCTTTCCACTCTTATCCTTTCTCCTAGTGTTTTTTACATCTAACAGAGCTTTTAAGATTCACTCAGAGGTATTTTCTGAGGGGTATAGAAACTGTACTATGTTGGGTGAAGGGAGAGTGGAGACATGAGGTCTGATTCCAAAAGACCAGTTTTCAATGTAAGTGCCTTACTCTGTTCTAGTGTAATACTCTTGCCACCAGTGTAAGCTTGTTTATAGACTGGCCTTACACCGAAGTAAGTCACTTACACAGAGAACAAGTCTTTCAGAATCAGGGCGGGTTACTCTGGAGTAAGTCACTTACACTGAGAAAAACTCTTTTGGAATCTATCATGGAGAGTCATAAATCTGAACTAAATTTGTCAGCTGGTATGTTGGCTATATTCTCAGGATTTGAGTGGGAAATGTTTTTTATTAATCATTTTGGTACAATTCTGGGCACTGCCTCTGAGATTTCTAATGTAGTTGAAGAAGGATTTATGGTTGCCTTTGCTGGTGGTGGTGATCTTCAGTTCAGTCTTAGCCTTGGTGAATTTGATCTTATTAATATGTTCTTTGCTTATTTTACTTAGTGCAATTTTATAATGAGAGTTTTTCAGTTTGTTGATATGGGAGAGGAGTTTTTGTTGTTGCGTTGTTGTTTATACTAGGGGTTCACCAATGAGATTTGTTCAGATCCAGGCCAATTTCTCAGTACTGGCTTTGAGGCATGAAAGCTCTCTGCAGATGCAGTATCTGCATTGAGTTATGTTTAAAACAATATAATTTTATAGAAGGAATGTTAAAATAATCAGGCAAAATGTGTATGGAAAACTTCATGCACAGGATGTTGCATAAGATGTTTTGACTTATATCCAGCAGTGTAAAAAATACTTTTTCAGTGGTCATCTCCTGCAGATGAGAGAGGAGAGTTTGCCCACAGAGCTCCATTAGGTATTAGGATAATAGGATAGGCATTACAAGGTAAGTTAGTCTGAAAAACATGTGCACCTTGCCAAATACCACCCTCATGATGCACTCCAAACGTCTAGAAGGGAAAAACATACATGTCAGATCATGGATGAACATGTGGGTAGCTTTGGCAATTGGTTTGGATTGGGTACCCACATGATCATCTCTAACCCGGCATGTTTTTCCTTCTTGGAAGTGGAGGTGGTGGGGTGGTGCTGGGGGGGTGCATATTTAACATGCAGGGACAGTTTGTTCCTGAGATGAGGCAACCACTGGGTAATGGAGCTATCCCTTCATATGTTGATACAGGTTTAAATCCTTGATTTGGGTGTAACTGTTTATCCTGTAAATGTATCAGGGATCCATTAGGGTGGGGGTTTTGATTACATGGAATGCTAGGCATAGATCTCCATGCAGGAAACTATGTGTCCATATAGATTTTGCTTACAGTACCTCATCATTTCTTGCATTTACTCCTGAGGCATCATAACTTATGGGTAAGTAGAAACACCCCTAATAAACAGTTCTGTGTCAGAATTTTGTTTTTTCAAATTCTGTGACCCCCACAAAAAGTATTAAAATGAAAGTAAACCATGTAACATGCATCAAATTCATACTAATACAATTTACTGTAAAATAAAGTAAAAAAATGTAAATGTAAACTTATTTATTTCTGTGCCTATACCTGAATTATACCGCTTCTGACTTGTACTGCATCTTTGTATTCATCCCAAGCCTCACTAATGCACAACATGGTAACAGTCACTAGAGAACATAATGCCAGTCGTACTGTTCTACTTTGTGCTTCCTTGATAATTGTTTAATACCAGCTACAAAACTGATTACTTTCTGTAATTATTGGCTTGAGGGTGGGAAGCCCATAGTTCCTCTGTTACACTACCTCCAATTCTCTCCCAGCCCACCTTAATCTACAGTTATACTTCCCGCATACACCTTTCACCTACGATACTCATTCCCTAAACATCACCAAACAACTTTAGCGATATTATAGAAACACCCCTGCTTCTATTCACCTATTTCCCAACTTCCATCTAAGTTTTAGTAGAATTTTTGACAGCCTTTCTCCATCTCATAATGCTTTGCACTATATCCTCTCCTACACATATCCTTTCTCAGCTGTAACTATGAGTCTATTATTCTATATTTCAACTTCTTTTTTTTCCCAAATAAATTCTCCATAGTTTCTGTCTTATTATATCCTCATCCTTTATCATTTCAAGCCCTCTATTTCTTACATTTCTGGAACATGTTTCTCTTACACTTCCTCATACTAGTATTGCTTCTCCTACTTGTACACTTAATATCTTACTAACATCCATTATCTTCACAAATCCAACAAAACCCTTATATTGTGTCCAGCAAGCAAAGTACTTCTGAACCCCAATTTCCCAATCATACTCTGTCCGTGTCACTCATATATCCTACTAGTCAAGTACAGTTATCCAAAGCAACAGGCATTTTCTCACAATTTGGGAAATAAACATAAAATCAAGCAAAAATGCCTCTACCAGTGTCATTGCACCTCCATAACTATCACACTTAGGGGTGATATCCACCCAAACCCAGGGCTGACTTAACACGTACAAGTTCCGAGCAGCATAACATTGTCAGGTCCTTTATCACTAGCACTGCACCCACAGCCCCTCCCTGGCCTTCATATATACCTTACAAACATATGGGCTATTTATAACAAACTCACTGAGGTGCATGCATGTATTGTACTACACAGTCTAGACATCTTAGCTGCAACAGAAAACTGGCTTCACAAGGGGAAAAAATGAAGAAATGTCCCCACCAGGCTATAAAATTATCAGATTAGACAGATCCAAAAAAAAGATGATGATGTTTCTATACACTAAATGTCTCTCTTTTCCTGCACAACCTGCCAGCTTCCTCTAACGCAGAATTCCTGCTAATCACGCTAAAAGTAAACACTCACAAAATAATCACAGTCATGGGTATATACATTCCCCAGGTTACAATGCTAAAATACTCAAAGATATTCTCTGCTGGGCCTTCTGAAAAATTCCTTATGAAACCATAATATCAGCTAATGTTAAAATAGATTGGCAAATTATAAAGTCTGAAAATCCAACCAATAATATACATCTGTACAAATTCCGACCCAACTTATAACCCCACTGACAAAGATATAATAAAGCCACAACCAGACAATCACCCCTTGATTGGATCCTAACATCCTCTCCAAATAAAATACCATTTGAAGGAACTCTGTCAGATAGCCTAAGTGATCACTTCCCAATCTACAACTTAAAGAACCAAAGCAATAGCCCCCAAAACACATGAATATAGCCTGGTAAGAAAACATCATCACAGCACAATTCCTGCTTTGCTGAATTTTAGTCTCCACCATCTTCCTGGACTTTTCAAAAGCTTTTAATACCGTTTCCCATCAGAAACTCTTCCTTAAACTCTCAGCCTTAGGACTCCCCAGCTCCAGCTCTTCACTGCAGTGGTTCCTTAGCTACCTCTCAAACAAAGGATAAGTAGTGAAATGGAAAATTGATTTCAGCACCTTCGTGCTAGTAAGTATTGGTGTCTCACAAGCATCCATACTAGGCACCAAACATTTCAACATATTCATCAATGATCTCTACACTACTACAAAAAATACAACCCTAGTTCAGTTCACTGATAGCTCTAAGTTAATCTGGTCTGCCAACTATCTCTCTAAACTTCAAGACCTTAAGTAACAATCATTCTTATTGATTGAAACATAGCTAAATAGTACACAATTACTGCTAATACCATATACAAACTAAATTACTGTTTTTCACCCCACATACATCTCTACCAAAACAACACCATTCACTGTCATCTCTATTAAAAACACCACAATAGAACAAGTAAACCACACAAAATTATTGGGTGTCTCTATAGATGACCAGTTGAAATTCAATTACCGTGTATCACATGTGGTTAAAAAAACTCGTGGTACAGTATGCAGAGAAAAAAAAAACTACCTCACTGACATCACCAGAAGACGTATAGCTTCTACCTTCTTACTGCCATCTCTCCTGTATGCCTCCCCAAACTTCACTAAACTTCATATCTCACAATTGTCAAAACTTCAGCAGTGTCTCAATAAAATAACCAAATTTGCAGTAACCCTAGTCCTCAGAGAATTAAATAGGTTATAAGTGCCACATCAATTAGCTCTTTCTCAGCTAACTACAGTACACAGATGCCTCTATAAGCCATACAACACTACCTCCCCAATAGAATTTTATACTCTAGAGAAAAATCACTAATCTCTATAACCAAATCATCTAATACTGCAGGCAACTCTCTGTTTTCAAATAGTGTAACTAAACTGTGGAATCATATTCCACTACCACTGAAATCCATTCTGAATGCAAATGTATTTAAAACATAACTAAAATTTTAGCTATCAAATCAGTGTTTCTGTCCCTGTACATCACCAGGATAAATGCCACTGGTGTATTCAGCTTGCCATATCATTAAACCATTTCCCTTCATTCAGAACCCTGTAACCCAAAACCGGTTTTCACCAATACCTGCATAGTTTTACTAGCATCTCCCAGTTATATACTTCATTTTGTGACATTGCTAACCCCCCACCACAGTACTTTTAATGTGACCTTTATATATAATTGTCTCCAAACCTGCTTTACATTCTACCTCTTAACTATAATAGTAACATTTCTGCTCTACCTAGATCCTGCCCTCACCTCCATTTCTTTGACTTTCTAAGCACTAATCACATGATCTGTTATCTATATGGCAAACCCATTAGTACAGCTCTTCAAATACTCAATACTCAACATCTGCTTATGCATAAGTATTGTTTATATGGTAATAGTTGCCTCTATTTTCATATGAATATAATGTAATTAGCAAATGTATGTGTAACTGTTAATGTATATTATTTAATGTCTATTCATTTATATTACTGAATGCGTGTTTAAAAATGTTTGCAGTATGTTGAAGCTTTCGTCCCTCGCCTTAGCTGAAAAGTTTTTTTTTTTGTCTAAACCCATTTGGACATTCCCAGTAAACAAAAGCAAAATAAAATAAAAAATAATGCCACAGGGCATGATTGTGGAGTCCAAACTTACAGACTTAAGTCTCTAACCATGTTAGACTTTAGAAACAGCCTTGCCATACAGACTTCCTACCTCCTGCTGTGGCCAAGATTCTGTAAAATGTGCAAGGATAACAGAGACGGTACACATTATGGTACTGCATGGCAGTGAAGAGTGTACTGTCAACCCCCTTCACTGGCCACATTGTGATCAAAATGATTGATAAAGGCACACAGACATAATACCCATATGCATATCACCACCGGTCATGTGCAAACTTTACTGTTACTTGAAATCACCCAGATAGTAATCAAATAAGATGTGCAGTTCCAGGGATTCTTGGTCCTTTTGCTCTTTCATTACTGCATCCTAGTGACTTGAAGCTATTCCTGAAGAGTTTAAACTAAACAAGCAGGATATTGAAAGTGCAGTTTTCATAGGTTCATAGGTAGGTACTGGGTTATCTGCCCGAAGGCATATATTAGCCCAGCCACGTTGTGCAGTATTCACTGCCCCTTTGGTTAGTTCCCTAGGCCCTTGATCTAGCAGCTAGTACCCTTGGCCCCTATCTAGTAGAGCTGTTGGTATGATCCCTGGTGTGAACTTTCTGTTACCCATCCACTCGTCAAGGTTCCTCTTGAAGAGTGATAGTGAGAGGCTCTGTCTTATGTAGTTCGGGACCTTGTTTCATAGCAAGGGAAGTCCTTGCGAAGGGAATATATCCCTCCAGCATGTTCTATTCATTGTTGTGCTGAGGTTTATATCCCTAGAGCATGTAGCTCGAGTAGATTTTGTTTTACTAAGATGGAGCATGTTCAACAGTTCTGGGTTGAACATGGCTCTGTATGTTAGACAGAGATCGCCTCTGAGAAGGTGGTATGCAACAGAGAAAAGCCTTAGTTTTTTTCAATCATGCTGCATAGGGCAACTGTTTGAGACCAGTAATCCTCTTAGTGAGGTACCTCTGTGGTCTCTCCAGCTGCTGGAGATGCCTAACCAGGTACATTCCAATTGGTGCATTGTACTCAATAATGGGTCTGATGAGGGAAGAGTAGGGGGGTACCACTACATCCTTAGATCTTGATGCAAACCATTTCAGATGGGTCACATAGAAGGATTTTCTAACCACCTTGGCAACATGGTTATCAAAGGAAAGCTGACTATCTACTTGGGTCTCTAGATCCCTTATTACTTTTTCAGATTTCTGGGGGTTACCTCCTATGTTGTAGTTTGTGGGTACTCTGTTTTTTCCAAAGGGGATTACTACGCATTTTTTAGCATTTAGCTTGAGACCATGGCTTTGACACCATGCATCAGTCTCATTAAGGCCCTTCTGGAGGATATCCATGTCGGCCGGAGACTCTATTATAGCACCCAATTTGCAGTCGTCCGCAGACTTGGTCAGCCACAGGCCTTCAGTGCTTGCCTGTACTTCTGAGAAGTATATGCCAAACAGGAAGGGCCCCAGGACAGAGCCCTGAGGCACACTGCTTGTTAC
Organism: Protopterus annectens; assembly: GCF_019279795.1. Taxonomy (NCBI): domain Eukaryota; kingdom Metazoa; phylum Chordata; order Ceratodontiformes; family Protopteridae; genus Protopterus; species Protopterus annectens. Next base: position 517,587,138 of record NC_056738.1, on the reverse strand, counting down.
TGGTCTGGATTCAGACATAGATCCCGCTACTCTTACTTTGTGGGTTCTGTCTGAGAGCCAGTTTGCGATCCATCTTGTGACGTAAGGGTTTATGCCCAGGTTGGTGAGTTTATCAATAATACCCGAATGGGGAATGGTGTCAAATGCTTTAGCAAGGTCAAGGTAAGCCGTGTGTACCTCCTTTCCCTTATCTGTAGCCTGAGTAACTGTCTCAAAGAAGTCCACCAGGTTCAGGAGGCATGATCTGCCCTTGACGAAGCCGAACTGTGTGGGGTCAAGTGTTTGGAGGTTCCCAATCTCTCCATTTATGAGTTCCATAATGATTTGCTCCATTGCCTTACAGATCAGACTGGTCAGGCTTATTGGTCGGTAGTTCCCAGGGTCGGTTGTGGGCCCACCCTTGTGCAGCGGAACCACCGTTGCTGTGTGCCATTCTATGGGCACATATCCTGTCGAGAGGCTGAGACTGAACAGAGTATTCAGATGCGGGGTTAATTCATTTTGGAGCTCGCGTATGACACAGCCCGGGACACCATCTGGTCCCATGGAGGCAGTGTTTTTAGCTTTAGCTAGAGCCTTATTAACCAACATAGCAGTAATAATTGGAGTTACACAATCCCCTGGAATAGTAATAGGCCCTGTAGGTGGTGGGGGGGGAGGGAATTTGCACTGAACCTGCCAGCCAAGATGTTGGCAATGTCAGTGTGGTCAGTGTATTTTGTTCCATTTTGTACTAGCTCAGAACAGACCTGAGAATTGACATTTAGGTTTTTGACGTAACCATAGAAGGCCTTATGGTTATCCTTGGCATCCTTGGCCACTTTCTTTTCGAAATTGGCTTTGGTTGACTTGATGAGGGCCCTCAATTTCTTACTAATGTTGATCAGGGAAGATTTTTCTGCATGAGATTTGGCCTTTTTTTATATGAGCCTCCTCCTTTTATTGTATAGCTTGCTTATGTCCGGGCCCACCAGACTGGTTTCTTCTTGCTTGAGGAAGGAGTCTTGGTTTTATATGGGATAGCACGGTCCATGCAATCCTGAAGATGCATATAGAGTGCCTTGGTGTAGGATTCTGCATCCTGGATATCATTATCCTTCTGCAAGGGAACAGTGAAGCTTTCCACTTCTGACACAAGTAGTTTGAAGTTTGCTTTGGAAAGTTTTTTTATGATGGTTTCTTTGACTGGGGGAGGTGGAGGGGTGAGGATGTCTAGGGTTATCAGTTTGTGGTCTGATCTGACCAGAGAGGGAGTGATAATGGGTGTGGTGCAGTGGTCGCCCATATTTGTGATGACTAAATCCAATATGTTGTCCCCTGTAGTGGGAGAACATATCAGTTGTTCAAAGGTATTTGCATTTATAAATTCTATGAACCGCTGGGCATAGGAGTTAGAAATTTGGTCGTTCGCCCAGTCTATACCAGGGTAGTTGAAATCACCCAAAATTATGGTGTTGGGTAGGACCTATATATTTTCCAGTACCTCAAGGAATGCTGAGTGAGCATCTTGGGACATGGTGGGTGATCTATAACAGGCTACGACTTGAAATGTGGTTTTGCCTGCTGATAGTTGCGCATGGATGATCTCTGTGGCATCATGCTGCGCCACTAACCTGGAGATGTGGGTATCCTTGATGAATATGGATACACCTCCGCCCTTTGTACTGCGATCCGGTAACTGAGGCCGGACGGTATGATATGAATTGTAACCTGGTAGTGCTGGGGTGCTCTCTGGAGCCTTGAACCAGGTTTCTGTCACTGCACAAACATCGATTTTCTCCATACTTAGGAGTGCCTCGAGTGCGTGCATTTTGAGGTTGAGACTTATGGCGTTGAGTAGCATTACCCTTAGTTTTTGGTTACCTGTGCTGGTTACGGTGGTTGGTTTGTCCTTTGAGCCTTGCCTAAAAAAAGGCACTATGGGGATGGCAAGAGCCTTGGCCAGTATTCGAATGCCTAGGGGTGACAGGTGCAAACCATCTCTGGCGAAACAGTGAGGCTTGTCTATCATGTCATCCCAGGCAGACAGACACTGGATCCCCCTAGAATGACACCAGAAGCTTAGCCAATTGTTGAAATTGATAATTTTGTCTTTTTATTGTGGTATCATTTTAGGTGAAGGTAGTGTGCTACTCAGGGTCAGGGTCATACCAGCTTGGGCTACATGATCAGAGAGCTCCTCAATGTCTCTTTTCATGTAGTCCAGGGAGGTACGTCTTAGATCATTCACACCAACATGTACAATGACAGTGTCATATTTGTACTTGTTCTGGAGTGACCTAAGTGCCTGTGTTTTGTGGCGGATCCTAGCACCCGACAGGCAGCTGACAGTAACCTTCTCATTGTTCAGCCTGGTGAGTGGAACATCTGTGTGCCTTACTATAGAGTCTCCTATTACTAGAATGTTGGGTATGGTGTTTTGCCTTAGGGGCTGTCATGAGGCACACTGCTGAGGTGAATTATGTGTTTTCTGGCTTGTGTTTGGAGGTGCAGGTTGCTTGCTTGTCTGCTTTGGAGGACCCTGTTTCTTTTTCAGATTGGTACCTAGTGCCTCCGAATATGTTTTTGTGCATTTATGTGTATGTTTTGCCAGTGCTTGTTTTGTAGATCCATGTGTGATTGGTGGTGTGATGTTAGTGTGTCTCTTCTCCTCTTGACTGTCTGTTACAGTCATGGGTTGAGAGGGCTTAGCCTCCAGTCTGGCTGTGTATTTGCATCTCTCACAAGTGTTTGTGTCTAGAGGTAAGAGGAGAGGGTTGTCTGTATACATGAGGCAGTTGTGACATTGCCTCAGGATGCCCAATTCCACCAGATGAACTGGAGAGTACACCTGAAGCTGACCTCTGGACATGCTTGGAAAAGTAAATTTCACTTGTCTTGCGGACAATCGAGGGTCTTATGCTGTATTATAATAGTGCTGTCTAGGAGATGTGGAAAATAATAGTGCTGTCTAGGAGATTTGTACAAGTGCTGATTTGGTTTATGCAAGTGCTGCAATAAGAGCAGTTGATCTGAAGCACTTGAGTTGAGGCTTGCCTAGTTCTAAGGGAAAATTTGCAGCGCAGACTTTGTGGAGCCAGGAATAGTATACCCCAGCTAACCGACGCTGCTCTGTATGCAAGACCATGCAAAAAGAGAGTTGCAGGGTTTTAAAAGAGAAAGATCAAGGAGTTTGGAATTGACCCAAAATGGCCAATCAAACTACAGTTTCTAGGCAGTAACTACTCCTTCAGGGACAGGCAGGCTGCTCAGTGTTAACCACTGCCACTGGTGAACGCAGAGACTTCCCTTTAGCCCAAGTAAGCACTGGGCTCCAAGAAACTTACAAACAGTTCAGAACAGCAACTCTGTAACTGAACTTTTTTTTTTAAATTATAGAAAGTGGGAAAATAGCAAGATTTTTTTGTTTTTTTATCTACAGAGTCAGATTTCAGGTCTTTGCCTGCCCCTGTCTTCCACTGTGGTTGGATACAATTGCTCTATAATCTGGAATACTTTAAACTGATAATCTCTTGTAGCTGTAGTCGTCCTTTACTTTTTAACTTAAATTTAGTGATAACAGCCAACATGTGATGCAGGGCAGTTGCCACTGAAATACATCCCTTCCCTTAGAACAAATGAAGTTCTACAGTTATGGTTCATTGAACAATAACCGTCATTAAATCAAACTCTTTTCTGTAGAGTTTAACAAAATTATACAGAATATAACATTGCCAGACATTAGATTCCAGAATGTTCTTCTTTAGGTTATCAGTGCTGCTGTTGTTGTTTTCAGCTTTTCCCAGTTAGGGGTCGCCACAGCGGAACTCCAGTCCGCTAATGATTGGCAGTAGATTCTGATGAATGCCGAGGTGCCAGCTCGACGTTCAACCTTCAACGGGTTATCAGTGCTGCTGTCAGCAGTAAATAAAATCTCAGTAGGGCCAAGGGGGTCACTGAATCCTAATGCCTGACATAAGAATTGCTGTTACTTTTGTATGTAGTTTCTTTATTTAAGTTAGTATGTCCCAAAAACAAGAGGTCTTAGACATTCACATAGCCCCTCACTTATCAGACAGCCCATCTGAGATTTTGCCTTTGAAATCTGCTTTTAAGTAAGTTTTCTTTAGAGCCCCACATACCAAAATAATCCATTTTTATTGTTAGGAAAAAGAGCTGGGAAATTGAATACCAAGAAATCTAGTACATTTTATACACACTCTGCCAATGTGTCTGTGTAATCTGTAAGCCATACTTAAAATTATCATCAATTAATTTTTCAGCAGGTGGGGAAATATTCACAAAACAACCAATAAACAATTTAAGAATTGTTATGACTGGCAAAAACATGTATCTATGAATAGTTAGTTTAAAATACATTATGGAAGTTTGTTTTTAACATAATTTTCCATGTAATTGCTACACAGATGAACATTAATTGTCCACTGCAGGGGTAATTAAATGCTTCCAGCCTCTGACCAGACATAATTGCACAATTTGATCTCACACCTTAGGGTGGAGGGTAGTGGTGTATATAGGGACACAGACACCTAGAATCTGTATCTAGAAACATTTAAATTCAGCTGCACTTGGAAAGTATGGCTTCGGAGGTGATGTTCATTGCAGTTCTGTTTATTCAGAGCTTTGCATATAACTGTAGATAACATTCTACCATGGAAACAGAAGGACTTGTGTGTGCGTGTGTTGGGGAGGGTATTTTATGGAAGTAGTAAGATCAAGAAGCATGCAGGCACCGCACAACACACATTAAACTGAAGTGTTATTGGCAACTTAAAGCATTAAATTAATAAATGTGATGAATAATTACACCGTAAGAAATGAAATAACAAGGTAGATGCCTACCGGATGGGATAGAATCTGTGAGCAAGTCAAAGAGAAATACAAAACACAGCAAAAACAGATTCCCGACAGGAACAAAACACTTGGAAAATAAAGAAATAATCCCGACGATGACCTGGAACACACCAGCTTTATTGACAACAAAATGTTCCTTTGACTAAGCGCTTTTGCCAGAAATTGGCTTCATCAGAGTCAAAGAAACCTCTAACTGCAACAGAATAAATAGTGAAATTTTTTTTTACAAACACTTAATTAGTTAATCGATAAGCCACTCATCAGCCATAAAATAACATTAGGTGAACCACCCTTAGAAAAAGTGCTTAGTACAAATAATTTCATCTAAAACAAATCAAAGTATCCATTTAACAATGCATATAATACCTAGCCATATTTAAACATATCCACTAAGTTCCACAAACAACAAAACTGGTTAAAAGGTTTGAGTGAACAAATAAAAAATAATATAAAAATTTATTCCATGAATTAAAAACATTGATATATAAAAAACATGTATAGAAAGAACATAGCAGCAGGCAATGCTAATAAACATACCCAAACTGAAAAACCATTAACTTTTAACTTTTGAAGTTTGAAACAATACCAGACTATGGTTTCAGACTTATTCAAAACACTATTATGTCCCCATAGTGTACCTGTTCCGGATACAAAATAAACATTGTACCCAGTATAGTAAATGTGCTAAATAATGTTATTAGATCTCTGCTTTAACATGGGCATGAAGGAAATACCTTCATTAAGTCTTGGTGGTCGCGTGGCGTTTAACCTCAAGTTAACACCTTGGTTCTTTGCTTTCAACAAGAAGTCGGTCATTGCCACCCATACAGTTTGGTGTCACCCGATCAATAACAGTTGTAGTTAGAGGTTTCTTTGACTCGGATGAAGCCAATTTCTGGTGAAAGCGCTTAGTTGAAGGAACATTTTGTTGTCAATAAAGCTGGTGTGTTCCAGGTCGTTGTTGGGATTATTTCTTTATTTTCCAAGTTTTTCGTTCCTGTTGGGAATCTGATTTTGCTGTGTTTTGCATTACATCCTGCACAGCCCAGGACACCCTGGCTTTTTGTTGATGTATGGAGGCAGCCATTGTTGAACTTACCAGTTCTGTCCAGAGGCTTACTGCCTTGCTCACACGACATGAGGCAGGTGAATGCTCTATTCCTATGCTTACTAGTACACAGGCTAAACTGTTTACTCTGCATTCACCTGTGGCAAGCGGGTCTAACCAGACGAATGCAGGAAATGCATGGGCTGAACCACGAGAATGTGACCTGCTGGAATGGTTGAGAACACTGGAGTTTTGTTTTTCTGAAAGCAATGGTGGGTCGGACGACAAACCTACTTTGCAAAAACAACTTTTCAACTTCGAGTTTGTGTGTAAGAAATTCAGAGCACTTCAGTTGGACAACGCATTCCTCAGTAAATCTTTGGCACTCAAGCAAGTGCTTGAAGGGTTGTGATTGTGGAAGTTACCGAATCCAAGAAGAATCCAGTGCGTTTGGTGAACTGGTTGAGCTGTTTGACAAAACAGGTTTGCAGGTTTGGCGGTTTTAGACATTGTTATTAGAAACAATCTAAGCAAGCTGGCAGTATTGGAAAAAGAAATCAATGCTTTACATTCTAACATTGTGAATGATCTGTTATTTCCACAATATACCCCCCATTACCAAAAACTACTTAAAAATGTTGACGATTTTGTCAAAAACAATGTTAATATTAAATGTAAGAAGTTGGCAAGAGATCAAACTGACTATAAAAACAAACGTGTGTACCCCACGAAAGACTTTAGGTCTCCTCACTCGAATGACAATGTCACTAGTCACGAACAAAGTGACAACTATGAGGAGGGTTATTTCTTGGACAATGACAATTCTGATGGTGACCATTTTTTGGAACAACCGCCCCCTCTAAGGAGATCGGAGAGGTTAAAGAATCAGAGGTAGGGCGAGTCTTGGAACCAATACAATGGTCACAACCAGCGCAGGAACTGTTACAACCACAAAAAGTACCAGAGGCAAATCAACAACAGATATTAGATGACTTCAACTGTTCAGGCCTAGGTTTTGGGACTGATGGTTTTGACTTTGGTACAATGGATAACTCAGAGAATTTTGGTTTTGCGAATTCATTTAGACATTCTGATGATATGAGTGGTGAAGTTACTGTGCACAATGGTTTCACCATTTAAAATTTTAGTGGTTTGACTATTAACGAAGCACATTTCAAACTGTTAAGTAAAGGAACTACATTTGTCCCAGTTTTTAAACTTGACATAGCTGATGCTCTTATTAGTTTGAAGCTTTACACCCAGCAACTTAATCTTAGGATGTTTTTTTCACACTAATACTAACGATTGTATGGGAACCTTAAAAAGAAAAAGTACGTTTATTCCCCCAAATCACATGGAAGTTCATATTTTTGAAAGGATGTGTGAAAAAGAATTTAGAGAAATTATTCAAAGCAACTCTAATTTCTTTACACAGCATGACAATCTCAGTCATGAGGAAAGACTAACTCTTTGTAATTTAGCAAAAAACAGGGATGTCAGGATTATGAAGCCCGACAAGGGTGTGGGGGGGGGGGGCAGTCATTATGGGTCACATAGACTATGTATCTAGGATGCATGACATTCTGAATGACACAAACACATACCATAGAGTTTCAAAGAATGAAATAAACAGAGCCTACACTGGTGTTGATTTATACTTAATGGATGCTTTATATCAAGGTGTCTTAGATGAGAATGAAGTAAAATTCTTGACAGTCCCCCACCCAGTCACACTGGTCATTTCTGGGATTCCCAAAATCCACAAAAATGTCAGCAACCCACCCTTTAGACCTATTGTGGCGGCCAGGGGTTCTAAGACTGAACCTTTGGCGGCATTTGTGGATTTTGTTTCCCAATGTGTGGTCAGTGGAATTGAGCATATTCTGAAGGATTCATGGCACTGTTTGGAACGCTTGAGATATACCAACAGTGCCACTCAGTATTGCTTTCTCACCATTGATGTGGTGAATTTATTTACGGTTATTCCCCATGATGAGGGATTAAATTGGTTCAGAGAATCCTTGCTGACATGTGATAGGATAGATAGAAAAAAGATTGACCAACTGGTGGAACTAGTGGAATTGGTTCTTAGGAACAACTATTTAACCGTTGAAGGTGAATTGTTTCACCAGATTGCTGGTGTTGCCATGGGTGCCAAATGTGCCCCTGTCTATGCAAATTTGGTCTTGTTGCACTGGGAAAGATCCCATATTTTTTGCACTAACTTTATGCAAAATATTCTGATGTACAATAGGTTCCTTGACGATGTTCTTATTTTGTGGAAAGGCAATGAGGAGGAGGTTAAAACATTTGTAGAGTACTTAAACCATACCACTACCTTCCTTAAATTCACCTACACGTGGCACCAGACCGAAATAGATTATCTTGATATTCATCTCAAGATCACTGATAAGGGGCTACAAAGTAACATACACAGGAAAAAAAACACATTCCAACTACCTACTTCATTTCAGTAGTTGCCACCCTCACCATCAGAGAAAAAGCATTATTAAGGGTCAAATGGTGAGGTTATCAAGACTGGTTAGTGATGAGAAGATTTTCTTGGATGAGATGTACACTTTAGTAGGGATGTTTTTAGAGAGAGGTTAGCCCCTAAAATTGGTTTTAAATACAAAACCTGAAGTGGTTTCCAAAAGGCCGACATCTTTTTCTCCTATTTTAACATCAGGTATTAAAACTGTGGGTACTACCACAAGGGATAATTCTGACGTACTTGTTTTAAAATACAACCCTTTGTGTACCCCCCTCATTGAAATAACTAAAAAATTGTGGCAAGCTTGTTTCAATGAATACACCAAGACAAAGTTGGGGCTCAACCCACGGTGCTATTCAGTAGGGGTAAAAACATTAAAAACATCCTGGAGGACAAGAAAAATAGATAGTACAAGTCTTTGATGGTCAAATGTGGGTCATGTAAATTTTGTCGCTACATCAATGATGGGCCATATGTAGCGATACATGGGCATGATTATGCTTTATCATGCCCAGGGCGATGTAGTTGTAATACTACAATGTTGGTCTATGTTGCCACGTGTGTCAGTTGCCATGCTTTCTATGTGGGAAAAACTGTCCGAAAGCTAAAGGACAGGATTGGTGAACATCTTAGGGCCATTAGAAGGAAAGATGGGCACAATGCTCTATTCAAGCATAGTGTTGGTTGTCCCAATTTTAAAAAATTTATTTTCTTTGTTATTGATTGGGCGATACCGAACTGTAGGGGTGGCGAAGACAGACTTCTTGTTGAAAGCAAAGAAGCAAGGTGGCAATTGAGTTTAAACGCCACGCGACCACCAGGACTTAATGAAGGTATTTCCTTCATGCCCATGTTAAAGCAGCGATCTAATAACATTATTTAGCACATTTACTATACTGGGTACAATGTTTATTTTGTATCCGGAACGGGTACACTATGGGGACGTAATAGTGTTTTGAATAAGTCTGAAACCATAGTTTGGTATTGTTTCAAACTTCAAAAGTTAAAAGTTAGTGGTTTCTCAGCTTGGGTATGTTTATTAGCGTTGCCTGCTGCTATGTTCTTTCTGTACACATGTTTTTTATATATCAATGTTTTTAATTCATGGAATAAATTTTTATAGTATTTTTTATATGTTCACTCAAACTTTTTAACCAATTTTTTTGTTTGTGGAACTTAGTGGATATGTTTAAATTTGGCTAGGTATTATATGCATTGTTAAATGGATTCTTTGATTTGTTTTAGATGAAATTATTTGTACTAAGCACTTTTTCTAAGGGCGGTTCACCTAATGTTATTTTATGGCTGATGATTGGCTTATCAATTAATTAATTAAGTATTTGTAAAAAATTTTTTCCCTATTTATTCTGTTGTAGTTAGAGGTTTCTTTGACTCTGATGAAGCCAATTTCTGGCGAAAGCGCTTAGTCGAAGGAACATTTTGTTGTCAATAAAGCTGGTGTGTTCCAGGTCGTTGTTGGGATTATTTCTTTATTTTCCAAGTCAAAGAGAAATGTCTAAAGAAGCAAAAACTGGCTTTCACTTTGTACCTTTTCAAGTCTAGCATTTAATGATGCTTTAGGCATGTCTTCCATTAACATGGAGGGGGGGGAGCTTGAACTCTGTTAACATTATGCTGACGTTTGTCACTTTTAGATGAAGTGAGAACTAATTCAGACTTTTTTGTAAATTTACAATTCTAGATTTTCAGATTGGCAGCCTTAAGTAAAGGTAGTTTGAATGGCATACTGCTAATTCCCAGGTATCATGTACTGTAAGGCTTTATTGCAGCACAGCATTATACCAGACAGAAAGCAACTTGATAGAATGGACTAGCCAAAGGTCATGGGAGTCAATATATCTTAATAGTGATTAGTGCAGGATTTACCTTGAGGAAGAAGAGGGATGGCATCATTCAGATTTATGTTTGTGTTTTTTTCACATATTTGTTAGCAACTTAAAGGAACTCAAGGCAAGGTTTTCTTATTACTGAATCCATGAGCTAAAAGGCTGTAGTAACTGCAGTCACTGAATGTTAATAATCACATTTACTTATTTTCATGGCTGTTATTCTCCTCAAGTTAGATAATTTGAAAGATACAGCATGTAATTTTTAATAGCATGCAATTTCTGAGCAAACAATGCTGTGCAGATGATTTTATGCAGTACTGTGAATTATGAACTCCATCAAAACATTAATTGCAGCATGGGCCACAGTAGTCAGAAAAAATAAGCCAACATTAATCATTGACTTGGTTGACAGTGTGTATGTAGATAGTGATTCTAGAACCAGGTAGAAACCAAGAACCAAAAGCTTACCTTTCCTTTTGACTGTTAGACACGCGCACACAAATACACATATGCATACTCTATCTCTCTTTCCCTACATATATATAATTGTAAGTCAAAGTCAAAGAAACTTTATTGTCATTTAGAACTACACACGTGTAGCCAAAAGTAAATTTCGTGCATCACCTCAATTCTTGAGATTACAAAGGAAAGTGAAACAACACATACAAGTAGAGGAATAAAAATAACTAACAAATACAATACTATCCCAATACAAGCAAGAAAGAGCACATACATTTACCAACACTCATATACAAAAAGAATACCGTCCCCTGAGTTAAATTAACAACCCTATTTAAAGTAATATAAAACACACTACAGACTGAAATGCCTAAGTTATTTGTCTAATATTGCACTTGAGTCAGTTAAATAATACTGACTATGAATATAATAAATAAATATTTCACTTACTTGGAATATATCTAAGTATATATTGCACAAATAAAATTTACATATGTGTCCAGACCCCTGGGACTAGTGCCCGAGTTCAGAAGTATAATCACTGTAGGGTAGAAACTGTTACTGAATCTTCAATAACTACAAATATTATAGATGAAAATGATATCTCATTATCCCTAATGATCCAAAAAATGCTACTACTCCAGACCAAAATGCTCTCCAGCACCTACAGATTAGTAACAAAAATTAAGTATCAGGACTCTCTCCTATAATGAAAAGAATAGCACCATCACCCCAATATAAAAACTATCAGCAATAGATCTAACTTTAAGATTGACCCCGTTCAAAAAACTGATATATACTCATATTATGATAAATAATAATGCATATCACACTCCTGTCTTCCTAAATAGAATAAACCCTACCCACTCCCCATACTGTCCCTACTGTCCTAATACTCTAGCAGACACCCTTCATATATTTTGGAGTTGCGAAAATGTATTTAAATTATAGTGCTCGCTAAGAACCAAGGTAGAGAAAAAAGGTTACACAAAGACTACCTTGTCTTGGGAAATTGCTATTCTGCATATATTCTCAGAGAATCAAGCTTATATAAACAAACATATTATAGTAACACTAAGTGCCCTTGTGAAATTCTAAGCAGCCAAAAACTGGCTAGATAGGTCTAAAATCTCATGGGAAGACTTTAAACATTTAGCCACGAAATACATACTGGCTAACAAGGTTATTACAAAAAGTCAAAAGAAATTTGCATACTATCAGAATTATTTGAAATCACAACTAGACACTTTATCATAATAAGTAAATGTAATCAGGGCATCCAAACTCTTTAACTAAAAATCACATGAACCGACTACTTACCAACATGTCAGACTTTTAAACTGTATCTCATTCGACTTGTAACCTATTTTTGGGGAACTGTATACTAAGTTGGCACCAGTGTGTAAACAGTGTAATTAGTTAGTGGTTTAGGGTATGTTTTACACTAGCTATGTAATAACAAATAAATGCGTAACAGGGGTCCACGTAACTTCATGTTTTATTAAAAGACAAAGACAAATATTATTCTATAATGTCTAGAATTGTAAAAAATATTTTGTTCCCTTGTGGGCAACACACTGTTTGTATTTGGTCAATTGATATATTACTGTTACTTCTTATTCATGTGACTTGCTTGTTTTCTTTTTAAATTTGTGAAAATAAAAAAAATTTCATTTGAAAAAAAGAAACTGTTACTGAATCTTGTAGTCCTGCAGCAGATGCTAAAATATCTCCTGCTTGATGCCAGATGATTAAATAGTCCTTGCTCAGGATGCATGTTATCCTGTAATATTTTGGTGGCCTTCTGGATGCTTCTTGCAGAATAAAGATGTTGTATCGACAGAAGACTGGAACCTGTTCACTTCTCTGCAACCCTCACCACTCTTTGTAGTGCCTTCCTTTCTGTAACTGTGCAGCTTCCAAACCACACTGAAGTTGCAGGTGAGGATGCTCTCTATTGCACCAGTATAGAATTTGAAGAAAATATAGAGAGAAAGCTTAGATTTTTTCAGCCTTCTTAATAAGTAGAGGCATTAGTGCGCTTTCTTGACCAGTTGGCTGGGGTTTCCTGACCTTGAGAGATCCTCTGATAGGTGTACACCCAGATATTTCATACTCTTAACCCTCTCCACACTCTCAGCATTGATCCTGAGCACTGGGTGGTTTATTCTCTTTTTACTGAAGTCGATGATAATCTCTTTGGTCTTGCTTACATTCAGGTCAAGGTTGTTCCCCTCGCATCAACTGATCAGAGATGCTACCTCCTCTCTGTATGCCTTTTCATCCTCCTTTGTGATGAGCCCCACGACTGTGGTGTCATCAGCAAACTTGATGATATGGTTGGACTTGTGCTTAGCATAGCAGTCATGGGTCAGGATGATGAATAACAGTGGGCTGAGAACACATCCCTGTGGATGTTAATTGTGATGCACTTTGATGTGCTCTTACCTGAACACACATCCTCTGTGGTCTCTCAATCAGGAAGTCCAGAATCCAGTTAGAGATGTTTACTGATTCGTAAATGTGCCAGTTTTTCTGATAGCTGCATTGGTACCACCAGAACTGTGAAGTCTATGAACAGCATCCTCACATAGTTGTCTTTGTCCTCTAAATGCTCAGTGCTACTGATTTGGCATCAGACGTGTATCGGTTAGCTCTCTACAAAAACTGCAGAGGGTCAAAATCAGGAGGTAAGCATGATGAAAGATGCTTTTTGATCAGCCACTCAAAACACTTCATAGCAGTGGATGTCAGAGTGATTGGTCTGTAGTCGTTAGGGCTGGAAGGAGTGCTTTCTTAGGTAGTGGGATGATGTTAGTTTCCTTGTAGCATGAGGATACTTTTGCCACGGCAATCTTTAAATGAGATTATCAGAGATAACATCATATATTGCTTCATACAATAGTGCAGCACATTTATATATTTTGATTGACCTGACAGCCAAGAGTTTGATTAGTTCTAACTCCACATTCTGATTTTTTTGTGTGTCATCTTGGATACCCATTCCTGCTGTGACTTTAAGACATTGCATGGATTACCAGCCTAAGCTTGTTTACTTCATCGTTATCTAGACATGTAAAATCAAAACTTGTAAGACTTTCTGAATGCCATCTCAAAGAATAATCCATAACTCAGGCCATATTGCTGCATGAGACTACTGTTGGTTTATGGATGATATTTCTAAAGAGATGTGAACTGATTTATTTAACTGCAGATCTTATTTTGGTTACAATCAATAGTGTAAAAGGCTGTGCAATAGTATCTAAATAAACTATTCTCTTTCATTAATGCTTAATTTAGTTAGCCCCTCTGAAAAATTAGTATATATCAAATAGCTACCCAAGCAAATGGGGAATCGACATCCAGTATGGGATTTAGTTATTTAACTGTGGTTATATCTGCAACTGAGGGAATTAGCAGTCTTGGCAAGAGATGCAGGAAAGACTGAATAGCATTAAAGAGGTCTCAGGGCTTAGACACAATAAGACTTTGGATCAGGTAACCAAGGTCATCACCAATGGGTGGGTTGGACACATGTCATGGTGCAGCTAGGTTCAAAGGTCATCTGAGGTGGTCAGAAACACAGCCACATATAAGGCAGAGTGATGTCAAGATAGGGAGTTGGAGGTAGCAGCCTCTGAAGTGTTATCTGTGCTAACTGAGGAAGGACAGCATTTGGGGGTGTAATGATTGATTGTGATACTGGAGAAGGAAGAAGGACATATGATTGGTAGGAGGATGGGGGACTCCTGGTATAACGACTGGCTCTGTGTCAGGTATAAGCTCTCATTTTAGCCCAGAAGAGAAATTGGATCTCAGCGGTGGGTTGGAAAAGTGCATCTCAGTAATCATACCTTTAAGTAAGATGAAAGAGGAAGCAGTGTGTCATAGAAGCAGACAAGGGGAGATGTACTGAGGCAGTACACAGTAGGACTAATAGCTGAGAACAAACAAGGGTGATTCACAGCTTAGCTGACTACTGTTACTGTGCAATACAAGAAGTTTTGGCTGGAAGCTTGTGAGCTGCGAGCTATGATGCAGGAGGGGAGGGGAGATATTACTGGTATATTGCAGAGACATGGGCCATACACAAAAATGTATGGTACATGGAAATGTCTGAATACAAATTGTTCAGAAATTATAGAAAACAGAGGGATGGATGTAGAGTGGAAAGCTACATAACAGAGGACATCAGGTATGAGATCAGAGAGTAACAGAAATACTACGGTGTATGATCAAGGTAATGGAGCAGGCAGGGTCATAACATATGATAAGGAACTCATACTTAAGGTAGCAAGGGGAGGTGTTTTGTCACTGTGGACAGGCCCTCACATAAATCAAGAGAGGACAATCAACTGTCAGCAACAAGTTGGATCCCAAGTAATTCCAATCCAAACTGTCTGTATACAGGGAGTATGTGTCAGGACAAACCAGAATTCTAATACAGGATTGACAAGAGTCCAATTATTTAGAGCATTCCCTTCAACTAAATAATTGTATTTCTAAAAACAAAATAAATCCAGTTCTAAATCCTCCTCCTGCAAAAAAAAAGATGGACATCAGATCATTCTTTTTGTAGGTGTTATTTGGATAAGTGCTTTTGTCCTTGTAGGCTTCTTCAGATACATTTCCTACATCTAAACATTCTATAATCATAATGCTGCCATAAATACCATTACACGGGGAGGGGGGCATAGTACATTGCAGGACAACTCATTTCCACCTGACTGACCTTTCATCTGCTCAGAATGGAGACATCTGATAGGATGTTAGACCCATCTTCATTTGTTTGAGGATGCTCAGAAGTACTGCTTGGTAAACCCATATGTCCAACCCTTGGAACTATTATGTGTTGCCAGTATTCTATTACCGTAAAGTCTTTCTTTCTTTTTTTTTTGTTTAATGTATAAACCCATGATCAATCAATTTTACATGGGGCAACTAGACTCAATTTTACAAAATGGTGTACAGACATTTTTTGAGTCAATGAACATTATTATTATTATGTTGTTTTGATAAATATTAACTATTTAAAATACCTTAAACTGTCAGAAAAACAAAAAAAACCTCCCCTATATAACATCGCCTGTTATTGCATTCTGTTAACCAAGTAGCACTTTAACTTGCTTGTCACAAGCTTCCTAATATCCTGCATTAACCTATTAACCTACCATGCAGGGGTCAGATTGTGTAAAAGTATTAACTGTACTGAAGTGAGATCACAATACTGCACTGAAGAGAGATAATAATAATAATGTCACTTCAAGCTATAGCAGGGAAAATAAAACATTATGAAAAAATTATGAGAATTTGCCATGAGATCATAACAAACTTGACTTCCAATCTATGAGAAGTTTAACTTTGGGTGTGACTCTCCAGCAGAATTCCAGAGAAGTATTCCAAGTATTTCTACAGAGGATAAAAACAATAGAAACAAAACTTGAGTAGGGGAATTCTGGAGAAGCCATTGTAGGCAAAATTATCCATTGATATAAGGCTAAAAAGTGATGATATAAATCCACATGTAAATTTAACTCTGAATGTTAACCTCCGGTGGAAATCTGTCTTCAACTATGGACCTCTAGTAGAAGCTGTGACGATTGGGGAAAGATGGGTGAAGGCTGCCAGCCTAGTCAAATAGAATTTGATATATAATTCTGGCATTTGTAAATGTATGTAAAATACAGGCATGTTTCTTGAGTGTAAAGAATACTGTGAAATGTGGAACTGCAAAATATATGACAACATTGCACTCTACTGGCCCAGTGAAGCATGTTGTACCCTTTCATGTTAGAATTCGGCTCCAGGGCGGCTGGATGAAGATTTCATGCCCATTGTTTTAAGACTAAAGTTTATGACTAGAATTTAGATGTGGAAGATGCTTTATTGCTCTTGTTTCTGCTAGCATATACATGTGAAATGTCTTGTATTGTAAGTTTCTGAGGAGGTGTTAGATTACTAAATAATGCAGTTTGTGGCCTGAGAACTCAGACCAGGTGTTAAGATGATGCAATATGAATACTGGGAAAACCTAAGTGTCAAAAATGATGTAATTTTGGGAGGGCCTTAGAGACATGTTTGTTAGTAATGTTTAAATACTATTTCTCAGAAGAGACTGATAGCATTTTGACTTTGGACATCCAGCTTATCAGCATTCTGCCTTGTGCTCACATGTAAGTTTTAGCACTGTGATTTCTTGTAGGAATAGTTAAAGCTAGTAAAGATTAATTATGTATTTTTCTTTGAAATCAGACCTGTCCTACTGTATTAGTTTGTGTGATCTGTGAACTCTTAGATATCTCTGTGGTGTAGTAGTTTTGTCTTGTGTTTTAATTATTTATTATTAAATATTTTTAAAACCTTCTGCGTGTGGCTGATTTGTGTAGAGATAAGCTGTAGTGTACATTGCATATTTATAGAGGTTATTGTAATAGGCCACTCTAAAGTAAGCCTTGACTGTTAGTCATACTACCATTGGATATTAATATTTCACAGTAATAATTGGACACCCTTTTAAGGGCCTTTTAGTAGCTGATATTATTAACTGGGTGGTGGCAGTAATTATTACCGTATAGTCTGGGTAAAGGGGCACAGTTGGAGAATCTGTGTCAGCCTTTCCCAGGAGTGTCTGTGAAGTTGTATAAATACTTAGCTCAAAGTGTGTGTGTGCTGTGTCAGCTACTTGGCAGGGACATAAAGCACTGGTTAGACAGAGAGGGTACTGGAGGTTTTAGCTTGCCCAGTTAGGCTGAGACCTGGACCCTATAGCTGTGCCAGTGGGGAGTCTTATTGGGGACCTGGTGAGTAAGGGAGCAACCAGTTCCAGACTGACTGTGATCTCTGTGTGCACTTAAGGGAAATTGTACTTTACTGTGTGTATTAGTTATCCTTTCCTCTTCTAGGAGACAACCTCCCTGGTGCTAGTGGTGAGGATTGAGACTCCTTGATTGCTGGGCCAGGGCACCATTGTCACAAGTGTTTGGCAGTGGTGGGATCTACTTCACATACTAATTGGCTTGTAGTGATGTGGGTAGACCAAATTCCTGTAGCTTATGTATAGTGATCTCTAAAAGTTTTGTGTTTTGTACTCTAAAACAGCCACGCAGTGTATACTCAAAGTGCGGATCACAATTTTTTTTATTTCTTTTGTTAGCTTAGTGTTAGTCAGGGTGAGCAGGCAGCATGTCAGCAGAGGAGTATGGAAAGATGACAAGGAGCCAGCTGGCGGAGATGTGCCAGGCTAGGAGACTGGTGCATGGAAACCTGACTAAAGCAGACCTGATTTTAGCCTTGGTTACAGCTGCATCAGAGCAGCCTGGAAGACAATCAGACTGACAGTGGAGATACAATATCCTCGGAGAATGGACAGCTCAACCTTTCTGCAGTGGACTTAAAAATCCAGTTGGAGCTAAAGAGACTTGAGTTGGAGGCCAGGCGTATGGAACTAGAAGCAGCTGAGAAAATGAGGAGTCTACAAGCTGAGGAAAATTGAACGGCAGAGGAGGCATGAAAGGGAAATGCTGACTCTTCGCCAGAGTCATGGAGGTAATGGGGAAGGGAGTAACCAGACTCCAGAAGCACAAAAGTTCAGTAAATTTCTCCCACAGTTTAAAGAGTGGGATAATTTTGATAGCTTCATTCATTTGTTTGAGCGGGTATGTAAACAGTATGAAGTTGAACAAGGGCTCTGGGTACGGTTCCTGACCTCCTTACTCCATGGTAAAGCTGTAACTTCTTTAGCAAAAATGCATGACACTGACTGTTTTGATATAGTGCTGTAAAAAGACATTTATTAGAATGTTTTAAGCTAACACCTGAAATGTATAGGAAAACATTTCGTGAGAATAGACGCAAGGCAGATGAAAATGTATGTGAATATGTTAATGAACTGAGCACTTATTTTCATAGCTGGGTGAGTGGATGTCAAGTCATCACTTTTGAAGGACTGGAAGACCTTTTGGTGAGGGAACAAGCCCTTAGCACTTGGCCTGAGGACATGAGGATCTGGTTAGCTGATAGACAATGTGCTACTTCAGATGAGTTGGGGAAGGAGGGAGACCTATACCTGACCAGCAGGGCAGCCCTGCACAGGAAGGGGACACCCAGTACTGCTCATGGGTCTATAGGAACCCATAATGGGCAGTACAGACTGACCCAACAGAACCTGCCAGTATCAGGGGAAGCCACTAGTCCAGGTACACGTCCAGGAGCTAGGGTTAAATGTTTTGAATGCAACCAATGGGGCCATGTGGCATACAGATGTCCATGGAGGCAAGGTGGGGAACCAAAGGTGAGGGAGCCAGTAATTGGGAAAGACAAAATGCCAACAGTGGGCTGTCTTGAGACAACAGG
This sequence comes from Protopterus annectens, assembly GCF_019279795.1. NCBI lineage: Eukaryota > Metazoa > Chordata > Ceratodontiformes > Protopteridae > Protopterus > Protopterus annectens. The sequence continues at coordinate 517,568,081 of NC_056738.1, read as the reverse complement.
GGTATGGAACTACCATCCTGCAGATGTCCTGAGAAGGAAGGATTTGGATGAGGCAGTACTATGTACTTATGCAGTTAGGCTAGGAAACAAGCATGTGGGCCTGGTAGCCTGGGGGAGACCCAGACAGACTGCATACTTGCAGCCAAGACTGCTGAGGTGGTTACTTCAGGGAGTGAAGAAGAAGCTGTAGCAGTGAGACTGAATATGAGCCACAGCTGCTTGTGGGTACTGATGTTCCCTTGGACAGGGTAACTGAGAGGGAAGGATTTGGATGAGACAGTACTATGTACTTATGCAGTTACATGCAGTGAGGCTAGGAAACAAGCATGTGGGCCTGGTAGCCTGTGGGAGACCCAGACAGACTGCATACTTGCAGCCAAGACTGCTGAGGTGGTTACTTCAGGGAGTGAAGAAGAAGCTGTAGCAGTGAGACTGAATATGAGCCACAGCTGCTTGTGGGTACTGATGTTCCCTTGGACAGGGTAACTGCAAAGGTAGAGGTGAGTAGTAGTACCCAGGCTGACAGTGAGGCACCACTGTCAGAAGATGCTACACTTCCTGTGGAAGGGGAGTTGGGAAGGGTTACAAGGAGAGACTTGAGACAGGCTCAGCTCTCAAACCCTACATTGCAAGGCCTGAGGCAGGTAGCTAGGGAGGCACCTGATTCTCAAGGGAAGGGGGAATCTGTATACTGGAACAAAGGGTTGCTGTACAGAGAGTGGATCCCTGAGGGAGGGCTAGAAGATGAGAGAGTACAGCAGTTGGTAGTGCCTAGAGCTTACCGTCTGGCGCTTCTAGCCATAGCTCACGATATTCCCTTTGCAGGTCATATGGGCATAAAACATACAAAGAGGTGTATTATGCAAAACTTCTATTGGCCTGGAATTTCTAGAGATGTAACAGGGTACTGCAGGACCTGTGAGCAGTGCCAAAAGGTAGGCAAGGCAGTAGACAAGGTGAGAGCTCCTTTGATGCCTTTGCCTGTGAGTGAGGAGCCATTTCAGAAGGTAGCTATGGATATTGTGGGTCCTCTGCGTACCCCAAGTTCCACAGGGAAAAAGTATATCCTAGTGATTGTAGATTATGCTACACGATACCCTGAGGTAGTGGCGTTGTCCTCCATTGAGGCCGAGAAAGTGGCAAATGCTTTGCTAGAGATTTTCAGCAGGGTAGGTTTCCCAAAGGAAATACTGTCTGACAGAGGTGCCAATTTTATGTCAGACCTGCTGGCTTGTCTGTGGAAGTCCTGTGGGGTGAAGCACATGAAGACCACCCCCTACCATCCCCAGACTAATGGTCTTGTTTCAGAGGTTAAACTCTACAATCAAGTCCATGATACAGGCATTTGCAGATCAGTTTAAGAGGGAGTGGGACAAATATTTGCCCCATCTGTTGTTTGCTTACAGAGAGGTTCCCCAGGAATCCACATGTTTTTCACCCTTTGAGTTGCTGTATGGGCATAAGTTGAGGGAACCTCTAGATTTAATTCAAAATGAGTAGGAAGGTGAGTGTGAGTCTCACAAGGAGTTTGTTGTGGCATATGTCTTGCACCTCAGGACAAGGCTCAGGGAACTCATGGGCCTGGCCCAGGAGAACCTGGCAGAAGCCCAACAACAGAAAAAGGTGTGGTATGACAGGAATGCTTGAGCTAGAGAGTATGCTGTAGGGCAGCAGGTGATGGTTCTCTTTCCTGTCAGACACAACAAGTTGCAAACAGCTTGGGAGGGACCCTACAAGGTGGTAAGAAAGGTAAGTGATGTTAACTACATGGTGGAAGTGCTAGGCAGATGGCAGGGGCACAAATTGCACCATGTTAACATGATGAAACCTTTCTATGATAGGGAGGCCCTTGTGCTGAGCATTTGCAGTGGATTGCAGGAGGAGTCTGAGAGAGATCTTGTGACTGATCTCCTCAGTGAGGCTAGGGCAGACACCTCAGTGGAAGGGGTAGCAATGTCCCAGCAGCTATCTCCTACCCAGGTTTGAGAAATCCAAGCAATGTTGCAGGAGTTTGGGGGCATGTTCACCGGGAAACCAGGGAGCACCCACCTGGTGCAGCACCAGGTGGACACAGGTCCCCAAAGGCGTATCAGGCAGGCCCCTTATAGGGTACCTGAGAGAGTCAAACAGACACTGAGGAAGGAGGTACAGGAGATGTTGGAACTAGGGGTGATTCAGGAGTCCAACAGTCCCTGGGCCTCAGCAGTCGTACTGGTGCCAAAGAAGGATGGCAGCACCAGGTTCTGTGTGGATTACAGGAAATTAAATAGTCACACAGAGTCAGATGCTTACCCCATGCCTAGGACAGATGAGGCCCTAGAACAGCTGGGTAGGGCTAAGTATCTTACAACCATTGATCTTACCAAGTGGCAGGTGCCCTTGACTCTCAGTGCTAGAGAAAAGTCAGCCTTTGTGACTCCTATTGGCTTGTATGGGTTCACAAAGATGCCCTTTGGGATGAAGAATGCCCCAGCGACTTTCCAGAGGCTGGTAGATCATATCTTAGCAGGAGCAGGAGGGTTTGCCCTTGCTTACATGGATGATATTGTTATCTACAGCCATTCCTGACAAGAGAACCTTCAGCATGTCAGGGTGGTGCTGGGCAGACTACAGATGGCAGGGTTGACCATTAAGCCGAGCATATGTCAGGTGGGTATGGCAGAGGTCTCCTACCTAGGACATAGAGTGGGGAGTGGTAAGATAAAGCCAGAACCTGTCAAAGTGGAAGCTGTTCAGGCATGGCCTGCACCTGTTACCAAAGAGCAGGTGAGGGCATTCTTGGGGACAGCAGGGTACTACAGAAAGTTTGTTCCCAATTATTGTACCATAGCTGCTCCCCTTACAGACCTGACAAGGAAGAACAGGCCAGATAAGGTAGTGTGGACCCCAGTGTGTGAGCAGGCATTTCAGAAGCTTAAGGAAACTTTGGGAGGACCCCCTGTGTTAGCCAGTCCAGACTACAGCAAAGACTTTGTTCTGCAGGTGGATGCTTCAAACAATGGGGTGGGGGCTGTACTTAGCAAGATTTCTTCAGAGGGAGAAGGGCACCCAGTGGTTTATCGCAGTCATAGGCACCAACCCAAGGAGGAATGCTGCGCAGCGGTAGAAAAGGAATGTCTAGCCATAGTGTGGGCACTACAAAAGCTTCAGCCTTATCTGTATGGAAGAAAATTCACTGTGATGACAGATCACAACCCTCTAACATAGTTAAACAGAGCCAGTCAGCAAAATGCCAAGTTGCTAAGATGGAGTCTGGGGTTGCAAGCATATGATATGTCAGTGCAGCACCGCAGTGGGAGTAGCAATGCCAATACAGATGGGTTCTCAAGACAGGGAATGGGGTGCGGTACACCCAGATAGACCTGACACTCTCAAGCAATGTTTCTCAAGGGGACTTGAAAAACTTGCTTGAGTTCCCCGAGGGGAAGCGATGTGACGATTGGGGAGAGATGGGCAAAGGCTGCCAGCCTAGTCAAATAGAATTTGATATATAATTCTGGCATTTGTAAATGTATGTAAAATACAGGCATGCTTCTTGAGTATAAGGAATACTGTGAAATGTGGATCTGCAAAATATGTGACAACATTGCACTCTGTGGCCCAGTGAAACATGTTGTACCCTTTCATGTTAGAATTTGGCTCCGGGGTGGCTGGATGAAGATTTCATGCCCATTGTTTTAAGGCTAAAGTTTATGACTAGAATTTAGATGTGGAAGGTGCTTTATTGCTCTGGTTTCTGCTAGCGTATACATGTGAAATGTCTTGTATTGTTGTAAGTTTCTGAGGAGGTGTTAGATTACTAAATAATGCAGTTTGTGGCCTGAGAACTCAGACCAGGTGTTAAGATGATGCAATATGAATACTGGGAAAACCTAAGTGTCAAAAATGATGTAATTTTGGGAGGGCCTTAGAGACATGTTTGTTAGTAATGTTTAAATACTATTTCTCAGAAGAGACTGGTAACATTTTGACTTTGGACATCCAGCTTATCAGCACTCTGCCTTGTACTCACATGTAAGTTTTAGCACTGTGATTTCTTGTAGGAATAGTTAAAGCTAGTAAAGATTAATTAGGTATTTTTCTTTGAAATTAGACCTGTCCTACTGTATTATTTTAAGTTTCTATGTGATCTGTGAACTCTTAGATATCTCTGTGGTGGAGTCGTTTTGTCTTGTGTTTTAATTATTTATTATTAAATATTTTTAAAACCTTCTACCTGTGGTTGATTTATGTAGAGATAAGCTCTAGAGTACATTGCATATTTATAGAGTTAATTGTAATAGGCCGCTCTAAAGTATGCCTTGACTGTTAGTCATACTATCATTGGATATTAATATTGCACCGTAATAATTGGATACCCTTTTAGGACCTTTTAGTAGCTGATATTATTAACTGGGTGGTGGCAGTAATTACTACTGTATAGTCTGGGTATAGGGGCACAGTTGGAGAATCTGTCAGCCTTTCCCGGGAGTGTCTGTGAAGTTGTATAAATACTTATCTCAAAGTGTGTGTGTGTTGTGTCAGCTACCTGGCAGGGACACGAAGCACTAGCTGGACAGAGAGGGTACTGGAGGTTTTAGCTTGCCCAGTTAGGCTGAGACCTGGACCCTATAGCTGTGCCAGTGGGGAGTCTTATTGGGGACCTGGTGAGTAAGGGAGCAACCAGTCCCAGACTGACTGTGATCTCTGTGCGCACTTAAGGGAGATTGTATTTTAATATTTGCATTAGTTATCCTTTCCTCTTCTAGGAGACGGCCTCCCTGGTGTTAGTGGTGAGGATTGAGTCTCCTTGATTGGTGGGCCAGGGCATGGTTGTCACAGAAGCCATGGAGTTTTTTTTTTGGATCTATAATTGCAAGACACTTTTAATGGAACAGCTGTTGTTTATTCAAGGGGTGTAGTATGCACTGAATGAAACTTACCATTCTGATTCTCTTTTTTCCAGGAGTACATTTTTGTTGCCATCCAGGGGCTCAAATTCAACAGAGTCCAGGATATAGAAACTGAAGCTAGAGTTTCTTCCTTGTCCATGCTGAGGTTTGCAAATGGTTTCATGTGGATTTTCAGTCTAACGTCTGACAAATGGCGTTAAAAGCAATTTTCAGCTTATTAATTGTCTTCCTCACATAAAAAAGTTTACATTTCAGATTTTGTGCAATGTAAACCACTCTTTCAGTGTTGTAGTCACTTCTGATTTTGTGATGGTATTTCTTTCCCATGCTAGAGCAGATGAAGTAGTACATTCCACTCATCATGCTGCAAAACCTGCATTTCTGAGCTCCACACCCATATATGTTTTAAGCATCTGTCCTTTCCCCCAGTCTTTTGATTCAAGGAAGGCTCTGATGCTTCTTCCTTTCTTATAGATAAAACTCAGGCCTGGTTCAAGGATCTTAGCTATGTTTCTGTTATTCTCTATTATGATCCAGTTCTCAATGATGGCCATGCTTCTTTTCTGGCATCACTCTGGAAAATGCAGGAACTAAACAGTGAGCATCCTACTAGGACACAACAAAAGAACACAATAATTCATTAAGAACAACATCCAGAAACTGGAAGAAGAAACTTGTATGACCATATTGCTGTACAATGGACTACAGGACTGAATAAATGCCTGCGATGAAGGGATTCCTCTAAATACTTAGACTCTTGACAATCCTGCATTGGAATAAATCAAGAGAGAAGGATTAAGGACTGCAAGAGAGAAGGAAGAAGTTGTAAATGAAGAACAGGATTGTACTTAAGCAGGTATCTGAATTTGACAGGAGCAGATCGTGAGATTCCAAGCTACGGGGCAGCCAGGAAGTTAACTGAAGTACTTTATTACAACAAGTTCAGCCAACTGCTGTTGGGCAGTACCAGAAGGGACATAATTCTAGATGTGACTTTAATCAAGGAAGTTGTTTTGAGATGTCAGTATGTAGCTGCCTTTAGCAAAGAATAAACATGCCACTGTGTTTTAGATTGGGAGAAAAGGGTAAGAATGTAAAGATAAAAATAATGGTGCAAAACATTAGGAGAGTGAATTATGATGTGGTGGAGAGGGTCAAAGATAACTCAGTTCTGTGGCAAAAAGTGTGAGTGACAATGTATAGGAATAGGTCAGGAATTAACTACTCAAGACTATAGACAAGGGTTTGAAGGGGTACAGATATGAAAAGGTGAGGAGGCCATATGTTTACATAACAGTAGGGGCCAGCTGTTAGGGTAAAAGCTAACACACACAAAAGGTAAAGGGAGGGGGGAAGAGTGAGGTGATAGGGAAGACTCAGTAGAAGCAGGTAAGCAGATTTTCACAAATTGTGCGTATTTTTGTCTCATATTTGTGGTCTGTGCTTCATACGATTTGTGTTTTTTTGCCACATCACTGAGGATAGATGTCACTAAATAAAGTAATGTGGTTTTCGGGCATATCAAAGAGGATTGCTGTCACTAAATAAAAACATGCATTTGGGTTTCAGACTTCATATCCTTCAGAAAAATGCATGCTAACAGAAATCCTATTATTCTAGCAGCTTTATAAGTTTATAAGAGGCATATTTAAAATCTTTCCCTAGTTTTGGCCTTTGCCCGTATTATTTTAGGCTTTATCCAGATCTGTTGCCCTAAGAGGTTGAGAGAAGGTTAAGGAGCAGGTAAGGGCAACAAAGGTACAAGTATGAAGGGAATTGATAGAAAGGGCAAAGAAGGGGAGCACAGGCTTCCTTAGTTATATCGCACAAAGGAAGAAAGGAGGGGCAGACCCAAACAGACTGAGGAAACAAAGCAGGAAATCACCAAGTAATGGGACAACTCTAAGGTGTTGAATGAATGAATGATTCACTTCAGTTTTCATGAAAATCAGGGGAAGATATCATGCTGAGAGCAAGGTAGGGCAAAGTAGGAAGCAGTAGACAGACCAGTATAGAGAAGGAACAATTGGAGAGGGCGCTGACTGTCCAATCTCATGTTTTTTTCATGTATCCTCTGTAAATAGCTTACCTGTAATTATGTCTTCATTGTTATATTTTTGACTCTGACTACCTTGGGGCTTTTCTTCCCGGACCTCTGCTAAAAATGGACACGAATCCAGTCGGACCATCCCAGTCAACAAATGTGAAATAAAATAAATAAATAAAAGTACGAAAAACAGATGGGTTGCCCCCTAGGATCCTAAGGAATGTGGGTGTCATGCTGTCAACAGATCAGCGACCAGTGCAGACCTACTTGAGGACTGGAGAATGTGGAGATGGAGCTGTATGAAATTTTGGAGAAGTACAATACAGGTAGCCTAAGTACAGTACACTTATCCTAACTAGAGAACAATTAGTCTAATTGTAGTGGCAGAGGAAGTCAGTAAATCTCAAGGAAAAAGCTAATTACTTTTTTACAGGACAACAACCAACACTGGTTCTTGCCAAGTCTCTACATACATAGACCATTCCATTCCGTAAATCATCATGTTTGTTTTTTTTTGAAAGGGAGGTTTACATACAATACATACATATAAATATTTCAGGCATGGCAAGCTATCTAAGAAAATGAAGATTCTTTGAGCATTTACAGACTGAAGGATTTAACATTGTCTTCAAGTTAGACATTTTTACTTAATACAACAAAATGGCAATGTTCTGCCTCCCTGGGCTGTGCACAGCAAGTGTAATCTCCTAATCTGAAGCAAGATGTATTGAGAAGTTTACTCACCACCACAGATAGTGTTAGCAGACAGTGACTCAATTGAAATGACACCTATGGAGACCGTTAAATAATTTAATTTTCAAACTGTGCAGATCTTAATGCAAGATGGCATTTCAAAGGTCATATAATGATGGTTTGACACACTCGAGCAATAGACGTGGCTGCAATGGAGTCTAACACACAACTGAAGAAAATGGGGAGAAGGGGGGAATTAACTAACAGAGGCTTCATGCTTGGAAAGAAGTAACACCAGATCAGTGACAGGTCTGAAGAAATGTCGTGCTGAACCTACCTTAAATACCTTGACCTCAACCTTCCGAATCTTTCCATCATTACTGGGCATAGTTTGTGTAATGAGTCCCATGGGCCAGTGGTTACGATGAGCATCTTTGTCTTTAAGAGGAACCACATCACCTACTCTTAAATTTGGCTTATCGACTTGACATTTACTGCAACTTTGAAGAGTGGAAAGGTATTCCTACTTCCAGCAACTCCAGAACACATTAGCAAGGTGTTGAACTTGTTTCCATTGTTGTCTATGAATATTAGAGCAGTCAAGGTCCCCTGGAGGTGCAGGCACTACTCCGATGTTTGAGTGAGCAGAATAGCTGGAGTGAGCAACAATGGAGAATTTGGATCCACAGACACTGGAACTAGTGCTCTGGCATTAATAATGGCAGAGACCTCTGCCAGAAGGGTAGTTAAGATCTCGTGAGTGAGTTGGGAAGATGTGAGACTGAGCAGCATGGAATCTAGGATACTTTGAGTGATCCCAATCATGCGTTCCTAACAACCTCCCATGTGAGACAAATGAGGAGGATTGAGCTTCCAGTCACACCCTTTGATAATTAAAAGTTTCCTTACTTCCAAATCATTGTTTATCCCTGTGAAGTTGGTTCTGCAGTCCGATCTTAGGAGCTTTATTGGTCATCTTATAGATAGAAATCTTCTGAAGGCATTAATAAAACATAAAGTCTTCATAGATTCTATGACTTCAATGTGCACATCATGAATACTGAGACAAGTAAACAGTATGGCCCAACGTTTATTGTTAGCAACTCCGTGATGAGTTCTACAAGTTGCTACAGATAGGGGCCAAAAATATCCATGCCAACATACAGTAAATAAAGGGTGGATCTGTGCTTAGTCTGTCAGCTAGGAGATTTGCCATCTGTTGTTGCTGGTGTCGCCCTCTCAGTTTTTGACATGACACATTTATGAAGTATGGAGGATATGCGCCTTCTAGCATTGACAATCCACAAACCTGCGGATCTTATAGCATCTTCAGTAAAGTGCTGACCTTGGTGCTGAACTTGCTCATGATAATGCCTTACCAGTAATGTTACAATGTGATGTTGGCCTGGAATAATGACAGGATATGTTCTGTATCGCTTAGGTCAGCCCTTCCGAAGTGACCTCCAACTCTCACAACATCCTGTTTGTTGATTATTGGGTTTAGTTTATAAAGAGAGCAACCTTTAGAAGATAGAATCCCTTTGAAATGCTGTGGATTTCTTGAGAGTACACCTCATGTTGAACACTTTGGATAATTGTTTGCTCCGCTTGAGAGACTTCATTGATGGAGGGATGTTCTTTACATATATCCCACCCATGACAGGCTTTAGGATTGCTGTTTCTGTGTACAAATAGGTGAGCAACATGAATTAGTCATGCAATGGCACGTACAACAGATGACCACCTGGAGAAATGTTTAAAATGATGAGAACTCAGCCCCACTCTAGGTTTCACACAAGTGGTAAGTGTAATGGTGGTAGGTCTGATTTCTTTGTCGGAATCAGGGTTTACCAGTTCAAAGTTGGAATCAACATGGTTTGTAATAACCTCTTGGAGAAGAAATCCTGGGGGAGATGTCCAAGAAATGTCCTGAAAGGCAGATACTGATACAGTATGGGTGCCTCAATCAGCAGGGTTGATGTCAGTAGAAATGTAATGCCATTGATTGGGAGCAGAAAACTTCCTAATGCTTTCCACCCTATTACTGACATACACATAGAACTGTCTTGTTTGGTTGTGTATGTATCCAAGGACTATATTATTGTTGGTGTAGAAGTCAAAGGAATGAATTTTCATGTCCAATTCAAGATTTATAAGCTCAGCAATTTTAATGGCTAACACTGCTGCACAAAGTTCGAGTCTTGGCACAATATGAGCAGGTTTTGGAGTGGGTTTCGCCTTACCAAGGACAAATCTGACAGTTACTTCTCCATCTAATTACTCTGAGATAGAGCACAGCAGCTGTAGCTTCAATGGAAGCATCAGAGAAGATGTGAATCTCTCTTTTGATAGCATTGATACTTCCAGTAGAGGTGTAGCAGCGTGGTATTTGAAGTTTCTCCAAGGCATTCAGGGAATCCTTCCATGTTTCCCATATTTCTTGTTTTTCTCTGGTTAGAGGAGTATCTCAATCCATATTTTCAGAAGTGAGCTGTCTTAATAGTATCTTGCCCTGAAGGATAAAGGGTGCTATGAAGCCCAGGGGATCATAGGCGCTGTTTAATACAGACAAAACTCCAAGTTTGGTGAAGGACTTGTCACAAGCTGACATTTGAAATATGAATGAGTCTTGCTTGACATTCCAAAGCAGCCTGAGGCTGTGTTGCATGAGGGTAATATTAGACCCTTGTTCAAAGTTCTTTAGACTGTCAGCATGGTCTTCAGAATGAAAGGTGCCATTTACCTTGATGCTGTTGGAGACTATCTTGTGAAGTCTGAGATTAGATACAGCCGGCATATCTTGAGTTCTGGCAAGGAGATTGATCGCTTCTTCCTCTGTGGGAAAAGATTTAAGCCCATCATCTATATAAAAGTTTCTTTCAACAAACTGACATGCATCAGACCCAAATTCCTTTTCCCCTTCTTGGGGAGTTCTTCTCAACCCGTATATTGAGACTGCAGGAGATGGGCTGTTACTGAACACATGTACCTTCATCTGATAGTCTATGACCTTGTCATTGACATCATTATTGCAGTACCACTGAAATCTGAGGTAGTTTCTGTTGTCTTCACAAACAATGAAACAATGGAACATTTGTTGGATGTCAGCCATTACCGCAATCAATTCTTGTCTGAAACAGATCAAGACCCCAATTAGTTTATTGTTCAGATTAGGCCCAGAGAGGAGAAGGTCATTAAGAGAAACACCTACATGGTGAGCACTTGAGTCAAAGACACTCTGATTTGGTCTGGCTTGCGAGGGTGATACATACCAAAACATGGAAGGTACCAACATTCTTCCCCTTCCTTTAGGGGAGGTGCAGGTTCAGCATGATATCTATCAAACACCTTCTGCATGAAGACAACAAAGTGCTTTTTCATTGCAGATTTCCTGTTTAGGGTGTGTTCCAGTGAAATAAACAGGACTTTGCAAGCTGCTTATTGCTTGGCAATTTCATTCTTGGAGTATGGAATGGTATGGGTACCACTCAGCTGCTGGAGTTGTCCTGATAGAATTCTTCACTCATAAGTTTCAAGAATTCTTCCCTTGTGGCCGCCAACTGATTGTCTTCACTAGTGGTATCAAACACCATAATACCAAGACTATCATCTCAGGAGTCTAAGCCATAGTTGTAGCCTTGGATGACTTGCTGTGGCTTACCATTACTGCATAACCTTTCTTTTCCACAGTAGTGATGAGGACAGAGTTCAAAAACAAATATTGCATCCATTTGGAAGAACATGCGTCTTGAAAGAAGTAACCCCGTTAGGTCTCCTGACCTTATCTAAACAGACGTTACCTATGAAAACCCAACCTAGTTCCAAGCATTGGGCATATGGGGCATTGTTTGGTCCATTGATATATTCACGTACCTTGTGCACCCTCAATATGTCTCTACCAAGCAGTATCAGGATTTCAGCATCTTTATCAAGGGGTGTTATTTGGCCAGATATGACCTTCAAGTGAGGGTGATGAGAAGCAGCTTCTGAGGTAGAGATCTCTTGCCTGTTGGTTGAATCTGGTTGCACTTGATGAGAGTGGACAGTGGAATTTGTAGGTTGCCATTGAGAGGAGCCAGTATAAGACTGCTAGCTCTCCTGCTGGAGACTTCTGTAATGCCAGCACAAGTGCCCTGTTATGTTGAGCAGGCTAAAGAACTCTGATCTTGCATGAGATCGATTACTTTGCTCATCAAGAATAGTGTACAGTCTTACAGCTCTTTCAGGATGACCCTTGGGGTATACATGGACCAAGCATATTTTTGCACAAGATTTGTCATAGAGTCCTTCTCCACAGACTTGAGGACATGTGGCGGCAACTGGAGTAGGAGCCACTGTTTGTTCTACGGTCTCCTCGCCTTGCTTTGCCTTGGGAGGGTTAGCTGTGGATGGGGTAGAAGTATGTTGAAATGGATGAAGTGCTTGTACATGATCATTACTGCCACATTCTATGCACTTGATAATGGCTTTACAGTCCTTACAACATGCTCGGTAGAAACACAGCATTTAAAACATACTCCAAATTTCTTATGAAGTTCCTTGCATTCTTGCAGGGTTTTTTTCTGAAGCCAATACATTTTCTGAGTGGGTAAGGTTTGTTATGTATGGGGCATTGACGATTTGGATTTTCAATTTTCTTGCTTTGATCACCCTTGTTGGGAACTGCAGAAGGTGTAGGTAAGACATCAGTCCATTTACCTGAGACCAGACCTCTGTGGTCTCTGTATGAGCTGTGCAAGTGTGTAGGCTTAGTAGAGGGTGGACCTAGAATGTGGGACTCTCCAAAGGAGAAGCTTGGGTCATTCTAACCCCACGAGTAGTGTCCAGATAACTGAGGCCTGGAAGGTGTGTGTTTTTCTTGGCTAGATGAAGTTTGGAAAGGAGGTCACTAAGCTCTTGAAATTTAGATTGTCCTTGCCAGATATCTTCGGGAAACTTTGTAGCCTCTTGAATAAAGCATCCTCAATGACTTCAGGGCTGCTAAAGCTATATTCCAGCCTGTCTCAGGCAGCATTAACACCCACAGCTGGGTTAGCTGTTTGACCTGCCTTGAGACACTTAATACATTCAGAGGAGCTGGGGACCAAGCCACCTGATAAGCAAATCTAGTTCTTCAGTAGCTGTAATGTCCAGACCATCAACTGCATACTTAAAGGTGGATTTCCAACCTCTGTAGTTCTCAGGTCTGTCGTCAAGCTGTGTAAAGCCAGTTTTGATAAGGTCTTTGCGAAGCATGTACTTTACAACCTGTAACACTTCTGTGTCTTCAGACTTTAAGTGAGGAGCTGTTTGTTGAACAGTGTGGGTCAGGCACCGTTGCTGAATGACATTGGGACGTACAGTGGTGCAAAGGCATTAAGCTGAGGAACTGTCCGATAGTTCATGAGTGCAGGATCTTGCAATGGTACAAAACTCGGTTGGTGACTACCTCCATAATATGGTAGGTTAGCTTGAGCAGGGCTAGGTGTGTTGTACTGACCTTAATTGAGAGGTACTACAGCAGCAGTCACTGGGGGTAATAGTTCTGAGGAAGTGTCTGGCTTCGGAGGCATCAGATAAAATTGAATGCTTGTTGATTTGGTTGAACACATAGTCTGTAGTGAGTTTAAGATAACTCTCTGTGTCTACTGGACTTATGCTGTCTCTGTCACTCCCACTAGCAGCTTTCTCTAGAACTCTTAACCTTGCCATATCTGTGGCATGTTCACACTGTTTTTCTAAGGCCTCTATTTCAGTCCATTTGTGGATAGCTTCAGCCTCTCTTTCTGCTTTTTTGTGTGAGGCTTCGACCTCTCTTTCTGCTTCTCTGTGAGCATTTTCTGCCTCTAACTGAGCCTTCCTTTGTGTGAAGACTGTCAGAAACTTGGTAGCTTCTGCATCAGCATGGGCTTTGCTAAGTTTCTCGCTGAGCATAGAAGATCTAGACTGTAAAGACCTACTAGATCTGGTGGAGTGTCTGGTAGATGCAGAGCAATGGGATCTGGATTCATGGAGTTGTGTAATTCTGACTTCGGCCTTAGTCTTTGTTTGTAATGCCAAACTGGCCCTGTCAAGAGTAAGCTGATCAAACCTCTTTAGTTCTTGTGATTCTGCAGTGTTATATCTATATAATAAATTGACATATTTTATGCATAGTCTCTGATAGCTTTGATAAGTAGCAATAAATTGCTTGAGTGCACCCTCTAATTGCAGTTCATCATAAGCAGGTTGAGAAAGGGCAAACATACAGTTAGTCTTAGTCCATGAGTAAGCAAGATTGGATAACAATTCTTCCCTGTCAGTCTCATAATTCTGTTTTGCCTTCCATTTAAGTTTAGAGATGCGTTTTGCTCTTACACTTGGATCAGGGATTTGATCTTGGTCTGCAAGAAATTCTGCATCTTGCTGTGTATCAGCCTCTGCTGAAAGTGTAGTGCTCTGCTGAGACATTGTGCTGGTAATAAAACAGTTAATGCTAAAGTCTTTTCTGAGACAGAGAAAAGTATCAACAATGTATCAATTCTGAACTAGGTGGGTTTGCAGGGCATTGGCTTGCAAGAAGCTAAGCAGTGCAGAAAATGTCACTTTCAGTTTGACAATGCTGCTGCTGTTTCTTTGAAGATATATGCAGTGCTCACAACACATATATATACATACATACATACATAGATATATAAAACACAATCCTTGCAAACAATCACTGCTGAATTGCTGACTCACCAAAGAATTATGCTGTACAGAGAGTATCTTACTGGCATGTATAGGCCCAAGTGAGCAAACAAATCTTTAGGGCAATGGCCTACTCTCTAAGTTTAAAATTGTCAATAGCAGCTCTGTGCTCTGGGACTGTTTTGAAACTTCCATAATCTGCCAAACATATCCACATTTTATAACTTATTGATTAAGCAAGCTCTTTATGCATCAAATAACTGTATATGTACAGGATGCAAACTTATTCTTAAATTGCACTTTTAAAGTCCATCTACAGGACCCTAGAGAATATTCCAGTGTTCAATACATTATTTGACTGTTCTGCCACCCCTGGTTGTGCATAGCAAGTGTAATCTCCTAATCTGAAGCAAGATGTATTGAGAAGTTTACTCGCCACCACAGATAGTGTTTAGCAGACAGTGGCTTAATCGAAATGGCATCTGTGGAGACCGTTAAATAGTTTAATTTCCAAACTGTGCAGATCTTAATACAAGATGGCATTCCAAAGGTCAAATAATGATGCTTTGACGCACTTGAGCAATAGACTTGTGGCTGCAATGGAGTCTTAACACAACTGAAGAAAATGGGGGAGAAGGGAGGAGTTAACAGAGCTAGGCTACAGGAGAACAGCTAGGACAAAATACAAAAGAGGCAATTTCTTAGCTGAACAGCAAATACACAAGCATGTGTAACATGACAGACAACCTTTGTAAAAGCCACAAATAACTCAAAAACTAAAAGATTACTAAAAAGAGTTGAAGAATGTTATCTGGGAAGGGAATACAGCAAGGGTCAAGTGGGATAAGCTGATTCTACCAGTAGAACTAGGTGGACTAGAATTACCTTATTTGATGGGGCATTTTAGAGCAACACAGTTAAGGCTCTTATACATAGCACAAGCAGGAAACTATAATTCAAAGTGGAAAGGAATGATGGTGACACAGGGAGGAAGCTCAAGAAATAAGGAGAGGTTGGGATTTTGGATGCAGACTCATGAGAACAACCAAATCATACAGAATATTATATTTATAAAATAGTAGGGAGTATTTAAGAACCAAACCAGCACAAGAATGGAGAAGAGATTTTGCCTATAGGGTTGACTGTGGTCAGGGATACAGATAACAGGCAAGAGGGGACTGGAATTTATTGGAGAAAACTGGCAAAGGAACCAAGGTATTGTGAGAAAATAACTAGAAAGGGAAAGGTAATAGAATGGAAGAGGCCAAAATTTATTTGGACTGCAGGTTAGATAGAGATTGACTTCCCTATCAAGGATTGATATAATAGTATAGGCAAACAGAAAGAAATAGAGGGCTCCTAAATGAAAGACCAGTGCTGGTAGAGTTTTTAATAGAATCTAGAACAGAAGCTGATGTTAAAAATGGAATACTTAGTAAAGCATATAAAATGTTGCATGGTAATTATAAGAATCAATAACAGGAGCTCAGAAAGGATTGGGAAGAGAGATTGTTTAATCAATTCACAGAGACAATGGGGGATATATCTACATCTCCTAAATATGCAAAAAAATCTAGAAGATTTAGGATTTTTGCCTGGAAGTCTTTACAAAGGTATTTTTATACCCCAAGTAGACTCCAAAGAATTTTTCCTGAGGTGGATAGCAAATGTTGGAGGTGTGACGGACACATAGTTTTTGGAAGTTTGAGATTCTCTGCAGACTGTTCTGTCAGAGATGCTGGGTGAGCAGATTGGACTGACTAGGGAGATGATTTTTTTTTTTTAGTTATGCTACAGAATTTGGAATTGCCTAGACAGAGTAAAGCTTTGCTGAGTCTAATTATGATGGCTGCCAAAAAAGCAATTGCTAGAAAATGGAAATCAAAGTCTAGACCAACTTTACTAGAACTAGTGAATATAGTAACAGAGATAAAACAACTGGAATTGGGATCTTTAGAGAAGGGAAGGAGCAAACTACATAGGAAAAAATGGGAACTGTGGGAACAGCATATGCAGAGCAGGAACGAGGTTTAAAAGGCAGTATTGAAATGAGCTATATAGTAAAAACTAAATGAAAACTCCAGCCAAGCTAGAACTTCCAATGAGTGACCTCCCAAACCTCCTGTGACAGAGGCACATGGGATATATGCAAATGACCCTTATGAACATCAGGTGTTTCAGTTATATGGCGATTCTGATTGCCCATGACTTTTATGTTTGAAGTCGTTTTAATGGACAATTTCAGGCCAGTAAAGCCAAACCCCACTAGCTATGGATATGCATATTTCGGCCTTGTTATGACCTCATCAGCATAGCACAAGAAGAGTGTTTGACTAAGCATAAGAAACTCTGGGTTGTTATACCCAGCTGGTGTACATTTGTGGAATTATTTTTAATAAATTGGAAACGGTTTGTGTATCCGGCTGCAGCAGTGTTATTTTTACAAGTGATTCAACACAGTTTGTCAACTTCTTTTTCATGCAACGTGTCATTATAAATCATCCTGGCTAATCTAATCCTTTGTCCTTTAACCAGACCACTCAAACCCATCAGCCACATTGTAAATAGTAACATCCAAATAATTCATGCCACCTTCAGTGTAGGCATTTGTAAATTTCAAAATTCAGTTGTGTGGTTAATAAAAACTTTCCTTAGTACCAATCAAAAGATACAGATATCATCCAAAAATCTATAATATATGGACAACTTTTTGTATAGGGGCCTGCGTTTGTTACATCCTTGCACTAAAGAAGTCTAAGATTTAGACAAAAGTGCCTAGTATGGGTCAATTTTATTTATTTATTAAATGTTTTCAGTGTTATTTGCATGGTGTTTCTTAAGCTTGCACATTAGGCCTTTGGTTTTTGAATATTAATTTTTAATTAATCTTATATGAACTTCAGAGATATCCTGTTGAAATTCCCTATTAGAATTTTTAGGAATTCTGCTACAAGATAAGCTTCTTAAGAACAACATAGTTTTCCATCTTTAAATTTCATGAGAAACAGACCAAACATATGAAGCAAAAATCTGGACATTCTGCAAAACGCTAGACAGTTAAAAGGTCTGCTCCTGAACATTATTCTACATGTATTGTTACCACAAATTCCATGTATTTCAAAGTGATTTGCTCTTTCCCTTTTCTAAAGATCCATCTTTCATTTATTTTATCTCTTTTGCAACATCCAATACTTCAAATACAGTTGGTTTAGATTTTGATTTCTATTTTCTAGTAATTGGAAGCCAACAGAAAAAAATAAATAAGGCCTTACTATGTCTAAGCAATTCAGATCCTGTTTCTCAGTCCAAAATTTGCTCCCCCAATATTTCTGACAGAGTACTCTGTAAGGATTTTTTTTAAATATGCCAACTCATTATAATCCCCAAAATAATATGTTCCTAGTTATATTTTCTTCCCCTTCACACCTTCAGGATTTAACATCTATTTGGGGAAAAATATTCTTTGAAGTTTGCTTGGGGGTATACAAACAATTATGTGGACACTTCCAAGCATAAATCCTCAGTATTCTGGATTTTGTCACATACTTAGGAGCTATGCACATGTTCTGTCATTATTCCCTTGTAAATTGCTTTCCATTTTTTCTTACCAATCTTCTCTAACCTCCTCTGATTCTACCAGTGCAGGTCTTTCATTTAGGATTCCCCTACCCTTTTCCCATTGCCTATACTCTAATACCAATCCCTGGTAGCCTCATCCTACTCTATTACCTTTACCTCTCTAGTTACTTTGCACAATACCTTGGTTCTTTTGCCATCTTTCTCCAGTAAATTCCAGCTCCCCTCTTGCCTATTTTCTGTACCCCTGTTGGTAAAATTTCCTTTCTCCTTTCCAATGTTGGCTTAGTTCTTAGACTACTTTCTGCAACTCAATAAATACAACATTCTGTATGGTTATTCTTATTAACAATCTGCATCCAAAATCCCACTCTCTCTCCTTATTTCCGGACCCCCCCCCCCCCCGCATCATCAGCAT
Organism: Protopterus annectens; assembly: GCF_019279795.1. Taxonomy (NCBI): domain Eukaryota; kingdom Metazoa; phylum Chordata; order Ceratodontiformes; family Protopteridae; genus Protopterus; species Protopterus annectens. The sequence goes on along the minus strand of NC_056738.1, from coordinate 517,549,807 downwards.
TGCTTCCACTTTGAATTATAACCTTCTGTTTGTGTTAGGCATATGAGCTTCAACTGTGTAGCTCTAAATATCCCCTTAAATCAAGTTATCCTAAACCACCTTGTTCTATTATGAGAATGAGCTTTTCTAACTTAACTCTTGCCTTTCCCCTCCCTGGTAAATCTCTTCAGCTCTTTGGCAATTTTTCTCCATGACTTCTCCTCTGCTTGATAAAAGTATACCTGAGCTGTATATAAAACTAAAAGGATTAAAAACATTTTCACTGCTTATAGCTTATTATCCATATCCATAATCAAGAGCTTCCAGTTTGTTGGTTTTTGTATTACCTTTTGTTTGGTCTATTTTTAGATATATTTAGCTGCTATAACAAAAGCATGTTAATCCATACTCCTAAATACTTCATCTTATTGTTTCCCCATAAATGTGGAAACTGCGGAAGAAACTCATATATGGGTACTTAATTTATGGATACTGCCTTTGTTTTATCTTTATTAATATTGTATCCCAAAAGACTTAACACTGTCTCACAATATTCCACAACACCAAGATGTCTTTTCCTGTATTTATCAAGTACAAAATAATATCATCTGCAAGTAATGCAACTTTTCTTGATTGACATACCAGTTATATGCTTGAATTTCTGAGCTCCTTATTTTCTTTGCCAATAGCTGTAAATATAAATCAAATAATAAATGGGAAAGAGGACATCCCTACTTGGTTACCATGTTCAAACATGACTTATCAGAGAGGAACCCTCACAGTTTTATTCTTTCCTCTGATCATTCATATATCTTTTAATTAAACTTATTACAGTACACTCCCTCTTAGCTGGTCTCACTGGGGCCAGACCTTAGGCTGGATAAACAAATGGCTGGTTAATCAGAAAATGCATACACAATAGTATTTATAGGTTATGAATCAGTTAGAATAGCAGGATTTGTGTTAGTATGCATTTTCCTAATTAACATGAATCTAAAACTCAAATGTCTGTCATTATTTAGTCCAGAGGAGGCAGAAGTGTTGTTATTCTCTGTTGTCTTTTGCTAGGGCTACGGCAGAAATTTATTGTCCGATTAAAGAGGAGGCTGGTTAAAGAGAGGCCAGATAAGAGGCACTCTACTGTATTATATCATGGAATACAAATGCTTCCATTGGCCAACTAATAAAATATCATCTTAGTCTGTTTAATGCTTTCTCTGCATCAAGACCCACCAACAGCACTCGTATTTTCTTATATTCTGCTTCTCTTTGGATCATCATTGTTTAACTAATGTTGTCAAATGTTTGACTTCCTCCACAAAACTACACTGATTCGTATCTATCAGTTTTGTCAACACATTGGTCATTCTTGTTGCTAGTATACACATAAAGACTTTATAATCATGGTTTAAAATTAAAACTGATCAGTATGAAGCTGCGTCTGAAGGGTCTTTGCCATCTTTGGGTAATAGAGCCACATCAGCATTTTTCCAAGATACTAGTAATTTTAGTATTTCACTGATTTTAGTATTTTACATTAAACTCCCAGCAGTAGATATGAATCACTGTTTATGTTTAATTTTTACTTCTTTGGCTTTGATATGAAGTAGAATGTTGAGTGGTCACTGTTTTGCACAACACAGTAGTGTTATTAACTGTGTTGCATAAACAAAACAAACATGCCTATGCCTTCTCTTTTCTGACAAAAGATAATATTGGTCACTGTAGCCTACCTGGTGTTTGCAGCATACATCCTTAAAAACTACATCTACTCCCCCAGCATGTGCGCACACACACACACACACACACACACACACACACACACACACACACACACACACACACACACACACACACACACACACAGGCATACATACACACTTTGCTCCTTCCTTTCCAAGTGTTCCATGCCATCTTGAAGCATTTTGTTGTTTTTGTACCATCCATTCTGAGAGCTGTCTACATTTGTCTCTGTTCCTCATGTCCAGATTAAAACTGGTTACTTCTAGTGGTTGATTGTGCCCATTCCCCCTTCTTTGTATGATAATGCAAAAGAAAATAAATGAGAAATTTAGGACTTCAGATATGAATGAAAATGATTTAAGAGAATTTCTTCTATCACTGTTTAGTAAAGTACATGAAGTTAAAAATATATATGATGAAAGTAATGCATGGATCTAGGGGTTGGGAAATGTTGGTAGCAATGTACGTTAAGGATGGGAAAATTCAACATATTTCAAATACAATAATTGTGAATTATAAGAGATGATTTGTTAGGTACTGGGGACAACCCAAAGCATGTTATCTGTCTGAGGATGAAAATCATTTAGTACAAGGCTATAACAAATGAAGATGTGGCCAATGTAGGGAGAGGGGACATACAGCAAAAAAAGTAAGCCTTTTTGTACAAAATGTAAAAAATTTGAACCCTTATGGTTTGACTGTCCCATATTAGGAAGATTAAGATTAGATGAATAGGAAAGCTCAGAAGTGAAACAAACAGTAGAAAATATTACTACAGATAATGTTGAAAGACAAGGTGGTTTTGGGAAAGGAACACTGAAGAAAGGTTAAACAATAAAGAGGTAGTTAGAGAAAAAATAGTTCAAAGCAAGGTTATTAATATAGAGGAAGAGAACTGATTTACAATTTTAGGAAGTGAAGAAGAAGAAGAAGAAGGATAAAAGGAGACAGGAGAAAAAAAAAACACAATAATGAAAAATCAGTTGGAGGGAACCTTAGAAAAAGGAAATGAAAAATAAGCTCTGGAAATAAAACACATACAAAAAATAAAAAGGATGATTTAAAAATGTTAGTATTGAATGTGAATAGCACTAGAAATGATATAAGAGGTTAGGTGATATAGGAATGGTGTAAAAACTAAAAATGTATGTATTTTGCTTGCTAGATACCAGCTGTATCAAAGAAGAAAAAAGGAAAATAATTCAGGAGTATGGGGGGTAGCACTTGTTAGTTAGTAGAAAATGAGAAATGCTGTGAAATAAGAATTCCTATACAAAATAAGAATTTTAGATGTAACAGTAGTAGTACAATGAAGGATAGTGATATGAGAATGAGACACAAGATACAAGATTAATTGTGATTTATGCATATATAAGTATGAGAGAAAATAATTCTGAAGAAATAAAAAAGTGTGTTACCAGATATGTCAATAGTGATGGCAGGAAAGTTTAACTATAACCTGAGGAAAGAAAATGGAAAAATAACACATGATATTTAGATGTTAAGTGAATTAATGAAATGTAGAGATTTAAAAGTAGGAAAGAACAGAGAATGGATATATAAAAGGGGACATTTTAAGAAGGAAATCAGTCATATAGTATATGCTAAAGACATGAAACAACAGGAGGAGAACATATGGCACTGTTTTTTCAGATCATAGAGCAGTATGGGTTAGAATCCGGAAGGCAGTGAAATAATAAAGGATGGAAAGGGGTAAGGAGATTAACTTCAGAGTTTTAAAAAGGAGGAAAAATGATGAGAGAAAGAAATATTATAGAAAGATAATATGACAATAAGACCATTTTATAGAACTCGGACACAATGTTGGGTAGTGTATAAGCAAAAGTATAAAAATATATTTAGAAGTGAATAGAATAAAAATACAATGAAATATAAAGACATTTCACAGAATTATGAGAAAGAAATAGAAAAAAGAAATGATAAAATAAGGGAAACTGAAAAACAGATCAACAAAAGAATAGATAAATAGTCAAAATGATGTTACATAGGCAAATATTTTTTTTTTGAAAGGAAAGAAGAATAAGTGAAAATGAGAAAAGGAAGGATGGATACTATCGTAGATGGCAAAGGGAACAGAATACAAACAAAATATGTTATTGTGGTGGATACATTTCTAGAGAAAATGTATGAAAAAGTGGAAATGGAGAGGAAAGAAGAATGGGAAGTGTAAAAATATTTGAAAAAGTAAGGAATATTTCAGAAAATTATATAATAGAAGAAACAGAGAAGGTGATAAAAGAATGTAAGAATGAATCACTGCTATGATTAGATGGTATTATAAAGAAATAAAAAGGAAAGAGAAGTTTTAAAAAAATATTAAATGAATAGATAAAATAAAGTATAATAGAAGAAAGCAAGTAGTAGAGGGATAAAAGTTATATGCAAAAATTATGGAAGAGAATGTGTAAAAAATGGATACCCATAATATCAACAAATTCTGACTATAAAATATTTATGAGAATACTATAAAAAAGATTGAGAAAGTATTGGATGAGGTAGTAGAAGGGATTGATGGTACAAAAATATGAGAGGTGAAAAAATGTTATAGTGAAAGTAGTAGTAGAAATGATACTGAAAGAAAACAAAGAAATAAGATTGAACACATGTGACATAGTTAAGGCATTTGAAAAAGTCAGCCATGAGTCAATGTAGTAGATTTTAGAGGCATGTGACATAGGAGAAAAAATATTAATGTAATAAAGAACTGTTATAAAAATTCATGAGTACAATTTATGATAAATGGATAGATCAGAAAAAATAAGTAATAAAAGAGGGGAAAAACAGGGATTCCCAATGAGCATGTGCTTATTTGTATAAGCAATGAATGCAATATTGCAGACATGCATGTATGAAATGAGGGAGACAATATGTGAGATGGAATATGTATGACATATGCAGATGATTTAGTTTTAATAATAAAAACGAGGGATGGGTAAGTGAAGTAATAAGGATTAAAAAGCTGTTAAAAAAACTGGCCTGCAAACAAAATGAAGTGTAAGTGATTTGGTGAGGTAAGAAAAATAAATGGAATATATTTCACAAAACAAGGAAATAAAGATTTTGGCAGTGACATTTGACGAGTATGAAAGTGTAATAAGTCAAAGGAGAGATGCTGGAACAAATAAAAACATTGTTAGCTTGGTGGAAAAGTTGTTACTTATTTCAGTAAAAGGCATATATGTTGAATAGTTATTTATTAACAAAAATAACATATTTAGGTTGAATGATATACAAAGTACTATATGAAAAATATAAAAAGTATGGAAAGAAAAAAGGGACAGGGCCTCAGAACACCCCTGTGTGTCTATTATTTACATGGTAATACACATTCTGTTGGGCATTATTGCTTGCTTAGAACATGGGCAGAATGCAAAGCAGATAGCAGAACAAAATTTCTGTACTATAAATCCCTCATAAATAATGTAAAACATTTGGTTCTTACAGACACGATAAACTATTTCAATAAAATGCAGGCATCCTACAAAACAAATTCAAAACAGTTGTGGAATTTTGTTAACACATTAATAACACCATGTATACAACCACAGTGAAATTCACTTCCAGATGAATCAAACTAAAATTTGACAAGTACATTTTATTCCCATGTTATTCAAGCAACTATTTCTGTTGTCAGTCAGTACAGCTCCACATTCCAAAATATTCAATTGTTCTAAACTATGGCTATTTCAGGGGAGTGAGAAAGAATCCAAGCACTCTCACTGAGTTGTAGTAAAAAGGCCCTTTTTCGTTGAAATGGTACTATCATATTCAGCGGCATGCGTTTTACTGATTTTTGTCTAATGAAGTTTACTAATGCAGTAAATGAAAAGCGCTTAACATAAGATATGATTCTTTCTTTATTTCATAGCCAGTATTGTGTTTGTTTTATATTCAGTAGCATATTAACCGCAATGAGAAAAGACCTCATTATCAGCTAATTTGCATGTCTCTGAATCTCTATTAACTACTGCTAGTGTGCACATGTGCGTGCACGCGCACACACACACACACACACACACACACACACACACACACACACACACACACACACATGCCACATACCCCATACCTGTCCCTGTGTTTTCAGAATGTCCCCACTATCTCTTTTGCTCTAGCCATGGTTAATCACAGATGATTGCAGTCAGTCATTAATCCTAGATATTAGAATTTCACAGTTCATACCATTCAGTAAATGCACACTAGTGCAAAAGCTGTTATTCTAGTGATTTTCAAGGTCTTTCTAAGTTTTTAAGAGGAATGCTTAAAATTCATACCTAATTGTGTGTCTTTTTCCCACAATTAATTCTAGCTTAGTGTAGATTTCTTGTGCTACTAGCTTGAGAGGTATGCCTTATGTGCCCTGTCCTTCTCCCTCATAACTCACAAACTATTGCAGGCATTGAATAATACCGGAGATCCTAATTATATGTTAAAAAGCCGTTGTAGCACTAACTTATCATTTAGCACAGCATGTTAATTCTGATGTTTCCTATGGCAAGGTTGCAGGGTTCAAAGCCACACCTTTTGTTATTTACTTTTTACTCCACATCTTAAGTATTATCCATGTTATATCCGTAGTGTCTGGCAGGGGTGTAGCAGACTCATATCCTGTGTAGGAGGTGGAAGTTAGGAAAGTACAGGATTGGAAGTCTTTTGTTTCTTTAAGGCATGCTTTTTATAGTACCCCTGGTGTGCAGTGCTTCCCTGCTCCACAATGTTTTAATTAAGTGCCTTTAAGATATGCTATATAGAGTATCCCTGGTGGCTAGTATTTCCCCCTGTCCACATATTGTATAAATGCCATTAAGGCACGATAGTTTATTTATTTTATTTAACATTTGTTGACTGGCTTAATTCCACATGGCTAGCGAGGAGTTCTCCTGGTGTCTAGTGGTCTCCAACACATGTCTTTAGTGTTCTTTCTGATGACTAGATGACCCACATCTTGGTGGCTAGTGGTCTCCCTGAGCATTGTCTTTTAGCATTCTGCCTGGTGGCTAGTGGTCCCTCTGACCCACATCTTCAGAGTTATTCCCTGGTGGCTAGTGCTCTCTCTCTGACACAATGATTCAGGCTTTGCTCTTTCGTCTAGGGATGTGTGGAAGTATGACAGCCCCACCAACCCCTCACACACACCCTAACCTACCCACTCACTAACCCTCTACTGCAACTTCCCAGGCAGAAACATACACACTCCTACATACGCTCACGAAATGCAGCCCTCCCCACACACAGACACACACACACACACACACACACACACACACACCCTAACATCATAGGACTACTAAACTACCAAGTACTTACCTGTACCCTGATGGATGAACACAGCCCATGAGTGGCCAGGAATAGTGATGCTAATTTATGCAGCCATGCAGTTCTGCTCATCTGTGTAAATGCCTTATGGCAGGCAATGACTATGGGGAGATACCACTATGATACTACATGTCGTCAAGCAAAAAGACTGCATTAGGAATATCTCTGAATACAACAAAGTTACTGAGAGGTGTACGTCTTGTGATATTTTTTTGTATTTGGGCCATTGTCTCTATTGACTATATTAAAAAGTGTTAAGAAAATAAAACCAATCCCTTCTAACAGCAGATACTCTACTTTGAGAATATTCATGCATAGCAGTAGAATCAGTTACATATCCTATAGAAATACTCATAGTTATACAGAAACAATATGTACCTGTACTTGGAAAATGTATTCACAGTTCACAGGATACTTCTGATGAATTATCACCCCTCTCTAAGAATTGTAGCAAAAATATTTTATTTTCCCCATTAAAACTGATTTCACCAAGCCACAGTACTGAAATGACACTACATACAGTTTTGAACTTGAAAAATCAGGAAAAAAAGAGGGTCAGCTGGATGCCTGACATTTTTTTTAGACTTATCAGCAACATTCAACACAGCTTCCCAACATTTACTCCTAGCAAGACAAGCCACAGCAGTCATATGAAACAAAACAATATGCTGGTTTATCAGTTAATTAAATGAAAGGTCTCACTGTGTATGTTGGCAATGCACATGCTCCTCTTATCTAGCTATTCCCTAAGAATTGATATTAGGTCAACCCTTGTACAACATATTAATCAATTACTTTATAAAAGAATAACCAATGAGTCATTAATACAATATACTGATACCTCACCAATGATATGTGTGGCTAAAACATTAGTTCAATTGCAAACCATCAAACAAGAAGCCCTCCATAATATCAAAACATGGTTACACAGAATTACATCTATTACTAAATTAAAAAAAAAAGAAATTAATTCTCTCTTTCCCTATATCTATCTGAGAGCAAGGCAGAGAACTCTGCATTGCATCTCAAAAAACTATACTTTTAGAGAACATATTCCAAACCTAGCACCTGGGTGTCATCACTGATCAAAATCTCAAGTTAAACCATCATAAAGTCTGTCATGACCAACATTAATACAAAGCTTAGAATGTATGCCAAACTCAATTATACCCAACAGAGGATGCTGTGTTACCAACAGCCTGTACTCTTCTGCTTTCTATCATTCTTTACACTCGTTGGTTCTAACATACAAAAAAATTTTCATTGACTACAACAAAGTTATAACAAAACAGCTTAATCTGTATTAAATCCCCTAACACAATGCATCACTGTGATGCACTTAAGAAAATATCTTTGTTCAAAACAGCCTCAGATTCACTCATCTTAAAGTCCTTTATAACATACTATACAAACCAAATAAATGCCCTGCAGTAGTAAATCTAGTTCATAGATACAACCGCATCATACATCAACATCAGCTACTCACTGCTAAATCTACTAATTGTTTTGGATTCTCACTGTCCTCAGGATATGAAGCTGAACAACTGAGGGGCTCCATATAGTAAAGAAGGTAGGAGGTAGGTAGTTGCTATAGTGCCTGGAGGAGTTGGAGAGAAAGCGGTTATTTCTATATAGCATACCTAGCTTTTGGTGGGTTTTCTTTATGTTTTGTTGGATGTGGATATCAAATTTAAGGTGTTCGTCTATGGTAATGCCTAGGAGTTTTGCAGAAGGGACCACTTCTATGGCAGTGTTGCTATGGCTTAGGACTTTGAAAGCATTTTTGCCGAAAGATAAAGCCCTGGTGGGAGGGAAGAGAAGTATTTTAGATTTATTAGAGTTGAGGGAGAGATGGTTGCGGTGCATCCAGTTCTCGGTGGTGGAAAAAGCTATTTGAGTTTTAGTCAGGAGTTCTGGTAGGTTAGCGGCAGCACAGACTAAGGTAGAGTCATCAGCGTATAGGATAACTGTTGTATTAGGGATGACTGTGTAAAGGTTATTGATGAAAATGTTGAAAAGCATGGGTCCGAGGATGGACCCCTGGGGAACACCGGTGGGTGTAGGTAAGAAGGAGGAGGTAGAGTTCTTCCATCTGACAGCTTGAGGTCTGTCTGATAGGTAGCTGGAGAACCAGGATATGGTATCAGGGGAGAGATGAAGGTTGGAGAGATGAAAGGAAAGGTGCTTGTGGGAGATAGTATCAAAAGCTTTGGAAAGATCTAGCAGTACTGTGGATACTAGTAATCCAGAATCACGGGCTCGATTTACTGCTTCTAAGAAGGATATTAAGGCGGTAATGGTGCTGTGGCCAGGGCGGAAGCCATGCTGGGTAGGAGTTATGAGGTAATTCTGAGTTAAAAAAGGCATAAGTTGGTGGTGGACACATTTTTCTAGAATTTTTGATATTGGTGAGAGTAGGGCAGTAGGGTGGAAATTGGAGATATTGGTGTTTTTGCCACCTTTGTGAAGAGGTAGAATGAAGGCAGATCGCCAAAGTTTGGGTACATATGACTCTTTTAAAGATCTGTTAATTAGGATGCTGATAGGGAGTGCAATACCTTCAGCAGCAGATTTGAGGAAGGAGGAGGGTATGTTGTCAGGGGCATTTCAGCAAGGCTTTAGTTTGGATAGGAGTCTTTTTATGAAAGTAGTTAGAACAGGTCTGAGCTGGAAATTAGGAGGACAGTTATGAGGGTTGTTAGGAGTAGAGGAAAGAGAGTTGGATGGATTATTGCCAGGAAAAGATTTGGTTAGATTAGCTATGGATTCTGTAAAAAATGTGTTGAAGTGAGAGCTTAGTTCTGAGTCAGTTATGCTAGGGTCAGGGCAGGGATTATTCCTGGACCCTGGATGGAGTAGGGAATTAACAGATTTCCAGAATTGTTTTGGGTTCTTGTTATTGTTGGACAGAAGTTTATTATAGTAGTTTTTTTTGTCAGAGGTGATTCGTTTTTTTACTTGGTTGCGAAGTTGGGTGTATTGAAGCAAGGTAGAAGGCATCTTATTTTTCTGGTAGAGCTTCCAGGATTTGTCCCTGCAATGCATGATTTGTTTAGTTTCTTTGGATAGCCATGGGGCAGAATTAGTCTTGATTCGTTTGTTTCTTGGTGGGGCTTGGGAGTTGAGGGTTTTTAGGAAGATAGAGTTAAAATGTTCCACTGCATTGTCAAGGGGAAAAGTATTTAGGATTTGCCAGTTAATATGTTTAAAAGTGTTAGAGAAATGTATGGGGTTGAAGTTGCTGAGATTACGAGTGTGGATGTAGTGGTGTTGATGTTTAGTGGTGTTGGTTGAGCGATAATATGAAAGCAGGGAGATGGTCACTAAAGGTGTCTGGGATAGTGCCAGAGAGAATTATTTTGTTTGGATGGGAGACTAGGACCCAGTCGATGATGGATCCTGGGGGGTGGTGTTTGTTTGGGCGAGTGGTTGTATTAATTACTTGGGTGAAATTGTAGTGGTTAATGAATAAGGAGGGGGAAGGTGAGTTAATTTTATTCCAATCAATATTAACATCGCCTAGAATGTAGGTTTCAAATTTTATTTCAGTTGAGGACCAGTGAAGAATATTTTCAAGGGTAGATATGTTGTCATCTGGGTAAATATATAGGGAGATAATGCAGATATTTTTATGTTTATTTAGTTGTAGGAGACAAGCTGTTAGTTCAGTATTATTGAATTGTGGAATTGGAGTTTGTAGAGGGATTAATGAAAGAAGGTTGGAGTAGATTAGTGCAGAGCCTCCACCTTTTCTATTTAAATGGTCACTTCTATGGATTTGGTACCCAGGAGGTAGGATTTCAGAGTCGGCAATATGGGGTTTTAGCCAGGTTTCAGAGATGGCTAGGATGTCTGGTTGGTTGTGGCTAAGCCAAGCTTGTATTTGGTGTATTTTGTTATTAAGGCTCTGGGCATTTATTGTAAAGAACTTAAGGGTGTTAATAGAGGAAGCAGAAGAAGAAGAGGGAAGGGGGGGCATGGGAGTGTGCAATGGACGAAGTAGGGGTGGGGGGAGGGAGTTGTTAGTTGTGAGGCAAGGGCCAGGGTTAGGATGGATATCTCCAGATAAGGCTAGGTCATCTTTGGGAATAACTTTTACTCTTTTGGGTTTATTGAGAAGAAAGCTGTTTGGGGCTAGTAGTGGTTTAAGAGCGAAGGTATTAGTTATAGTGAAGAAAAGTTTGGGGTGGAGTAGGTACAGTAGGTTAGGAGGAATAAGAGAGGATGATATTGTATGGAAGTGGGTTGCTAGAAATTGTTGCAGGTGAGTGCAAGGGATAGTTTGAGTAGGAGGTAGGCATTGAGGTGTTTTGGAAAAGTATGAAATAGCAAAATAAAGAGGAATTAGTAGCACAAGAAGGGAGCAAGGGACATGGATAGTATAAAGGATATGGAGGGCATACTTGGAGAAAGGGGGAATTGAGGCGAGAAATGTCGAGGAAGTTAGCAGGCTAAATTTAGGAGGAGAGGTAAAGGAAGTAGAAGGGGTTGTGAGTTTTACAGGGGGAGAAAAAGAGACTAAGTGTAGTGAAAAGTGCAGGTCAAGAGGAGCGGGAGGAGTAAGAGTGGGAGGGGTAGTAAGGAGAGTACTGTGATTAGTTAATTGGTATGGGTGGGAGGGGTAAGTCAGGAATAAATGTAGAGGTGCTGCGGGTGGGTGGAATTTGGGGGCAGGGTAGGGGAGCGGAGTGAGCCCGCAGGGCAAACGGAGTGGAAAGAGCCAAAGGAAGGAGAAATGGGAGGAAAACAGTCAGTAGAGTGTGAGAGTCAGAAGGTAAGTTTGCACTGTTATGCTAAGTTAAAAGACTGACAGCAAATTAGAGGTGTAGTTAGATATAAAATGAAATAACAGTAGAAGAGGGTCAGAGGCTTTATGAGGGATAGAGATGGGTATAAGTAGAGTGGAGAAGTGAAGAGGTAATCCAGGGAGAATAGTGAGGCAGAGAGCAGTAGAAGAGTTGTCTATGAACTATATGGGTAAGATAAGGAGAGGAGTGGGAAAGAAACTAGAGACAGCAAAATGGTAGAGGAACGCCACCTAGTGGGCAGTCAGTTTGATACGACAGAGAGCTCTGTAGGGGAATATCCTGTTAGGTGAAGGAAGGAGCTTACATAAGACGGAGTAGGGGAAAAGAAATATAAGAGGGGAAGAGGGATTATTTGAGGGACAAGAAGAAAAATGAAAATGTTAAAATAGGGAGAGTAGGGTATTTTAGTGGGCAAGAAGAGGGAAAAGCTTTGGATGCTGGCTGACCTGGCAGGGAAGCGTACAGCGACCTACTAGAAAGTATGTATTACCTTCAAAATTGCAAAATGGATAAAGTACTGCACATACTTTCACTGACAATGCCTTGCAGGGAGCAGGATGAGTTTTTAGTTTTGGAGTTTAAATGTCCTTGTTTATGGGTTCTTAGTATGGACTTCCAATAAGGTGCATTCAGGAGGTTAGAGCAGGAGTAGACAGGGACACAGGCTGAAATATGCAAGGAGAGAAAAAAAGTAATGAAGCATACAGTACAAGAGTCAGGAGTTTAAAATCAGGCAGTTATGACATACACAGTTAAGTTTGCAAGTTGAAAATTGGATAAAGCAGCTCTATATAAAAAAAAACTTAAGTTAAACACATTCAAATACCATTATAACTCAAAATGACAGGCACAGAAAGTGTAAAATGTGATTAATAGCAGGCACAGCTCAGAGTTCAGTTAAGCGACAGAGTCTGGTAACTAAGTTACAATCCTAGAATGTATGAAATGCATAAGGCCTCAGGCAGATTAGTGTTTTAAACTACAGCTAAAGCTAGCTACAGAGACTATTATTTAGTTTTACTCCAAGTATGTATAAATACATCATGTTTCAGAGTGGCATTTTATAATGCAAGTAACACATTTCCAGTTAATTTGATTAATGCAAGTCTCAAACGGCATATTTCACAACTGAATTACATATTGCTAGGAGGTATCTTGTAAAAAGAAAAAGCTGTATGTTAACCAGGCATAATCCGTGTGCAGAGCGCCATGTAAATAGAGCGATTGCGCAGTATTCGGATTCAGATAGAGAAATTATAGTTAAATTATAGCTAAACACAGTTTCAGTAAGCAACTAAAGAAAACAACCCCCATTTAACATATGGATTTAGAGTGGCATTTTAATGCTACTAGCACGCTAGCACATTTCCACTTAATTTATGTAACACAAGCCCCAAACGGCTGTTTTTAGACTCCACATGCAGAGCGCTGAGATAGTAGTGCGACTACACATTTTAAATGTTACTAGCACATTTCCATTTAATTTATGTAACACAAGCCCCAAACGGCTGTTTTTAGACTCCACGTGCAGAGTGCTGAGATAGTAGTGCGACAACACATTTTAAATGCTACTAGCACAGTTCCATTTAATTTATGTAACACAAGCCCCAAACGGCTGTTTTTAGACCCAACGTGCAGAGTGGTGAGATAGTAGTGCGACTGAACAATATTCGGAGTCAGATAGAGAGGTTGAAGTTTTAGTACGGATAGCACATTTTCAGAGAGCTATTAAACAGGCCCCACATAGTATTTAGATTCAGATAATAGGTAGTGGTTATTATGAAAACGGCTAGCTCATTTTCAGTTGAGCGACACAAGCCCCGCACAGCTATTACAGAAGCAGCATGCTAATCATTCAAGTCTGAGCGTTTACAAATACATTTCCTATAGGGATAGTCCAAACAGGTTCTAAATAACAATTAATCAGCAATGATTCATTTAAACAGCTTAAAATAGCCCTAGCAGCTAAGTAAAATGTTTGTTACTTCAGGAAAGTAAAAATGGAAAAGTAATTGCAGTATGTATATTAGCTAGTGCAACCACAGTTAGGCGATAGAGAAAGGAAAACAAACTCCTAACAGCAGACAACAGAGACTGCGTGCAAAGCGCTACAATAAGTGAGCGTTTGCACCGGAGAGCAAAGTTCATACAGTTCACTATTCAAGCTGACCATAGAAGGCAGGCACAAATATTATTCAGTTTAAAACATTGGTTAGGTGACTATGACCTTCAGAGGATATACATACTGTAGGAAGATGCGAACGCTAGAGCCAGGGATGCACAGCAGCCAGGGGCATGACTGTAGATTAAAGATGGCGCCTCCTTACATGGGGTCGCTAAATAGAGTGAGTGGAGGAAGTTAGGCAGAAAGGGGAGGAGTGAGAGGGCTGAAAGGGGAGGGAGAGTAGTAGTGATTGCTATTGCAGACCGGAGATTTGAAATAAACTACAGTAGGTGAGCTAGTATGGTTTAGAGACAGGCAGAGGAGTGGGGAGAAGGTAGGGAGAGTAGAGTTGGGTAAAAAAAAGATGTAGGGTCCGGATTAGGAAAGGGTGGCAAGGAGATGAGGGGAGGGGAGTAAGATCAAGTGTACAATGGAAGGGAATAAGGGAAGAGAGACGAGAGCCAAAGGAAGGAGAAATGGGAGGAGAACAATCAGTAGAGTGTGAGAGTCAGAAGGTAAGTTTGCACTGTTATGCTAAGTTAAAAGACTGACAGCAAATTAGAGTTGTAGTTAGATATAAAAAGAAATAACAGTAGAAGAGGGTCAGAGGCTTTATGAGGGATAGAGATGGGTATAAGTAGAGTGGAGAAGTGGAAAGGTAATCCATGGAGAATAGTGAGGCAGAGAGTAGTAGAAGAGTTGTCTATAAACTATATGGGTGAGAAAAGGAGAGGAGTGGGAAAGAAACTAGAGACAGCAAAATGGTAGAGGAACGCCACCTAGTGGGCAGTCAGTTTGATACGACAGAGAGCTCTGTAGGGGAATATTCCTGTTAGGTGAAGGAAGGAGCTTACATAAGACAGAGTAGGGGAAAAGAAATATAAGAGGGGGAAGAGGGATTATTTATGGACAAGAAGAAAAATGAAAATGTTAAAATAGGGAGAGTAGGGTATTTTAGTGGGCAAGAAGAGGGAAAAGCTTTGGATGCTGGCTGACCTGGCAGGGAAGCGTACAGCGACCTACTAGAAAGTATGTATTACCTTCAAAATTGCAAAATGGATAAAGCACTACACATACTTTCACTGACAATACCTTGCAGGGAGCAGAATGGGTTTTTAGTTTTGGAGTTTAAATGTCCTTGTTTATGGGTTCTTAGTATGGACTTCCGATAGGTGTATTCAGGAGGTTAGAGCAGGAGTAGACAGGAACACAGGTTTCACTGACAATGCCTTGTAGGGAGCAGGATGGGTTTTTAGTTTTGGAGTTTAAATGTCCTTGTTTATGTATTCTTAGTATGGACTTCCGATAGGTGCATTCAGGAGGTTAGAGCAGGAGTAGACAGGAACACAGGTGTAGGAAGATGCGAACGCCGGAGCCAGGGATGCACAGCAGCCAGGGGCAGGACTGTAGATTAATATGTTATAGCGGAAAGATTATCAATACTTCTTTGCTACTTATACTGTATATAAATAAACTCTTATTTTTCTATATTGTTAGGTGGAACCTTTCTTCCCAGGATACTACTGAAAAGGTACTCATCATGATCTGTCAATCAATCACAGTTAACAAATGGAACTAAGTAAATAAATAAATGATTGCATGCAGTGGGTGGGGACATAACTGTATAGCCCCATTGCTGGCTTCACTGTATGTGCCACACTGACATCTGAGTGCATTAGTATTGCTATAGTCTAATGCTTCAGCAACTTTTTAGTTGATGTGCTACTTCCTGATTACAGATTCGTTGTTTTAATTCTCCATCTCAGTAATGTTAAAACCTGTATTCTACTGCTGTTGTCACTGCTTCTCCTTTGCTGCACATAACAATATATCGTTGACTTTGGTACTACCACACACACATTGCTGTGCTTCAATAAAGCATATTATATGTCATACCTCTGAACCTCTTAGCACAAGAAATCTGGACAAAGTCCAAAATAATGGGGGACAAAGGCACAAAAACAGGAACAGATTTAAATATTATTGTTATAAACTTATAAAATTGCTAGAACAGAATTTGTGTTAACATACACTTTCTGGAGGATATGAAGTCTGCATTTGAAATGTATGTCATAATTTAATGACTACAGTCCTCAGTGATTTGCTAGAAAACCACACATTTTATGAGGAACAGACCAGAAATATGAGGCAAAAAGCTGGATATTCTGCAAAAATACTTACAGTTGAGTAACATGTTATATATGATGGCCTGTTTGCAGATTAGTAGTGTTGATGTTTGCTACCATAGTGGTCTGAGAATATTTCTGGTAATTTGGAGGCAGAAAGACAAGATCAAACATTTTTCTTTCGTACTTAGTTAGAAAACATGCTGATTGACAATATATAATTGCGAAAAAACTGATTCATAATTCTAATGGGAATTGGTGTGATATGTCTCTGTATGCCATATTCTAAAAATGAGGCTGATACTGTATCCAGACAGTTGTGTAACTGCAAAGTACTTGACTTTTACTCTTGGCTGAAAAAGCAGATTGGCCTAGTGAGGTATTTGCTTTTGATGTGCAGTGACCTTAACGTATATTAATTTGAGGGTGCAAGGGAGAAAAAAAACCCTTGCAAGTGAGGATTGGGTGTCTTTCCCTCAACATTAATAGTAAAATATTTTTTTTTTTGAAAACCATCTTTATCATATTCTTTTATCCAGTATGATTTTGGTGGAATGCTATTTTAAATAATCTGAATGGTAGGATGAACCTACCTGTGACTAAAGAAGTCAATTAGTGCTCCCGCGTATCTTATAAAAAAGGTATTCAATCCTAGTGAGTTTTGCCACTTAATTAAATTTAAAAATATTTATTCCTAATGAGTTTCTCCATTTAACAAATAAATTAAAAATGTATCACTTTAAGCTATAAAGTAATATACAAGCTCCCACAGACACAACATCTGTTTTTTTTTTTCAGGTTAATGCTTTAAATATTCATGAGTTTGAAAGATGGGTAAGGCAGCCATGATATATCTGGGAGTTCTTAATATAAAATAAACATTAGGAAACCAAATCCTATTATAGCTTTTGTGGTTCAGCCTTGCTAAAGAATCAGCATCTGTTTCATTCTTTGTCATAAACCTGACATTTTTCAAATCTGTTCTAATATCTGAATGCTAGTTTGGCTGTTGTTGTTTGTCTTTCGGCATTTCCCAATTAGGGGTTGCCACAGTGGAACTCCAGTCTGCTAATGATTGACAGTAGATTTTCATGAACGCCAAGGTGCCAGCTCGACGTTCAACCTTCAACAAAGGTACGCCCATTTACGCATGTCTTTCGAATGCCCACCCAACCACGGGGGCGACATGCAGACTCCACACAGAAGGCATTCCCCGCACTCCAGTCGAAAATCGAATGGGAGAACCTCTTGCTGTGAGGCAACAACGCTACTGCTGCTAGTCTGGCTGTACTAATTTAAATATTAACTATACATCAGTGCCATATTTATTTTAAAGATTTGGGTGCTATGTGAATTTTGTATCAGAAGTACTGAACAAGTATTTCAATGGCAATACTGTTTTTGTATTTTAGAACCACTCCACAGCTAGGTGGTCTTATTTTTACACTCTGGGATCAGATATGCCAATTTTTTGATTTAGGTAAAGATAAGCTGCAAGAAGACGATTTGTGTAACAGTGTCACAGGAGCTGGCAACATGTATGCTTGAAGCATTATTTTAACTCCTGATGCCAGCCTGCTGAGACATCACTTTACTGACACTTCACAACTTGAACACCTGCATCTCTCTCAGTTTTCTTGCTTTCCAAGTCTAGCACATCTGGTGTGATACAAACACGACTACTCTTTCAGCGCACTAAAGACTGGCCTTACTGTATCTAGAGATCTGTTTTTGTTGTGGTAATAAAGAGATATAACTATGACTACAGACCTCCCCATGCTTTACACCTTGTATGCAACCAGATGTGACTTTTCAAAGGAGTTGGATTTTCTTTGCAGCCCATGGGTTTCTCCTTCCCCATCACAGAGTATACCTACAGCAAAAAATATATCTCAGTATATTTTTCCTCCATCAGTTTTTTAAAATACTTTTAGACATTAGTTCCATTTTAAATAAAACAAAAGTTTTTACTGATCATTTACTTAAGGTCTATGATATTGCGTGCTTTTTTGGCAAAATGTTGTGCTAATTAAAATTTTAAATTAGCCCTTTCAATTATAACATATAGCTGGTTATGCTTTTCATACTGTATAATTATGAAATGCATTTTCACAACTTGAAGTGAGTAGCTTGATATTTCTAGGGTCTAACATATGTTCTGCATTTCTCATGAAGAATCAGTGAAACATGTTTCAGTAATATCTAGACAATTTCAGAATTGCTGAAGATTTGATAATGAAATGCTTTCAGTTTATCCAAGTTCGATACGTGCGGTTCATAACTGACTTCTGTTAGGATGTGCATAGGAAAGGGCTTTTAAACTCAGCATGCTAAGTGTATGATTTACTGCAAAATACAAAGATTTGAAAGTTATAAAGGGAGGGGTTGACATAATGGCTAAGGTCGTTATATCAGTGATACAAGGTAGAGGGTTTGATTATGACTGCTGGTTATTGGCTAGCCTTGTAACAGTCTGCAGACTGATAGCCTTGTATTTACCTATGAACCTACATAAAAAAAAATGAAGTCTGCATTTGAAATGTATGTCATAATTTAATGACTTCAGTCCTCAGTGATTTGCTAGAAAACAACACATTTTATGAGGAACAGACCAGAAATATGAAGCAAAAAGCTGGACATTCTGCAAAAATACTTACAGTTGAGTAACATGTTATGTATGATTGCCTGTTTGCAGATTAGTAGTGTTGATGTTTGCTACCATAGTGGTCTGAGAATATTTCTGGTAATTTGGAGGCAGAAAGACAAGATCAAACATTTTTCTTTCACACTTAGTTAGAAAACATGCTGATTGACAATATATAATTGCGAAAAGACTGATACATAATTCTAATGGGAATCGGTGTGACACGTCTCTGCATGCTATATTCTAAAAAATGAGGCTGATACTGTATCCAGACAGTTGTGTAACTGCAAAGTACTCGACTTTTACTCTTGGCTGAAAAAGCAGATTGGCCTAGTGAGGTCACTGCAAGTGGTATTTGCTTTTGATGTGCAGTGACCTTAACGTATATTAATTTGAGGGTGCAAGGGAGAAAAAAAACCCTTGCAAGTGAGGATTGGTTGTCTTTCCCTCAACATTAATAGTAAAATATATTTTTTTTGAAAACCATCTTTATCATATTCTTTTATCCAGTCTGATTTTGGTGGAATGCTGTTTGAAATAATCTGAATGGTAGGATGAACCTATCTGTGACTAAAGAAGTCACTTAGTGCTCCCGGGTATCTTATAAAATAGGTATTCAATCCTAGTGAGTTTTGCCACTTAATTCAATTTAAAAATATTTATTCCTAATGAGTTTCTCCATTTAACAAATAAATTAAAAATGTATCACTTTAAGCTATAAAGTAATATACAAGCTCCCACAGACACAACATCTGTTTTTTTTTTCAGGTTAATGCTTTAAGTATTCATGAGTTTGAAAGATTGGTAAGGCAGCCATGATATATCTGGGAGTTCTTAATATAAAATAAACATTAGGAAACCAAATCATATTATAGCTTTTGTGGTTTAGCCTTGCTAAAGAATCAGCATCTGTTTCATTCTTTGTCATAAACCTGACATTTTTCAAATCTGTTCTAATATCTGAATGCTAGTCTGGCTGTTGTTGTTTGTCTTTCGGCTTTTCCCAATTAGGAGTTGCCACAGCAGAACTCCGGTCCGCTAATGATTGGCAGTAGATTTTCATGAACGCCAAGGTGCCAGCTCGATGTTCAACCTTCAATGAAGGCACGCCCGTTTACGCATGTCTTTTCAACGCCAACCCAACCGTGGGGAGGACATGCAGACTCCACATAGAAGGCACTCCCCGCACTCCAGTCGAGAATCGAACGGGAGAACCTCTTGCTGTGAGGCAACAACGCTACTGCTGCTAGTCTGGCTGTACTCATTTAAATATTAACTATACATCAGTGCCATATTTATTTTAAAGATTCGGGTGCTATGTGAATTTTGTATCAGAAATACTGAACAAGTATTTCAATGGCAATACTGTTTTTGTATTTTATAACTATTCCACAGCTAGGTGGTCTTATTTTTACACTCTGGGATCAGATATGCCAATTTTTTGATTTAGGTAAAGATAAGCTGCAAGAAGACAATTTGTGTAACAGTGTCACAGGAGCTGGCAACATGTATGCTTGAAGCATTATTTTAACTCCTGATGCCAGCCTGCTGAAACATCACTTTACTGACACTTCACAACTTGAACACCTGCATCTCTCTCGGTTTTCTTGCTTTCCAAGTCTAGCACATCTGGTGTGATACAAACACGACTACTCTTTCAGCGCACTAAAGACTGGCCTTACTGTATCTAGAGATCTGTTTTTGTTGTGGTAATAAAGAGATATAACTATGACTACAGACCTCCCCATGCTTTACACCTTGTATGCAACCAGATGTGACTTTTCAAAGGAGTTGGATTTTCTTTGCAGCCCATGGGTTTCTCCTTCCCCATCACAGAGTATACCTACAGCAAAAAATATATTTCAGTATATTTTTCCTCCATCAGTTTTTTAAAATACTTTTAGACGTTAGTTCCTTTTTAAATAAAACAAAAGTTTTTACTGATCATTTACTTAAGGCCTGTGATATTGTGTGCTTTTGTGGCAAAAT
This sequence comes from Protopterus annectens, assembly GCF_019279795.1. Taxonomy (NCBI): domain Eukaryota; kingdom Metazoa; phylum Chordata; order Ceratodontiformes; family Protopteridae; genus Protopterus; species Protopterus annectens. The sequence goes on along the minus strand of NC_056738.1, from coordinate 517,529,017 downwards.
GTTGTGCTAATTAAAATTTTAAATTAGCCCTTTATATTATAACATATAGTTGGTTATGGTTTTCATACTGTATAATTATGAAATGCATTTTCACAACTTGAAGTGAGTAGCTTGATATTTCTAGGGTCTAACATATGTTCTGCATTTCTCATGAAGAATCAGTGAAACATGTTTCAGTAATATCTAGACAATTTCAGAATTGCTGAAGATTTGATAATGAAATGCTTTCAGTTTATCCAAGTTCGATACGTGTGGTTCATAACTGACTTCTGTTAGAATGTGCATAGGAAATGGCTTTTATACTCAGCATGCTAAGTGTATGATTTACTGCAAAATACAAAGATTTGAAAGTTATAAAGGGAGGGGTTGACATAATGGCTAAGGTCGTTATCTCAGCGATACAAGGTAAAGGGTTTGATTATGACTGCTGGTTATTGGCTAGCCTTGTAATAGTCTGCAGACTGATAGCCTTGTATTTACCTATGAACCTACATAAAAAAAAAAAAAAAATGTTACAGCAAGTAAAAGGGAGAATGTATCCCTTGCCAGTCTTGGAAATAATTTATATACTGGATTATAGCTGTAGTTGTTTTTGCAGAATTAAATTTTTTTTCAGTGTAAGATTAAAGTGATTTAAAATGCTGGACTAATGAACTGGATTCTGCTAACAGTGCTGTTTGGTAAGGTACCATGTGGTAGCAAAGATATGCCTTCTTCCTTCATATAAAAACAACTTATATTATCAAATGTGCTTAATCACAACAAGCTGCTTACTAGAAAATAGATGATAATATTCTAAGATTAGGGTCATAGGGTGAGCTAGATTTCAATGACAGAAGTGATACAAAATATTTAGTAAATGATGTATGATTTCCATAATTATTTTGCATCTCTTCAGTGCTTCCAAAATAAATTATCTGTATCAATATAACATTTTTCACATTTATGATTTGAGTTTTAATTATTTTTTTATGCTTGTGGTATGTAAATATAAATGTAATAATACTAGCTATTAATTCCTAAAAGGGCAATGGTATTAAAAGTATATGAAGTACTTCAAGGTAAATTATATGATGATGACATAATTTAAAATAAATTAAGTAGTCTAAAGTCATGTGCAGTGATATTTTTCACTGTACTGGTAATATATCGCTATGCTCCACAGTTAGGTAGTCCGATATTTAAAGAGTGTCCTCTGTGCACCAGTGTACATATACACCACAGACAAGTGATCCTGATCTGGCTGAATTGAAAGGGCTAGATCACGATATATATATATATATATATATATATATAGGAGGGATCTTATTTTTTATGATGCACATCAGCACTTTTGGTTGCATGCATTCTAATAATTTACGTTTTTAGCAGGCACAGACAGATGAACAGGCTGTCATCCTACTGGCTTAAATAGGCACTGCGTACATTATTTCTGACCCCTTCTTCCATGATCTGTCTTATTTTAAAACATTAAGAACAAACATTTGACTGCATCATGGCAAGGAACTCCCAGTATTTGTCTGATGTCTAGAGTTCTCCTAACCCAAACATGTGAAAACTCCCTTCCCACTCATATTCAGCCTTTACTGCCAAAAGGTCTAGCTCTTCTCACACTGCTTTGACTGGCCGTCTGTTTAAAAGTGCTGAATGTCTATTTGCATGCTCACATTCAGTCTTCATTCTCCACTGGCAACCAGATAAGGATAGCTGGCAGTAAGGCTCGAGTCGGCAGAAGTGTACTTTTGGTAGAAAATGGTGGTTGATTCTAGATGTGTAGGAAGTGTTTGGGGATGGCATTAGTAACTTGAAATGTTCACAGAAGGGGAATCAGTTAACACCAAGGAGATGTTCATAATTATTGTATGTCACAATGAGTTAAGTCACAGTGAGGAACTAAGAGATGCCACTGGGTGTGATGTCTGGGCAGTCCCTCATAGTGTGGATGATTATGTGCACTATATTAAGTGCTTCATAATGTCATGAAAATTATGTCAGAGCACCTTACATGCATTATAGCCACTTACCACCTGACAAACAGCACTTCATGTCATGTTCAGCTGCACTAGAACAGCACACATTGCATAGCAACAACCAGTAAATCTGTCCTTAGAATTTCACATCTGCAGTCATCCTCATATTTTCCTACACTTTTATTGTATTGAAACTCTTACAATGTTCTGAGTGCCTGAAGCAGTTCATTTTCCATCCTGTCCATGTCCATTTGTAGTTTTAGTGACATTAGATGGTTGTGGAATAGTACATCATATTGTTTTTATGACAGTTAAATTATAAATTATCAGGACACACCTGCAGTATGAGAATGAATGTATTTCCATAGTTAATGGCAGCAATATTTAGACCTCTCAACTATACCTATTTTGGAGGAATGTTTCTATTTCCAAGCATAATTCACCTCTTCACATTATATGTCTGTCAGGCTTAAATGACAACTCCATACAATTTTCTGACCCCCCCCCCACCATGCAAGTTATTTAAAACACAGGAAACCAAACTACATGTCAAAAATGCTAGTGGTACCAATAATTTAAAGAAAGATGATCCACATTACATCTCCTTTTTGATTAATAAAAATAAATGACTGTGCAAGGTTGATTTTTCCAATATCATGTATCAAATTTTATAAATGTTATGCTGTGTCTTTCATACTATGTTTATATTTTGCTCACTCTCCTTTTTATAAACTCATGTTTCAGAGTAATATTCCACAGTTCTACTAGGAGTAGGAGAAGCTATGAGTTATTAGGGATTCAGATTTTGTACTAATTAGGTGTCCAGAGTTTTGGCTGGCTATATTTACTTTTCAAGAGCTTCTGCACCTATTTTCAGTGTCTGTGAGTTGAGAGTGTGATAAAGGACTGCATTGAGATCACACTGATAGTGGGATTCTAGGAACCTACTTGGTAGCGGAACCTAAAAATAGGTCCCAGTTACTTCTCATGCCACACAGGTTAATGCTCTTTGGGTTCACAACACTGCAGTACTTTGAAATTTTACATTGGCATTGGAGTAGCCCATTACATTATATGGGGCTATGTACAACTGAGAGTTCTCCATCTGCAGGTCAGAACTGCTTTGGCAAGCATTACATTTCACTTGATCTGTGCCTTTGCAGCATAGCCCCATGACATGCCAACACTCTACTTGCACAACACAGTGTTTCCTCCATTCAAGAAGTGTTATGAACATCATACAGAGGGATATGAGGAAATTCTGGCTTTGGGTAATCTCCCATTATGTAGTGGACTTGACCAATTGCTGGATTATGCCAAGAATAGATAATGAGCTTCATTTACGCTGACTACTTCAGTATCTCATTGTCTGGTTCTAGCGTATTGGCTATTGCTAACACTTGGGAGGTTGATATAAGGTCAGGTTGACGTAGGCTCCGCTATCATAATGGGACAGAGATAGGTTTTACATCTGGGGTAACATTGTAAGATGGTGGAGGCCCTCCCCAGTGCAAATTCAAATATTTTAGTATCCACTCCAACCCCTATCCTCACCCCCTTTGTTTGTCTTATTTATTAACTTGGTAAGTGAACTGGTCATTTCAGTCACTGTACCATTAAATGTGAAACTGAACTCATTGTGGAGTATCTTGTTTCAATATATGCTAATTATATTGTACATTTTGCTGCTCTGTCTGTATTGAACTGTGACAGATGCATAAACAAACAAATGTTTATCAAGTAGTTCGTCATATTTGTTTTAAAATCCATTCTTAATTTTATGTCAGATATTCTGACAGGTGACATCCTGATCTGTACACATAAAATCTTAGTGTTTTAGCACAGTCTGCTTTATCTTACAAAGCTTTAATGAATCTGTACCGCCCGCATTCTACTCTTTAAGACCTTAACACCATGTAGGGGACTGTTGCATTACATTAAAATTATTTAAATCCTAATGGAACATTTTTGCAGGAGGACACGGTTCCACTGCAACACCTGATCTAGGGTGTTGGTCAGAGCTTCCACATTGGGGGGGGGGGGGGGGGCTTTAAAACAACACATATAGTTTACATATTTGATATCAGTCAGATATGACTGTGGTGTGATCAGCATGCCTTGCCTCAATAAGCCTGGCTTCTATCACATCAAGCAAGCTCTTCTGTAAATCTGCATGTTTTATGTTTAACCAACATGATTTTTCTGTTTCTTACAAATCCTTTCTTTCTTTTTTATTGTATTATAGGCGCTATCATTTATTTTCTTTCAAGCCACCTCTGCAATATACACTTTATTTAGAGAACATATACCAAGTTAAAATAAAAACAGCTACTTCTTTCTACAGCCCTTATCAGATTTATCTTTTGCAGTGTAACACTTTTTTAACAGAGAAATAATGTTTATTTTGAACATATCACTAAAAGTAATGATAAGTAATGATAAATAACAAAACAATCTTAAAAGATGAAACCTGTAAACATGGTACCTTGTTATTACTGCAGTGACTGCAGTGAATACAGGTAGTCTTTTATTACAGAGCAGTCTGCCCTGCCTACCGTGTTACTTGAGTAAAAAAGCAAGGAGTAGGCACTAGTACCTACCACATTACTTGAGTAAAGAAGCAAGGAGTAAGCACTAGTACCTACCACATTACTTGAGTAAAGAAGCAATTAGTAGGCACTAGTACCTACCACATTACTTGAGTAAAGAAGCAAGGAGTAGGCACTAGTACCTACCACATTACTTGAGTAAAGAAGCAAGGAGTAGGCACTAGTACCTACCACTTTACTTGAGTAAAGAAGCAAAGTAGGCACTGGTACTTTGTAATTACAGATCTGCAGCTCTTCCCCAATAAAGATCATAAAAAGATAACTGTTATTTCATGCCTTTTTCTCTTTCTTTTAGGATCATCAATCTCTGTGATGCTGCATTTTTAAATGGCATGCAGTCCTGTATTACAAAACATCATTTAATCTCACCTTGTTTATCAAATGTTGTAGCTGTGCCACACCTTCCTGAAGCACTGTCAAGCAGGGAAGACAATTTAGAGTGAAATAGGGAAGACAGACTGAAATAAAGTAATCCAGCTGGGTGATCATGCATGCATTATAATTAGGCACATTCTCTGTCTAGATAAGCTTAGTAAAAGACTTTTGATAAATCATAGTCTTCGAAATTTGGCCCCAGTCAGCTACAAAATTCATGGAAGGTAATTGGTCATTCTAATAACTGAGGAAGGAAGTTTCAGGTAAGTGGGAATCAACTGAGATGTCACTGTAAAGTCTGAAAATTGGAATCCAGTTTGAGAATTGATCTGAGAGTATTTACAGAAGTACTGGAAGGATTTTAGCCACAGGCATACTCATGTACAGTGTTCCCTCTGCATTTTTTTTTACTCTGTGCTTGCATGAGCACAGAGACTAGCTTAGCCAAATGAAAGAATGAATGAGCCAACAAAAAACAGAGGAAAATACAGATAAGATGTCTGAGAATGCAGCCATACATCTGTATTTTGTATACTAAACAAATGTGTTAATGATGTGTATGCATATAAAATATAATAATAAATACATTTTGTAGATATATTCAAAATCACATACACTGCTATTAAAATCCAGTCTAGCATGACAGCTAATGTATTGCTGTTCCTACAGAAAGTCCTGCTTACACTGGGGCTATTTAAGTACAAGGATTCCCCTGTTTAAGGCAAGCAAACACTATTTGGATTTAAATATATGTAGGATACAATGTACACAGTTGTTTCTTGTGTTTCATTACTTGGAAAAACTACACACTATCTTGACTGGTTGAGCATTGCTGGATGACATCTTAAAAATATATGAGTTGTAAGAGTCCGACACACTTAAGTTTGTTTTCATTTGTGTGCATTGACGAATTTCACACTCTGACAATTGTTTCTGTATTCCACAGTACGACAGCATTCTGAAATCTTGACATTGTTTATGTCCTCTTATCTGTGGAAGTACACCAATCTTTACATACAAACACCTACTCAGACATAACCCCCACGTATACATGCACACACGCATATGCCACTTCATTCTATAAACAAGGATAGGATCGGCAGTGCAGAATGTTGGCTTTAACTGGAACTGAACTAGAGTATTAATGGATTACGTTTTGTCAATAAAATGAAAAAAGTATAAAGAATTGGATAGTTGCACTTAGTACTTATTTGCCCTGGTTTGCATGGCAAATTTACGACACATTGATTTCAGTGTAATGCTGCTATAGCATTAGTAGTTGAAAACCATTAGCTTCAATTTTCCATTTGCTAATGGATGCTATTTGTCATACAATACATTGAGTTTCAAACTGCCACACAAAGCTGTAGTCTGCCCACTGGAAGCACTGCAATATTAACCATCATGACTTTGATTACTGGGGCACTAATGAAAATAAATTTGCCATGGTAATTGGTGCAAAGCAGCAATGCTTCTGAATGTTTAATTTCCCCAAGTCTTTTTGTATTTCTAATACCATGACAAGAATGGACCCCATTCCTAATTCAACGTATGATTTAAGGTCATAAAATTAGTATTGTTTCAGTCTTTGATGTTAGCCAAAAGTGCTCTTCGCAGCACCCGCAGTATGATCAGAACTGACTCCTGCAGTTCATATGGAGTTACATGTATCGGTAACATATCTAAACATGACTGTAAATTATTTTTTATGAGACCATTGCTCCTACTACTATTGGATTGTCTGTGCATCCGTCTTCCACATTGCCCTCCTTTCTGTCTGCAAATACTGGTATTTTATGACTTTGTGTTTCTCTGTACATAAGACACTGTAATCACTGGGTGTAGCAATTTCAATGATCAATGCAGCTGTTGTGTTCTTTTCATGGGCTGCTATATCTAGTTATCTCATATCTAGTTTTAACTGTTGGTAATGAGTGATCCCACGTGATATACACTTCACCATTTTCTATAATACTTTGTCGTTCATGTTTCTAATGCTTCTCAGCTACTTCACTATTATAATATTTGCACAATCCTCATTGCAACAGACTTGCCAACATTATTGTGCCTTTCAATATACAGGCCCTCTGCCATTAGCGTATCACACCCACCAACAAGAAGTGCGACTGTTCCAGGTCTATTTTACAAAAACTGCATTTGTCTGTTTCTCATGTTCAAATGGACTTTGTAAACCAACGTGTACATAGTCCACTATCCCAGGCCACCAATATTAACATTTCGTCTTTTGGTTTAAATTCACCTCTCCTTAACCATTCCTGCATCAGATCCTGATTGACATGAGGTTGTTCCAGGAGTTTTCTGTACTTGCAACTATATTTATGCCTTTTCCACATTTCTTGCCTTCTCATCAGATCCTTCACCTTATATTCTTTCTTTTGTTTTATTGTTACATTCAGTTGCTGCCTAATTTTTGTCTACTTCTGGTTTGATTTCCATTCCCGCTTGACACCAATATGCCTCAGCTAACTTGAGCAGGGAAGCCATTTTAGATTTGTTCACCTCATGTTTTAAACCTTTCACTGTGTTTGGATCTTGTGAGGTCAGCAGATATGTATGCAGTCCTGTAATTGCAGATCTATACATGTAATCAATTTCACGGGGCCCATACCTACTTCAGAATAGGAAATATATAATCTTGGTATATGCTGAGTTTTATAAATCATTTGACAAGCTTGAAGCATTTTTCTTGTTTTCCTGCCCAACTAATCCAATACCTTTTGAGGTCAGTAAATAACGCCAAAACTGTTAAGTTAGAACAGGAAGAGCAAATTGGTTTATAGCTTGGACTTTGTTCCCAGATATCAGAGCTGTTTTCAGTATTAATTTTAGTCTTCTAAAATATTACTTACTAAATTTTATTCATATTTGTTCATATTTTATTGTCAATCCTTCATCAACTCTGAAATATGTATACACTCCCTCCTGCTCTAGTTCCTTTATAGCACATTCCTGCCCCAGAATTATATTTTCTTGGTGCTGCAGCTTTCCTGTTTTGAAGGTTGCTTTTGTACATATATCAAGACCAAGTGACATTCTTATATCATCTGAGAAAGTTTTGACCACTTGCAGTTGTGCTTTCAGTTCCTTATACGAGGAGCTATACAGTTTTAAATCATTCACAAAAATATGAGAAGTCTTTTTATTTTTTTAACTGTGTATGTAAACTGGAGCCTTTCTCCCCGGGCCTCCTCTGAAAATGGACCTGTGTCCAGACCGACTTTCCCAGTAAACAAATGTAAAATAAATAAAATAAAATAAATAAATTTAAATGTTATTATTTTCTGAGATCCAAATTATAACCACAACCTAATCTGTTAAGTAGACAGCTTAATTGGTTAAGGGCATGACAAAAGAGCAATGGTGACAGAGTTACCCTGGAATATCCCCCTTTGAATTTTTATCCTTCATAATAATTTGTCCTTTATCATGGTTTAGCTGATGAGCGGTTTGCACTGATGTCTTTCAAGAATGCAACTGCAGTCATAACATATGGGTTGTCCTGCCTCAGGCAGCCCTCGGTCGGCCGGATTCCGAAGTCTGGGTCCGACGTCGGCTGATGTCGCATTTCTCTCCGATGTCAGAGCGGCAGGAGTACATAAGCATCAGCCAACGCCATCTTCTTCAGTCTTTCTTGCCGCGCGGTGCCCGAAGCAGAAGCAGTTCGCAAGTGCCGGTCGGTCAGCTCCTGTATTCTTCGATCCGAAGTCATCAAAAAAGCTAAGTACCCCGTTGGGGACATTTTCTTGCCTCAGCCGATGTCAGAGATTACTGAAAAAGTTAATAATTGTTTGTCTTGTGGTAAACAAATACCTCATAAGGATTTCCATTCTTACTGCCTTCCTTGCCTTGGCCCAGACCACAACGTCTCGGCCTGTGCCGCCTGTGCTCGCTTCAATAAGCGCACTCTCAGGCGCCGGGTGGAGTTCGCTGAAGACTTTTTCGGCGAAAAATACGATTACAAGATGCCGTCGGAATTACCGACATCGCAGACTCCTAAAAAAGGTAAAGACCGGGATCGCCATCCTCGGCCCGCGTCTTCCACCGACACCACGCCAAAACTTACCGCGAGTGCCCCGGTTCCTTCTGAGGCGGTTATTTCACCGCTCCGAACCGAAGACACCGCATTACCGATACCTCCGATACCGGAGACCACATCAACGCCAGTTATTGTTTTTCCTCCGGAAACTGTAACCGAGGAAATGCCCGAGACCATTGCTGTAGATAAGGTAACTCCTGAACGTGGAGCTGCTAGGCCTCCCATGTCCATGTCTATCAAGGCCTACACACGTGCTAAGGCAGCCAGCAAGACCAAGCACCTTACTGCAAAAGCCTTACCTCAGCCTACTCCTGAGACACAAATCATGACCATGGCAGCAGACTTAATCTCCATGATCAGAGGTTCCCAGGCCCATCCTGAGAGAGGATCCCAGCCTCCTCCTGATAAGAGGCCCAGGGTTGAGCCCACTGACCCTCTCCCTTCAGATGAAGATTCTGAGGCCTCTGGCCACTCCGATAGCCAGGAAGAGCCTTTCCAGACATACGAGGACTCAGATGCAGAGGACTCCATCCCCTCGGCCTCCCCTCCTGAGGATATTTCTTTTGGGGAAGTTCTGCATTCCATGAGGGAACATTTTCAGTGGCAAGGCCAGGAATTTTCTGATTCCAGAAAGCGCCTTCGTACCTTCCTTAAAAAGCCCCAGCACAGGCCCTTAGCTATACCTCCTGTGCTTGATGTTTTGGATGATTTATACTCTGACTCCAGTGTTACCCCTGATACTCTCCCTCCTGCTCCTGCCAAGCCGGACAGATACTATAGAGTTCCTGAAACACATTCTCATTTCTTTAGGGCCCATGCTGTTGATTTAGAAACTATTTCACAGGGGCCGAAAGGGGTTTCAGCTACCACCTCCAAAAATCCTTTACCTTCCAACAGGGAAGCTAGGTCATTAGAGAGATGGGGGAAGAAGGTTTACACCTCCACTACTTTATCTATGAGAGCTCTCAATTGTCTCTTTCATATGTTTCAATATCAGGATTTCCTGTTAGATGATTTACAGAAAACTTTGGCCTCTCCTGATCCTTTAGATAGGAAGTCTTTGCAGGAGGCTGTACACAACTCTCAGCAAGTTAGCAATCACTTCCTTCAGTGTGGATATGATGCATTGGAAGCTTCATGTAGGGCAGCTATGACAGGGGCGGTCATTCGCAGACATGCATGGTTAAAAGAACAACCTCTACCAGATCATGTTAAGGCAAAACTTCTTGATGCACCCTTGGAAAAGAACAAGCTTTTTGGTGCTAATGCTAAAGATGTATTAAAGACCATTGAGGAAAAAGCCAAGTCAGTTCAGACAGTCAAAGACTTCCTCCAGGTTCAGCCACCCAGATTCAGCAGGAATTGGCCTTCAAAAAACTGGTCCTTTCCTAATACTGAAAGATTTCAAAGGGGCAAAAGCAGGCGTGGCCGAGGAAGAGGACAATACAGAGGTTCCTACAGGGGACGACAATGGCAACCAGCAAACCAAAGAAGTGACACAGGGGCTTCTCCTGCCCCACAGGGACAATCCCAATGACTTTCCTCTACTTCCGCTAACCAAAGAGCCAACAGAAGCTCCCTTGGGCGGAAAATTATCTCTGTTTTCAGACAATTGGCACAGATTGACAAAGGACAAATGGATTTTGGACATTATAGACCAAGGCTACAGGTTCCACTTTCATACCTTACCAAGGAAACAAGGCATGCCAAACCTACCGCAAAACCAGAGGGCAGAGGCTTTCAAGCAAATTTCTCTGCTAGCTCAGATCAATGCAATAGAAAAAGTTCCACAACAAGAACAAGGACAGGGTTTTTTCTCAAGACTGTTCCTTGTTCCAAGAAAAGAAACACAATGGAGACCAATACTGGATTTGTCCTCATTAAACACCTTTCTCATAGTACCAAAGTTCAAAATGCTGACCTTACAGCAACTCCTTCCCATGCTGGGCAAGGGGTCTTGGCTGATTACTCTGGACCTCAAGGAGGCATACCTGCATGTCCCTATCAGACACAGCTGCAGAAGATACCTCAGATTTCTTGCAGGGCCAGAGCATTATCAATTCTCAGCATTGCCATTTGGCTTATCTACTGCACCCAGAGTGTTTACAAAATGCCTGGCTTCAGTAATTGCGCATTGCAGGCTCCAGGGGATCCAAATTTACCCATACCTGGACGACTGCCTCATACAAGTGGACGACAAACTGATTTTGACAAAAAACTTGGATTATGTCATTCAATTACTACAAGCTCTGGGATACACAGTCAACTTCCAAAAGTCAAGACTGCAGCCATCCCAGCAAATTACTTTCTTAGGAGCCAATCTAGACACAACCTCTCAAATGGCTTACCTGACAGAAGACAAGCAAAAGAAGTTAACTCATTATTTCAAAGGTTTGGCAAAGCTCACCCAGATGACTGCAAGGAGATTCCTACAGGCCCTGGGTTACATGGCATCATGCATTCTCCTGGTCCCATTAGCAAGACTACACATGAGAAAGCTTCAATGGTACCTAAAAAGTTTATGGTCTCAACACAGCAACAACCTAGAGACAACCATACCGCTTATCCCATGCCTACAAAAGGAATTCCTATGGTGGGCCTCGGTAAGCCAGGCAAACACAGGAATGTCATTCAAAAAACCACAAATAACACAAACAATGACCACAGACGCCTCAGACCTTGGATGGGGGGCGCACATGGAGGGCAGATGTATTCAAGGACAATGGTCTCCAAAGGAAACGCATCTGCATATCAACCAAAAAGAAATGCTGGCAGTCATGCATGCCATCGAGGCCTTTCGACAACAACTTCAGCAAGGCCACTTGCTAATACGGACAGACAATACCACTGTCATGTGGTACATAAACAAGCAGGGGGGCACCCATTCTTACCCCCTTTGCAGACTGACAATGACTCTTTGGGAAAAATCACTGAGCTTAAACATACAGTTGCAATCCCAGTTTGTTCCAGGCAAAGACAATGTGCTGGCGGACAGCCTAAGCAGGAATTTCATAGATCCCCACGAATGGAGGTTACATCCAGAAATCTTCATAAGGCTCACCTCGACATGGGACAGGCCAGAAGTAGACCTATTTGCCTCCCACCTCAATCATCAGCTACAAAAGTTCTGTTCAAGGGCATATCATCCACAAGCATGGAAAACAGATGCTCTCTCATTCAACTGGAACTTCCTAAAGATTTATGCATTCCCACCTCTGCCACTGATGACCACAGTACTACTAAAGATCAAAGCAGAGAAACCAAAAGGGATCCTAATAGCTCCAGACTGGCCAAGACAACACTGGTATCCACTACTACTAAGCATATGCCACAACAAAAAATGGGCCCTTCCCCAATGGCCCCATCTTTTGACTCAAAACAACTTCAAGACAGTACATCCCAACATTCAGATGCTCCAGCTAACAGCTTGGGAGATTCCATGAATAACCTCAATCTATCTCTCTCCAAGGAAGTTCAGCGAATATTAACAGAAGCCCGCAGACCATCCACCAGAAAGGTTCATTCTGCAAAATGGAAGAGATTCAGCATTTGGAATACCAGCAAGGGTCATGATGCATCATTATTGAACATACCACTCATCCTGGAATACTTGGCAGATATGCTACAGAAAGGACTCTCATATTCTTCTATAAAGATACATGCTTCAGCTATTTCAGCTAGATACAACACTGATCCACCTGTGTTCTCACATCCTTTGTTAAGGCAATTTCTTAGAGGAATCAAGAATATCAAGCCACCAAGAAAGGCCCCAGTACCAGCTTGGGACCTCAACTTTGTCCTAGAAAAACTGACTCTACCTCCCTTTGAGCCAGCAGCTTCTGTGGACTTACAATTCCTCTCATGGAAGACAGCTTTCCTGTTGGCAATTACCTCAGCAAGAAGGGTTTCGGAATTACAGGCCCTAATGGCAATACCACCGTTCATTACCTTTCATAGAGACAGGGTCTCCTTACGAACCAACTGTAGCTTTCTGCCAAAAGTGGTATCTAGGGTTTCTTTGAATCAAGCAATTCACCTGCCTACTTTCTTTCCCAATCCTGAGAACAAAGGGGAAAGACTGTTGCATACCTTGGACATTCACAGACAACTTCGCTACTACCTGGACAGAACCAAGGCCAATAGGAAGTCTGATCAGCTTTTTGTAGCTTACACCCCTGCAGTACAAGGAAAAGCAGTTTCCAAACAGACTATCTCAAAATGGATTGGACATTGCATCAGATTATGTTATTCCTTCCATGGAAAGAGTGTACCAGCCAATATCAGACCACACTCTACCAGAGCTACAGCCACCTCTACAGCATTCTTAAGAGGGGTGCCTACAAAAGACATTCTAGAAGCTGCTACATGGAGCTCCATGCATACATTCTTCAAACACTACAACCTTCCTTTATATTCCAGATCCAGAGCAGGCTTTGCTTCGGCAGTCCTGCAGGGATTGTTAGCTACACCATCCTTTTCTTAGTGCTTATCCACCTTCCACAGCTAAGCTATGGTATTCAACCCATATGTTATGACTGCAGTTGCATTCTTGAAGGACATAGTACAGTTTTGTACCTACCATAAATGTAGATGTCCAATAGATATGCAACTGCAGTCGGGTTTTCCCTCCCTCCTTCCCCTCTATTCCTTGGGTCCACTCCTCTCCCTGTTATCCTGGCTGGGGATATCTGTTATGGTGTATCTGTTTATTGATTATTTATTTGTCTGGAAACCTGTTTTGTCTTCCAAATTGATTACAGCCTTCCTTGGAGGACACCTGGCATCTGGGGCAAGAAACACTGAAGAAGATGGCGTCGGCTGATGCTTATGTACTCCTGCCGCTCTGACGTCGGAGAGAAATGCGACATCAGTCGACGTCGGACCCAGACTTTGGAATCCGGCCGACCGAGGGCTGCCTGAGGCAGGACAACCCATATGTTATGACTGCAGTTGCATATCTATCGGACATCTACATTTATGGTAGGTACAAAACTGTACTTTTCATGGTCACTGTAATGTAATTGATCTATGTAAGGTGTATCATATACATCTGTAAGCACTCCTTTATCCATTAATGTGGGATGCTGTGAAATGCTTTTTTGTAGTCTATCCATGTTATATTCGAACAGTTTGACAGATGGTGTTATGGTTAAATAGATTAGAAGTTGTAGTGGTAAGGGAACATTACCCAAAAGAAGTAGACAACACAGTTCTATAAGAGTCAGTTTTAAAATTCAGTATTACTTGAGATACTTATATTCAATCTTTCTTTGAAATGTAGAACAATATCACAATGTTTAATGACTCTAAACTTGGAGGGAGGGTGCAGAATCAGTCGAAGAGTGCAACATGAGACCTCAAGAAATGACAGTGATGGACAGGTAGATGGCCACTCAGTCCTAATGCTAGAAAATGAAAGTGATATATTCAGAGAGGATTTAGTTTACGGGATTGTGATATATTATTACTGTCATATAGAGTATAGGTCATGCCTATTTTACATACTTTGTGAAATTTTGGAGACCGTATTGAGGAAAGGCTTGATTAATTGAACTGGAACAAAGCAGGGTATTAATCCATGATAGGGTAATGGGAAGACTGTAAGTCAGAGAGTAGTTAAATATGCTATTTGTAATAGAAAGAAGAGAAAGAGGGGTTATGGGTAACTGGTGCTTCATGACTGATCAGAACACTAAAGCTCATTTGGTTAAGACAGCTTGTCTACCAAACATCAGGTGTGCTTTCCAAGGATTAACAATCTCACTTTGGAAACTTGAGACTAAAGTCTGTGTGTGTGTGTGTGTGTGTGTGTCTGAGAGAGAGGTGAAAATAGTCACTCCTGCATGGGGCTATGAGGTTTTGTTCAAATAAAAAAATTCTTAAAATAGCTGTGAATGATATTCACTATAGGTTTATTTGGTCTTTTAGTCTCAGGTGAAAAGTCTTTGCTGTATCAGTCATCAAATAGGGTTACCACCTGTCCCACTTTGTGAGGGACAGTCCCTCTTTGGGCAGTTGTGTCCTGACAAAAAATTTAAAAAATGGCAAATGTCCTGAGATTTTAGGACAAAATGATTTCCTATATTTTATGTAATAGTTGCATAAAACAGTTATTCTGTATCTAAAATACCTAAATGTTATAAGAAACAGAATAAGCAACTAAAATGCTATAAGAATAAGCTTTTATTTAGGCAAAAAAGTTAAGTTCTATCCTTTGTACTTACCGTGGGTATGTGTCGGCCTGTAAAATCTGATGTTTGTACCGAAAATGTCCCACTTTGACCATTTGAAAAGGTGGCAACCCTATCATCAAACCATCAAACAACACCCAGAGGTATGATATAGACATGTCAGAATATGAAGGCCTGGAGGTTAAGAGGAAAGTTGGAAGATTTAGAAGAAGGCATAACTAGCAAATAATAGAATATTTTTAAAGATGGCATTCAAAGTCATTTTGGAAGTTTGAGCTCTGTTGGCTAAGGCTATGAGCTGTTAATGAATATGATCCTGTATCCATGGGTTTGAGTCCTTCATCCTCTGGTTGCAGACTGGGTGACATCGAGTAAGTCACCTCAACAAACAGTGCTTCATATTTGTTCACAAAAAGCTGAAAAGAGATACTAGTGCCCATAAGGTTTACTCAATTAACAGGTGAAGGAATATGAATTAACAAATTAATAAATATACAATATTTCTTTAAAGAAAATATATATGTTTCACTTGTAGAACAAGGGCTTGTAAGTGGCTTTGGTTTAGGTTGAGATGGATTGCACATACTCATTATAGGGCAGTTATGATAATTAGGTGCATATTGATATGTCTAGATAAAAATTTACCTTACTCACTGGTATTATTTTGTGATGCTGGCAATCAAGTTAAAAGCAAAGGTCAACACTCAGTTTAACTCTGTACCAGACTTCCATATTCAGTAAGTACGGATAACAAATGTGTCATGGGAAAAATAAGAAAGTGGTCAATCAGAAAAAAATGTGGTGGTAATGGAGGATTTCAACATGCCAGGAACAGAATGGGAAATACTTTTACTTTTGCATGAATCTTACCATCCTAATGTTTTCCACTGATATGTACCACCCGTTCTGTTGCTGTGATTTGCTCTCTACCTCTTTACCTGCTTATCTCAATTTAACATTTTGAAAACAGTCTAATGTCTTGTTCTAAAATTATATCATTTTTTTCAGTTGAGACTTTTTGTTTTCTTTCCCCTGTACTGCTTGTTTAATATGCAATTGTATTGCATCCTTGCATACAGTGCATTTTATGATTATTGTATTAGCACTGTTATTGTTGTTTTGTATTTATTATATCAGTATCATTATTGTTTAATTGCATTTTTGGTTCTCCATGGGCTGAGTGGTTGAAATGGATCAGCATTCTACTTCACTTAAATGAAAATAAAGTAGCAAGAAGAAAAATTAGATATTTGAAGCTGTGAATTTGACAAACTTGGAGCATCACATCTGGGAGTCCACAGAAGAGGAAGAAATAAATATTGGTTATTGTGCTGAGTATGGCAGAACTTGCCTGGGGGCACATTTCAAGGAATCATTAGAATGCCT
>NC_056738.1:517337429-517507429 GCF_019279795.1 Protopterus annectens | reverse complement strand
CCTTATCTGCAAGGCCATGGAGCGTATTATCATGGAACTTATAAACAAAGACATTGGCAACCTTCAAACACTGGACCCCACCCAGTTTGGGTTTGTGAAGGGCCGATCTTGTCTCCTGAACCTGATTGACTTCTTTGAATCAGTCTCCAGAGCCATGGACAAGGGTAAGGTGGTCCACACAGCCTATCTAGACCTTGCCAAGGCCTTTGACACCATCCCCACTCTGGAATCATAGATAAACTTACTAAGTTGGGTATTAATCCCTATGTCACCCAATGGGTTGCTAAATGGCTTACTGATAGAACCCACACTGTAAAAGTAGCCGACTCCAAATCCAGCTCCAGACAAGTGACAAGTGGAGTACCTCAGGGTTCAGTCCTGGGGCGCTCTTGTTTGGCATCTACTTCTCTGAAGTACAGGTCAACACTAAGGGACTCTGGCTAACAAAGTTTGCAGATGACTGCAAACTGGGAGCCATTATTGAATCCCAAATGATGTGGATACTCTACAAAAGGGCCTTACAGAAACAGATGCTTGGTGCCAGAGCCATGGGCTCAAGCTCAATGCCAAGAAATGTATTGTTATCCCCTTTGGGAAAAAAACATGTATCCATGAATTACCATATAGGTGGCAGTACACTAAACACAGAAAGTGTGATAAGAGACTTAGGGACACAGGTGGGCAGTGGTCTCACCTTCGATAACCACATCGCCACAACAGTCAGGAAATCCTTCTATGTGGCACACCTCATCACGAAGGGCTTTTCATCCATCATTGTCATTGTCATAGTCATTGTCCCACTGTACTCATCCCTCATTAGACCCATTATAGAATACAACGCCCCATTTGGTATGTACCTCTCAAGACATCTGCAACAACTGGAAAGGCCTCAGAAATACCTCACTAAAAGAATCACAGGCCTAAAGCAGATGCCCTATGCTGACCGCCTTAAAAAACTCCAGCTATACTCTGTCGCATATCGTCTACTCAGGGGCGATCTCTGCTTAACATACAAGGCCATGTCAAACCCACAGCTGTTGGACATGCTACACTTAAAGAAATCCCAATCCCTCAGAACTACACGCTCCAGGGATCTAAACCTTGTCATCACAATAAACAAACATGCTGGAGGGTTGGGTTCCTGACCCAGAGACTCCCCAGACTCTGGAATAGATTGCCCATACATGTCAAGCAGAGTGCCTCTTTGGACCTCTTCAAGAGGAACCTTGACGTTTGGATGGGAGAAAGGAAATTCACCCCAGGGATCATGTCAGTCGCCCTGCTAGACAGGGGTCCAGGAAAGTAAATAATGTGGGAAGAAATAGCCAGGGAATTGTTATGGCTAGGCTTGTATAGGCCCTAGGGCTGATAGCCTAGTACCAACCTATGAACCTATGAACCTATAAGATCTTGGTTGATCTGGGCTGTTGATGTAGTGGGTTTTCATTTATTTTGTCTCAGTGATGTGGTCTTCGGTGATCTTGGGTTTCAATATTCTCAGGTAGACCCATATATACACAGATATATATGTATGTATGTATATATATATATATATATATATATATATATATATATATATATATATATATATATATATATGTGTGTGTGTGTGTGTGTGTGTGCAAATTTATGTGTATGTATGTCTATGAGGGGCAGTGAATCACTTAATAATATAGTGTTTGCAGGTGTGTTTTTGAAGGACTTATATTTTCAATAAAATAAAATTGACAAATATTTCCTCACTGTAATAATGCATCACTGAAGTTTAGAGGAAGCAGATGGTCAAAAAAGATGGTTATTTTGGGACTGCTTAAGGGAAGCAAAGTGGAGCAGTGCTAATGCCACAGTTCTAGTAAATTGTAAAGATGTGCATCTTGATAGGCAAAGGAGTATATACTAAATGTATACAGCCTTGTCCTCAAGAACACTAGTAGAGCAGTGCACATGAAGTGGAAAATGAGAAGAACTCACTTCTGATAAGATATGTATGACCAAGAAGACAAAGCCATAATGTAAAAATAATACAATACTAGGACAGGTCAGCATCCAGTTCAGTTCTCAGAACACAGGTATAACATGCTAGTGAAGCATGCATCTCAACTGTACAGATTTTTGCAGAATGTCCAGATTTTTTCCTGTTATTTTTGGTCTGTTCTTCATAAAATTTGAGGTTTTCTGACAAATCACTGAGTATTGATGTTACTAAATAATGAAAGACATTTGAGTTTCAGACTTCATATTCTTCAGAAAATATATAACAATGCAAAATCTGTCATTCTAACAACTTTCTGTGTTTATAAGAGCAATGCTTAAAATCTGTCCCTTTTTCCTGGGCCTTTTTCCCCCATTATTTCTTTCTTTTTCCTTATTTGCTGCACTGAGATTTTGATAGGTATGTGGTGAAGGTGCATACCTGTTAATAATCATGTCAAAAAGTGCATCACCAGATGCAACCGGTGAGACGTAATGTCAGGATGCCCCAGCTAAAGGGATGCTGAGATGGAAAATGTTGTTATACCCTCAGATGATAACACAAAGTTTTAATGCTAGTTGACACTTGCCACAAATTCCTAGCTGGTTATCAAGGATAATGTCAAGATTTTATACTTTACATAGTGTGGAAGGTAGCTTCATAAAATAACACACTAAAATGTATAATGTTAAAACTTGTCACGACTCTTTATTCTTATTCTTATTGTTAAAAACAGTCCATCATTATAGCATCATTCAGAATCACAGTGAAATTAATTCTAATAAGGCACTACTATACTCCTGAATCACAGAATCTAAGAGTTTGCTTGTATGAGGTGTTTCATGTTTCATCATTTAGCCACACTATTTCAGTTTCCCTTTATGTTACTGGATGCAAATACAAGATTGGTATTCACATCTGTAATTCTCAGCAGTTCTCATGGACCCTACAGCTACCTGTATCTGTAAATAAATTAGCATTTTATCAGCATCTTCAGTACATTTCTTGTGAGAATAGAAACATCAAAATAAATTTTTGTTGTTGTGTCTTTCGGCTTTTCCTGGTTAGGGGTTGGCACAGCGGAACTCTGGTCTGTTAATGATTGGCAGTAGATTTTTACATGCTGAGTTGCCAGCTCTGACACACAACCTTCAATGAAAGTACGCCCATTCACGCATGTCTCCACACAGAAGACGCTCTAGCTGAGGATCGAACCGGACAGCATCTTATTGTGAGGCAACAATGTTACCGCAGCACCACCACCACCACAGTTCAGAAACATCAAAATAAAATATATAAAATGTTCTTATTAAACATTATGTTAAATTATATTCTATAACATTATGTTATAATAGTATTATATTAATGTCATTAGATTAATATTTTTATCAAATATATTGTACATTATTTTAATATATAAAATAGAATATCAAAATGACATATCACTTCCTCAAAATAATGTTACTTGTATGATTACAGTATCACACCAACTGCAATATAATGAAAAAATACTGCTTTCAGAATTACAGTTTCTGCTGAGTGTTACACTATAGTAAAATATAGATGGCTTCTCTTTTTAAACTTAGAAATATAAATTTCAGTTATAAAATTCTCATAAAATACTATACATAAATTCAAATTTACGATTTCATTTTTCATATGGCAGTCTAAGCAAACAGTCTAAGCAAATAGTTTTATTAAGGTACTATTTGTGCAGCTGTAATGTCATACAAGTAGAATTATATACTATAAAAATGCAGTATGTTTGCAGATATGTATTTTTGTTGAGGTCCCTTCATCAGAAAACCAGTCTTTCCGTCATCTTTTTCATATGCTGTTTCATTTAAAAGGTAATTTAATACATATAGCTGCAGAATTAAGATTTTCAGGACTTGGAATTGAACTTCTTAATTTCAACCCTTTCCTTCTGCAGTATTAATTCCAGTTTGTTGACTTCATAGTTGATATTAGGTGCCAGCAGGGGAGCAGAAGAATCCTGAGGAGTAATATTTATCAGCCTTAGAGGTAGTATACATTAACCGTTTACTAGATAACCAGTGATAGAAACCTTAAAATCATCCCCTAGATGATTTACACTCACCATTCATGATTGAAGCAAAGAGATGTTTTCTATGTATCATCAGAAAGCAATGGCACCTTAGCCTTCTCAAAAGATCACCTAAGGCCAGCATAAACACAATAAAGAATAAACTCAAGATCAAGTCATGTCTCACTCCATTTTTCAGAGCAAAAGGACTGGAAGTATGAAATTCTGATACCACTCTGGAAACATCCTTGCAAGTAGTAGGCAGACCATTCTAGGATAGTTTAGGAGGAATCACAATTTCCTTCAGGATACCCAGGGTGCATGGTTGATCATGTCAAAAGCTGCAGAGAAAGCAAGAAGAACCAGTTATGCATAAAACATTGACTGTTTGCAGTGCATATATTATCATCCACCCTTACAATGCATCCTAGTACTTGATGTGGAAAAAGAACCCACAGCCTTCTGATCTTCACATATCAAAGATGAGTGTACTGTCTCTTGAGCCACTGACACATTAGCACTAGATAAGTGGAAAACTGAGCAAATCTACAATTCCACTTACCAGCAATCCAAAGGGCACTATTTACACTTTATTGTATGGACAGGGAATGCAACACAACTGCTTGGTTTCTACAATTACATCAACAAATCCACAAATTTCCTGAAATGTACTACCCATCACAGTTAAAGTGATTTAGATTTCCTTGCTCTAACCATCAGCAAAAGAGAAGAATACAGAAGACAGATAGGGTCTTGTGCAACAACCTATTCAGAAAATGTACAAGGATCAACATGCTTCTGCATGCTAACACGATGCACTCTTAAATTACAAAAAGAAATGTGATCAAATCACAATGAAAGCATATTGCTAGGGTTCCAAAAGAACTGAATGAGTTCCTGGTTAAGCTTAATAACCTTGAAAAGGACCTTTTTGCTAAAGGTTATAAAGCAAACTTACTGCATTCCTTACTGGATACTATAAGGAACATAAAAGGCCAAGGTAACCTGGCAAGTTTGGAACCTGTAAACAGACTTCTACATGGCTATAGAAACATTTATAAGGATCCTAAAAAAACTAATCAAGGAAATACAACATGACCGCAACCTTCACCCTAGACCACCTAGACTTGTGCAAATCATGATAGAGAACTGGGTCATCATCAGTGGCAGTAAACAAACTGCAAAGATATTGGAACTGGGCCCCTAGTTAATCTTTAAAAGAGGCAAAAGTGAGAGGCATGTTCTTGAATAATTTTCAAATACAGATATAAATGGTCCCAGCTTAAATGGAACATTGAAATGTAAATCCCAGAACTCCTTTTTCTGTACACACATGAGTAGCTCAAACCACATCTTATGCCCTAATACAAGGAAGAAATATTTCAGCAAATGCAGAGCCTTGAAACCTTCAAAAAGTGTTGAGTAATTTGAATCTTCAGGAGCAGTGCTTATCCCTCTGTTGTTTTATTACTTATTGAACCTTTATTAGGATATCGTAATCAGTCTTGGATGTGCTACAAAACAGGATTAATGCTAGTGGCTATTAGCCTATTTAAAGTGGGTATGGTGCTCTATCTTGTCAAATAATTAATTTTTGATGTATGGTTTCTTAAGGTTTTAGGTATCAGCATGACTTTCTGAGTTAACTGGTTTTCTGATGAAAGCTTCAGGTCTTGAAATGAAAGCATTTTCATTATTTATCTTTTGTGAAGTGTTATTTTCTGTGTCATAATTTAGTGTGATAAGTTAAGCTCCACGCAGGACACTGGACCCCATATCAGAAGCAGAAGCTCAATGTATGAAAAAGACACTTGAAATCCTATGTCCTAGAAAAGCAGACCCATAGCCCGAAGGTTCCCATGTTCCTACTAAGTGGTAGTTGTTATTTATTGATTTCTCTTGTGCCACCTCTGACTTTTTTGGAAAAAAAATAAGAATCAGAAAAGGAATATAACTATGATAAATGCTCCAATGTTTGGGGAGCTTTCTGAAGAATAACAGTCAGTCCAACCAGACCACGTATGCAAATCAAAGAGTAGCCTTTCCTCCAATCAGACAGAGTTAGTCTGGATCAGTCAGACCATCTCTGCAAATTGAAGACAAGCCTTTATCTTCAGTCAGGCTGGGAGCTAGTTTGGACCAATCATTGTACTGAGTCAAACTAATCAGAAATGATAACAAGTGTCCTCTACCACGTCCCCCTTTCAGAAGCATTTAAACATGTTAAGTAAATGTAATCTCATTCACTAAAAAATGATCTGATGAAGTCTACTGGATTCGTAATAAAACTCAATAAATAAACAACATTAACATCAGATTGTCCTACATTTTTATTTTAATCTTTTAGTTAGAATCAATCTTAACATAATTATGATCAGCATTTAATAATGTTTCACATACTATATCACAACCAGGCAGATTCATAATTACCACGTTATCAAATTTACATACAACTACTTTATCACTCATATTTTGTAGATTTTGTAAAGTGCTAGGCATTCTACTTAAGTTAAAATCCTTAATTGACTTAGTGCTTTTTAAAACTCCTTAAACAATTCATTTTTACATGTAGCTTCAAAAATATTAATAGTGTAATTTAATACAGATGAAACAAACTTACCCTTTTAAAGGAAGGCAACTTTAAGTGCTGAGATACTTGTCCCAAATTAACATCCTCATTAGTTTAACCAAACTGTTGTTCATCAAAAGAATATATAGAAACATAATTTATATCCCATTCTGAGTATAAAGGCTCCTTAGCTGTCACAAAACTATCTGCACTAAAATCCACGTGTTCCATACATTTTTCAAATGCAGAATCATTCTTAAACCAATTTTTCAATTTCACCTTCCTATACAATAAAACAAGATCAGATTAAATATTGTCCTAAGAAGGTAAAGTTGTTGGTAAATAAAATTATATCAAAACCAATTTTGATTTTTCCAATGGCCCAAAAATGATCACAGCAATATGTTCAAATGGCACCTATAAACTGGGCATTAAAATCAAGGCATTGTAATGGACTGTCTTCTGAAACTCAGGGCATTCAGCAAAAAAGATCAACTTCTTTCATTATTCCTGGCCAGTTAAAAATTGCAAGTTTCAGTGCTTTAATCTTATCCATTTCTAGGTGCCCCCCCCAGTACCTGAAGATGTGCTAACCTCATCACTAGGTTTCTGAAAAATTTGGCTAATAGTTGCTCTCTTTTCTTTTTTCTCTGTTAATAAATCATTATATAACTTGAAGTATGACTAGGTAGTGGGGTTGTTTGGTTTAGCTTCTTCTCCTACAGATCTAGGCTTTTTAGATTTCATTAGCTTACCTGGAGGTCAGCCAGTGGTAGAATTTCCTCGGGGCCAGAATGTTGTGAGGTAGAAGACATTGCCTTATCTTCTACCAGTAGTGGCACTGCGGTTTCAGTATAGTAGCAGTGATTGACAGTTGTCATCTCTGCAAAAGGACAAGCACAGATATACTCCAGACAAAAGCTCCCAGTATGCACCATGGAACTATTTCCATTTAGGTGTAATAGATTTGCTCCAGCAATTCTCCTCACAGCACACTCCACAGGGAATGCTCTCTCTCAGGTCAGGTTAGAGTAAACACGCTAGAACAACATTTTGTAGGTAATAATAAGTTTAAACTTTTGACTCTTGCTGTGAAAATATGCTGACATTCTCACCCATTGTGGAACATAAAATGCAGCACAGACTACAAGTCTGTACAATAATACAGTTTCATTGCATACAAACAGAAGAAAAATATATGTTGTTCCCAGATAATTATGTAGAAAAATGCTTTCTTTCCAAATAATCATGCGGAATGACAAAATAACTTAAAGTACATTTAAGCATAGTCCCTTACAACAGACACACAATCTTTCTTATGGTTTTCCATGGTTAGGGAAGATGTACAGCATCCTTCTGGTATCTTCTTCATGTCTTACTTTAGTCTGCAGTGCTTCACTCATATCGTCTGATCTGGGCACAAAATGTTCCACCAGGAAAGGTCAAACAACTCTAAAATGGTTGCCTTCAGCCCTACTTTTTATACACCAGTGATTGCCTTCACTAGCTAACAAGCTTATGAGAACCTGCAGTAACTAATAAATCTAGGTTCCTGCCTTTCTTAAAGGAATAGCTCTGTTGAAAGTGTTGGTTTTATTTTAAAAAAATACCACAACAGTTTTATTTACAATATTTACAACAGCCTATGGTGAGAGTTCTACAGCTATTTCATTCCTTGAGAGTGAGGATCAGTTGGACTGGGAGTGAGGCTATCATCCAGAGAAATATAGGTTTTACATAGTATCCTAGTCTCTGCACACCTGCTCAGTTAGCAACCCATGTATGTAGGCATGTGACTGGCATGAGTGCTGGTCTGTCCACATTGTGCCTTATACATGTTTGCCCCAAGTGAGCCTATCCTTATCTTCCCATTGACGGGGAGCAGGCTCTGACCACCCATTCCTATCTCATCCCTTCTGACTCCTGCAGTGCTGATGCCACTAATCAAACCTCAGTTGCCGGTGTTATTGTCAAGGCTTCAGATCTCTACATCATAGAGCTGGAATATATTTTTTAAGTTTTCTCTTCTCAGTCTTTGTTTTATAAATGGCTTTGTTGCTTTCTTTTGAATTTGTATCTGTCTTGAATGACCATTTGAATAGTATATCCAATGATCCAATAGATATTCTACCCACTCCTGAGACTTTCCTAATGTTCATTTTATTAGTTTCTTCTGAGATGAGATGTCACCTATGTCTAACATGCTACCAAAGTAGTTTATTTTACTCTTGAATAAGTGAGCCCACAGGAACCATTACTAAATGCATTTGTATATTGTTTATTGAAAGATCACCTTTCTCGTTGGCCAAGCCAACCAGTTTCCCACTGTGCATTAAGATGAAGTGTTCACATCACATTGTTCTGGCTTGCCTAATATAGCTGAAGAGATGCTTTTTGTCTTTGGCTTCAAATGATAGCTTTAACTCAAGCTTGTCTGTGTCTGAAACTGACCATGTTTTTATTTCCTTTTAAGACAACACATTCTCTTTTGAATCTCAGTGCTTTGACATATTTCCATTGCTTATCCAGTTTGTTTAGCTTTTAGTTGTTCTTTTGTTTTAAGTGATAGCCTACAGTCTAACTTCTTGTCCTTATTTAAAAACTATCCTTGTCTTCTCCCAAGATGTCCCATTACTTGACCAACCTTCCAGTCAATGTACTCTGGTCTTTGCTAAAGCACTTTGATGGTCATATTGCAGTGACAGGTGATTGTCTTTTATTGTACACTTAGTGCACTAAGTTTAATTAGGAATATTTATAACCACAGCTGATTTTGTGGTCATGTGGTTAGTACCAGAAAGTACTGATATAATCTCATGCTCAAAAGGATTCTGGCACATAGGTAATCTGGGTGAGTTCAGTTTCTGTGATGTACGTAGTAAATAATCTCTCATTGCTGACATTTGTTGATATTATTCCAAAACATTTAAATAGATTCAGGTCTCCCAGCACAATGATATAATCATACCACACTGGGCATAATAAGTCTATGAGCTTGCTAAGATTACTCAGTGGGGCCTGGTAGTCATCAGCTCTTGCTAAAGACCATCTCAGCCTTCCCTAGCTTTGCTATTGTCAGTACAAGGTCTAACTTATTACTGGAATTGTTTGTTGAAGGACTATATATCCAGAACTTGAATGCTGCCCCTTATGATGACAGCAACTCCTCCAACTGTAGTGTTTGTGTTTTTCATGCAACAACTAAATATCTTGTATCTTGCAGATTTAACTATCAGGTTGGTTTCTTTCCACTATGTTTTTATAACAGTGACCTGCTTTTGCTTCCTGTGCTGAATTTTGTTGTACCATAAAGTTAACTTGTTGAAAAGGTTCCTGGCATAAATTAACAGTACATTTAGTCTCAGAGTACCAAAGTCACTTTTTTGGACTCATTCCAAAGAGGCTTGACAAATACATTTACGGTCTTCTTAAAATCATTATTCAATATCCATTTCTCTGTCTTCATGAGCTGCAGTCTGTCTTGCACTTTGCTGTTTGCCACTCAGAGAGGGTGTTATCTAGGTATCCTAGCTTCAATGTATGCATTTGTCATAATACAAAGAGTTATGATCAGGTCTCCGATCATAACTGGCTTAGTGTTTGAGACATGGATGCTATTCACCTCAGGAGTGAAGCTCGAGAAGTGAATCTTGGCATTCATGTTGAGAACACATAATAATGGGTTATGATCAGTGAAATCCAGTCATACCTCTTCGTAGTGCATGGAGCTTTATCTACTCTATGTACTATCAGTTAATAAAAAAAAATCGCAATGTGTTTTATTGACTTTCAAAGGCAGTAAAGCTCTTAGCGAGTGCTGTCGCATAGACAGCAAGAAAGGAAAAAGTCAGTGACAGGTTTTTAAATATTGCCTTAATTTAAATAAGTTAATTACAGACTGATATCTGTAAACTTTCACCAATATATGAGGAAAGATATTCAGGAACTGTTGAGAGTGAAGGAATGTCCTTTCCCTTACATCTGACTGTAACAGCACTAAAGGGGTGTGTAACAGTTGATGGGAGAGTGTTCAATCTCGCCGTTTGTTCTTACACACGGGTTCGGAGCCGATCCTCGGCTCCGAGTCGGCCGCATAGCAAAGCTCTGCATCTTAGAGAAGCTCGAGACCAGGCTATATCCCACAATCCTCCCTGCCATTACTCAGATCTAGTTTGCCGCTGCAACGGGTCACATCGTTCAGAGAGCTCGGACCAGAGAGAAAACTGTTGTTAGACAGATAAGATAGTTTCTTTTTGTTGTTAAAAGTTCTTATATTCCTATAGTTTTTTGATATTGTATTTTCTATCTTATAGTGTGTGTGTGTATATATTGTAGTTAGTTTTTTTATAGGTTTCCCTTTTGGGGCCTACCCTTCTTTAACCTATAGCTTTAATTCTTCCTAATATTAGCTATTGTTAAATTCTCTCTTCTTTAATTAACATGTCTGAAAAAGCCAAGTCTGGTTTTAAAAGGTGTCAGTGTGGACAGAAAATGTCCATCACTGATAACCACATTTCCTGCGTCTACTGTCTTGGCCCTCTCCACTTGTAAGAGGATTGCTCTATTTGCCATTCCTTCAGTGGGAGGGTCATGACAGATAGACGCAGGAAACTTATTGACAGGGGACTTCTTAAGCCTGCCTTCCAGGAGGCCTTGGACAAGTCTGACCAGGCTTCTAAGTCCTCGAAGGGGTCAAAGATGTCGGAGCCCATGTCATCGGCTCCGAGTACATCTTCGAAAGTTCGTTCGCCAGTTCCACAGACTTTGGGGCCGAGCGTCGAACGTTTATCTCTCACTGAGCTCCAGGTCTTGGAACCGGTGTCGGAACTACCGCCACCGTCTATTCTTCGGTCGATGCCATCTTCAGCCCCTTCGACCTGATCTTCCAGACCATTATCAGATACTGATATGGATCGTGTCATGCAGAAACTTATGGAGAACACGGCCCTTTCCAAATTGATTGCAGTTTCCTCCCAATTGGTGTTGAAACTAGAAGGCCTTCCCCTATCTCCAACAGGTCCTCCTTCGAGACCCATCCAGTCTTCGGAGCCGGAAGAGGATGAGCCGATGATAGTGGAGCCCTCGGTGCCGAAACTGTCCATTGCACGATCGACACCATTTACCTCGACTCCATCGGAACCTATAGGTGAGTCGCGGAGTCGACGATCTCTCCTTGGTTCCGGGACTCCCTCGGAGCCTCGGCGCAGATCGGTTCGGCTCCGTCCTCGGGGTCGAGAACCATGGGCCCCGTGTCTCGGATTCTTCCATGTTTTTCGGAACCGAGGGAGTCTTCGTCCCGAGGTTCAGGGGTTTTTGACCTTATGAGGAAGGTTTTGTCTACACAGACAACCACTTCATCGGATACGTCTTCTCCCTCCCTTAAGGAGCCGCTCTCCGTTTCTGTTCCCACGACACATCCAAAGCATGGAGCACCATTGTCTCAGCCATCCCTAGAGGATGCCCCCTGTTCCTTGGAGGCCTCACCAGAATCTCCCTCTGATGAGGTTCCGAGGAAAAGATTGTGCAAGAGGAGGCACTTAGATTCCCCACAGGAATCTCTAACTTCTGACACTGACTTGGATGAGTTAGAGGGGTCCCCAAAATTCCCCTCCGAGGATGTCTCATTTGCGAACATCTTGGAGATATTAAAACAGAGGGGTGATTGGCAGTCCCTAGCCCCCACTGAGGACGAGTCGGTGTTGCTGAAGGCATTTGGTGCTCGACCCTCTACCTCCTGGGTACTCCGCCCTTCGATGAATTAATGGATTTGATTGCTCGAAGGGCGTGGGAGACACCGGACACAGTGGAACCGGTCCCTCGAAAACCAAGTAAATTTATTACCGCTCCCCAGGACAAGACTTATCTCACCAAAGGAGTCCCGGTTGACGCTATGGTGGTGGCCACAGCCACTAAAAAGGAGATGTCGGAGTCTTCCTCTTCTGTTCATCCTCCTAATAAAGATTCTAGGACTATGGACAGATACGGGAAGCTCGTTTTAAGTTCAGCGACATTTTCCATGCGTTCACTAAACTATTTGACACACTTTACATGACTACAGAGGGATCTCATCAAGGAGCTGAGAGATACCCTCCAGGCTAACACAGATGCTGCTGTTTCAGATAAGGTAACAGCACAACTTAACACCCTTACCTCCGTAGTGAATTCGTCCATGAGGCTCATCTCGTATGCGGCTGAAGGGTTGAGTAGGGCCGCAGCTTCAGAGATTGCTCTATGAAGACAATCCTGGATGCGGCTGTGCTCTTTTGAGGAAGCCTTCAAGTCTTCTTTCGCCAACGCCCCCTTTGATGGTGCCACTCTTTTTGGGCCCAAAGTGAAAGAGACATTAACTCGGTGTGAGCAGGAAGGAAAGACTCTGTCTGCTGTCAGAGTCCGTTTTTCCGTTCCATCTAGACCGTACCCCAAAGGGCAATGAGGCGGAAAAATATGGTTCCGTAGAACTCAGGGATCTTTCCAGGCCACACAGAGTGAACCCCCCCAGAGGCAGGGGGGGGGCAGACATGGAAGACGCCGCCCTGGCGGCAGAGGGGGTCCGCAGAACCAAGGCGACAGGGATACTATCCCTGGTAAGCCTTTCCAGCACTCCTGAATGGGGGCCCGACTGTCCTGCTCTGGAGGCAGTCGGGGGTCATTTGGCTTTATACCCACAGGCCTGGCTAACTCTCACCTCAGACTCCTGGGTAAAAAGCATTGTAACCAGAGGATACAAAATACCCTTTATGTCAACTCCATCCCAACAAAGAAGGTTTCCAGATGTGCCACCCCGTCTGCGAGGCCCAGCAGCAATAGAAATTTCAAAGCTGCTCAAAAAAAAGAGCCATTCAGCCAGTCCCGGCGGACCAAAAAGGATCCGGAACTTACTCAAGGTTCTTTTTAGTTCCGAAAAAGACAGGGGACTGGAGACCCATTTTGGATCTCAGCAATCTCAATACCTTCGTGAAGAAGGAAAAGTTCCAGATGGTCATGCTTCAATCGATCCTTCCATTTTTGCAGAAGGACGACTGGATGTGCTCGATAGATCTCAGGGACGTGTACTACCACATCAAGATGGCCAGAACGTCCAGAGATCACCTGCGCTTCCGGCTGGGAGCCAGTCATTTTCAATTTCGAGCCCTGCCCTTTGGGCTCACCTCAGCCCCCAGGGTATTCACCAAATGCATGGCAGTGGTAGCGTCTCACTTGAGATGTCTAGGATTCCGGGCGTTTCCCTATCTGGACGACTGGCTCCTCACCGCCACCACCGAGCGTCGCCTCATACAAGCCAGAAACTATACAGTCAACCTTTGTTCCCACCTAGGGATTTCCATAAACTTCAAAAAATCTGTCTTACTGCCCTCACAGCATGTTTCTTTCATCGGAGCGGACCTAGATACGCGCTTAACATTGGTAAAGCTCCCTCAAGTATGGGCTTCATCCCTCAAGGAACAGGTTCTTCTTCTACTGCAATGCAGGAAAGCCCCGGCCAAATTGGTGTTGAAGATTTTGGGACTCATGGCAGCGTCCCTGATTGCGGTTCCCATGGGAAGATTGCACATGAGGCTCCTCCAATGGCTGCTGTTCACACAGTGGTCGTTCCAGCAGTTACCCCTAACGCACGAGATTCTGATAACAGATTCTTGCAAGCGAGACCTCTCATGGTGGGTGTCCAGCCAGGATCTCACTATGGGTCGTCCATTTGTTCTACCGAATCCGATGGCCACTATAACCACGGACGCTTCCCTGATAGGGTGGGGGGGACTTTTTCTGGGAAGAACAGTCCAAGGGGAATGGTCCAACATGGAGTACAACCTGCACATAAATGTTCTGGAAATGAGGGCGGTGTTCTTGGCATTGCAACACTTTCAAACCCTCCTACCTTTAGGAACAGTAGCAGTTCAGACAGACAGACAACATGTCTGTAGTCTGGTACATAAACAAACAAGGGGGAACCAGATCTTACCCATTATGCAGAGAGGCCATGAGAATTTGGCAATGGGCAGAGTCCACAGGTCGCTTTCTGATAGCAACGCACATCCCGGGGTCATCCAACGTCATTGCGGACAGGTTGAGCAGAGCCATCCTGTTACCTCACGAGTGGTCCCTCAAACTACAAGTGGCGGAAAGAATTTTCCGCAAATGGGGCCAGCCTTGCTGCGATCTATTCGCCTCCCCGATGAATACCAAATGCAGAAGCTATTTTGCCCTTCTACCCCCTCCAGGGGATGTCCCCAGGGACGCACTGATACACGATTGGCCCCCGGGTCTCCTATATGCATTCCCACCTACCCCCTTGATTCCCAAATTTCTTCAGAAAGCCATGAACCTGGAAAGGACAATTATACTCATAGCCCCATTCTGGCCTCGACAGATATGGTTCCCCTTTCTTCGAGCCCATCAAACAGAGGAACCGTGGATCCTGGACCCAGTACCAGATCTACTGACACATTCGTTGGGAGTTCCTCACCCATCTCTTCTATCCCTCAAACTAGCAGCTTGGCTGCTCCACTTCCCTGCCTAGCCAGGTCTGATCTACTTTCTCCAGCAGTTCAGCGCATTTTGGTTGCCTCTCATAAGGCTTCCACCACAAAACTCTACAAGAGTAAATGGAAACGCTTTGTGTACTGGGCATCTAGTCAACACTTGGACCCCCGGTTGCTCCTTTACATAAAGTTCTAGAATTTTTTTCCATCCTTTTCCACGAAGGAGCCTCTACTTCCACACTAAGAGTACAGTTGGCGGCCATATCCAACTTCCATGTTGGTGAGGACGGTTCTTCTATTATGTCCCACAGGCTTTGTAAGGCTTTTATGAAAGGTTCCTTCCATCTTCGACGCCCGTCAAAGACCCTTTATTCCCATGGAATTTAAATTTGTTGTTGTCACAACTAATGTTGCCACCCTTCGAACCAGCCTCTTCTTGCCTCCTGAAGTTTTTGCGGTGGAAGACTCTTTTTCTTGTAGCGGTTACTTCAGCTCGGAGAGTGTCAGAGCTGCAAGCACTGTCAATTAAACCGCCTTGCTTAATTTTTCACCCAGATAGAGTTTCTTTACGAACAAATCCATCCTTCCTTCCTAAGGTATGTTCTGTCATAAATATTAATCAGTCCATTGCACTTCCTACTTTCTTCAAAAACCATAATAGCAAGTTGGAATATATGCTGCACAAGTTAGATGTCCACAGACAGCTAAGATTTTATTTGGACAGGACTAAAGACTACAGAAAAACAGATCAACTTTTTGTTGCATTTGCAGACAATAAAAAGGGCATGGCAGTTACAAAACATACGCTTTCTAAATGGCTTACTGATTGTATAGCCTTTGTGTATTCTAAGTCAAATCAGGCCTTGCCCACCAAACCAAAAGGCCATTCTACTAGGTCCGTCTCCACTTCCTTGGCTCATGCAGCTCGCCTGCCTTTGGACACGATTTGTGCAGCAGCCACGTGGTCTAAACCACATACTTTCATCTCTCATTATAGGGTTGACAAAGCCTTCAAAGACAGGACATCTTTTGGTTCCACTGTGCTCAGGAACGTTCTTCCATGAGTCACTCAGGGTGACGGAGCTAGGGACGCTACCCGTGTGTAAGAACAAAAGGCGAGATTGAACACTCTCACATAAAGAAGTTATGTTCTTACCATAACGTTCCATGTGGAGTGTTCATCTCGCCTTTGTTCTTACATCCCCCCCCTTCCCTCCCTCACGTGTTTGGAAGAACGAGTAGGACTAGAGTCTGGTCCACATGTCTTTACCTCTTCCGGGTATATTTCGTTAAACTTAGTTAATTTGTCAGTGAGATGGTGTCTCTGAATTTTTGTGGCAGTATGCAGCCTTAGCACCTCAGGGTTATTGTTAGTCTGGTTTGCTTGCAAACTAGATCTGAGTAATGGCAGGGAGGATTGTGGGATATAGCCTGGTCTCGAGCTTCTCTAAGATGCAGAGCTTTGCTATGCGGCCGACTCGGAGCCGAGGATCGGCTCCGAACCCGTGTGTAAGAACAAAGGAGAGATGAACACTCCACATGGAACGTTATGGTAAGAACATAACTTCTTTTTAAACATCTCTGAAAGCACTTTTACAGTCAGATCTCAAACTATATTAGCGTGTAACAGGTTTACCTGTTCTTCTGATTTAGGAGTGTAATCATGGCGCTCCATGCACTACAATGTTTTTGTTTCTGCTAAGCTAAATGTATCACACCTCAATAGTATACTTGGTAAGTATACCCAAATACCCCTTTCTTTTAGCATGAGTTATATTTCTCTGGAGATCTGATGCCTTAGTTTTTAAGTTGCTTATACCAATATGGCCTATAATAGCAGTGATACTTTTGTGCTGTGGTAACATTTTGAGTGCAGCCTCCCTTTAATTTATATCCTGTCACCTGATAGGCAGGTTACATATCTGTGCAAGCTGCTTCCAAAACACAACAGTCAGTTTAGTTCCTCTGACTCTTGAATCCCCATCATAAGAATATTATCAAGTGTCAGTGGGTCAGGGTTTGATCTTCTTTAGTAGTGTTTGTTACAGTTATATGTTCGGCTACAGTATCTTGCTGAATGTCATTGGGAGAGGCTTCTGTAACCTCTGTCCTTTTCTGTGTTGCCATGGTGTTTGTCAATACTGGATCATGCTGGGTATCTTTGTGCATACATTTTATTACCTCAGTTCTCAAAGGCAAAGGAGCCAAATTCCTCCATGGCAGCCATGTGCTTTACCTGAATCTGCTAGAAAGCATGAGAACAGGTCAAGCTCACTTGAAGCAGAGAAAAATGCATTCACATAAGAATAGAAATCTTCTTATGGACTTACTTAACCCAAATACAACACAACCGTAGCTGCACAAGCTCAAGGAAGCTAAGCGGTAGCAAGAGACTTTCTCACATAGGATTTTTATTTTTTGAGGAAATAACAATAATCACAAATTGCTCTATAATAAATAAGCCAATAATGTTGATATGAACACCAAACCTGCATTCATGAAGACCACCAAGGTGACACAATTTTTCAAATTATAGTTGGATGCATAGAAAAAACAGCACTGCGGAAGACCACCAAAGAAATATGTTTTAAAAAGTTATATTTACCTACTGATCTCACAAATTACAAGACTTCAAGTCATGATCCAACTTTCAGAAAATTTACTAGCTTCAACAGGGGTATCTGGCAGAGAAACAATACCTGTAACTGTCAGTTGGAAGGCACCACCATTTGATTCTCAAGATTCGTCAAGTTTATTTACTTAACTAAGATTACATTGAAAGAAAAATGCAAAGAGCAATTGAGCCACAAGATGGATTACTGTTTCATTAACCACATAAACTATACATTCTTCCATATACAGGAATGTTTCATTACAGTAATTAAGGCTAAGCTAACAAACTATGTGCTTTTGTTCCCTCTGTAATGCTAACTTAAAATGTGTGAGCATCTCAGACTGACTTAAGCAGATATGCCCCTATTTTCTAGTAATAGTAGCTTTTCAGAAAAAGGCTAAGATACTTTTCCAAGTACATGTAGATTTAAGAAGCAATTCTTGCAGTATTTAATATAAAAAGTTACAACTCAGTGATCAGGTTGCATGTTAAGTTATGAAAGTTTTAACGGTGCTCACAACATTTTAATTGTGAGCTGATTATAATGAATGAATAGCAGAATAAAATAAATTACATGGGTTTATTTCAAGTAGAGCTACTATATTTCAGTTTAATACTCACACTTACAAAAGTACTACTTAAAAGTAGATCCTATTTGTTTGGAAAGTAAGTTCTACTACAATGTCAACATCTTGGTATTTTTCTTATGTACATAATGCCAAGGTGATAGCATGCATCTTTGTAGATGCTTGAGACATAAGTAACATGACGAGAGGGAGACTCAGTTAAATGCACAGCCGTTCATGATCAGGCAGATCTCAAAATAATGTGTGTGTGTGTGTGTGTGTGTGTGTGTGTGTGTGTGTGTGTGTGTGTGTGTGTGTGTGTGATATATATATATATATATATATATATATATATATATATATCTATAGGTTCATACTAGGCTATCTGCCCTGAGGCAATTTTAAGCCTAGCCCGATTCTGTATGGCTTACGCCACCCCTTGATTTGAGTATACTGTGCCCCTTTTAAGGTTTAGTTTACTGTGCCTCTGTCTAATAGTGACACGGGAGTAATCCCTGGGACAAACCTACGATCCCCCATCCACCTATCGAGATTCTTCTTGAAGAGATTCAGTGAGGTGCTCTGCCTCACATGAACTGGAATTCTATTCCAGAGCGAAGGGAGCCTCTGGGTTATGAACCTGTCCCTCCAGCAAGTTCTATTTATTTCTGTGCTGAGGTCCAAGTCCCTCGAGCGTGTGGCTCTAAGGGATTTAGATTATGTGCATCATATTTAAATTAATGTGTAAATATATATATATATATATATATATATATATATATATATATATATATATATATATATATATTTATAGAGAGAGAGAGAGAAACATATATGTGTATATATATATATATATATATATATATATATATATATATATATATATATATACACACACACAACATGGGTCTTATACTCTTTTCCCTGTCGAAATACACATTAGGGCTTATTATCAGGGGGTGTCTTATTTACCCCCCGCACAACAATCTACATTTATTCATGTACAAAAATCGACATTTATTCATGTACACAAATCGACATTTATTCATGTACACAAATTGACATTTATTTGGTCTTTTCTGTTATTAGACAACAGTTCTAAGTAACGCGTTAACAGTTGTGTGAGAATTCTACATAAACAGTGCAACAAACATTTCAACTTCAGCCTATCTACATCTTGGCTTTCACAGTGCAATATTTCATGCTTAACAGAAAGTCAGAAAACTCTCAATACATGTGTATTGGAGGAGGGGAATAAAATTGAAAGCAGTAGCAATCCATTATGTTGCCCCGATAATGGAAAAGTTATTCAAATACAGTTATGTCATCTTCTTCTGGAACATTGTCATAAGTCTCCAACCCCTGAATTCCGGCCTGAATTTCTTGGTACTCCATTTCCTGTAGAACCATTGGCCCCAATCTGTCATGCCTAGCAATAGAGCTCTCCTTAAATGAGCACTGCTTGTCCAAGTAGCCTGCTCATAGTGCATTGGCAACACAGCTGTCAGTGATTTTATCCCATGAATTTTTCACCCAAGTCACGACCTCTTACAGGCTAGGCTTCACAAAGTTTCCATGCTGATTTCTCTCCATTCTATTTTCAATGTTGTCATTGAGTTCCATGCACAAATGGCCCTTGAATGGCTTGTTTATTGCAATATCAAGAGTCTGGAGATAGGCAGTCATTCCTGCGGGAATCATTACTTGATCTGTTCTTCTATGTGCAAGGAATTTCTTCATGTCTTTAGCGTGGTGAGTGCTGGCTGAATCCCAGACTAGCAGACCTCTTTCGCCACCTCGCAAAACAAGTGGCAGCATTACATTGACCCACTTTCTTATAATTGCTTGTGTGCATCAGGCTTTTTCAGTTTCAAGAATGTAAATGCCTGAAACACGTTCAATCTTATCTTTCTTGCCCTTACTAATGATTAGAGGTGGGGTTTTCTTTCCATCTAGACAAATTGCCAAAATACAGGTAACAAGTGCACTCTCGTAACCAGTGGAGGGAATGTAGATTGACGAGGCACCCCTCTGATCAATTATTGTTTGAGACCCTTGGCCCATAAACACTGCACTTTCATCCATAGTAGTCATGTTGGAGAGTTGGTATTTAGAAAAGTCGATGCCGTCAAGAAAGGACTTGAATACAAGTGCACGTTTACTAACTTCAGTATCTTCCAGCTTGAACAGTGTTGTTTATCTTCTTAGAGACAGTTCATATTGATGAAGGAAGCCATCCAGCCAATGTTGTGATGCTTTGAATTCTTCTGGGGATATTTCTAACTGTGGTGCCATTGCAAGGGCAAATGCTTGAATATCAGCCCTGCGCACAGCCAAAGCCTTTGGTCTCCTGTTAGCAATCCATTCACAGATGATGTCTTCCAGCTCAGGAAATAATGGTTGCCGACCTTAGCCACACTTGCACTTCTTAGCATTTACCTCGTCGGCCTGTTGACTTAGGTTATCGTACGCTGCACGCCATTTTCGGACCATTCGGAGATCTAACTTTTTCTCTTTGCAGAAAGCCATCAGATTCTTTCTGCAGGAGTCTTACACGATTCCTTTCTTGTACTCTACAGAATAGCTCTTTCTTTTTGCACTCATCTTGTCTGGGGGGGGGTTAATTGAAGACTTACGAGACTGGAGTGGCAACACAAAATGGCGACAGTTAAGAAGATACAACCACAGACGTTCGTTATCAAGTGCACGCGCTTTACACGCATTGTCTGTACTTTGACCAATCAAAGTACACCTGCCAGTGCTTATGGGCCAAGGATCTCAACCGGCAAGTGTGAGTGATGATTAGGGTTACAGTAAGAATTGTGGAGGACACCCAGGGAAAGAATCTTATGACTTTCTGCAAAGGAAAGAAGTTGGGTGTCCAAATGATCTAAAAATGGCAAGCAGAGTACGATAACCTCAGTCAATGGGTGTCAGTAATATTATTTTATAATTCAACATGTCCGTTGTGTGTTGTTGACGATCTTAACTGGGGCTTATTTTTGGGGTAGGGCTTATATCATGACCACCCTGGAAAACCATGCTAGGCATTATTCTCTGGTTAGGTCTTATTTACAAAGAAATACGGTATATATAGATTATATATATATATATATATATATATATATATATATATATATGTATATATATATAGATGTATACAGACATATATAGATACATGTGTATGTGTGTGGGTTTACCATCAAAATATCGCATGTGAGTTACGCGACATGGAAAGGCAATTTTCTGAGTTTTCGGTACATTGATTTGCAAAATGACGAATCCACAAGAATGAATGCTAGTGTGCATTTGCTCTTGTGGATTTGTTATTTTTGAACGGAGATCACACTATAGTGGAGATCTGGAAAACTTACCCTCTCCTTCACTGTAGTGTGATCTCGGAGTTTATATATATAAGTAGCAGGGTGTGTGTGGGGATTCAGGGGGTCTTGCCCCCCTGCAAAATGTTCACAGCACATAACCGGAAGTGTAGGTATTTTTGGTAAAGTGGATATTCCTGAGTTATCTAATTTCCTTAATTCCTACTTTCTGTTATGTGAACGATCGGTAATTTGTTTTACGACATTTCGGGTCTCATATATGCAAACTTGCAATTGTCAGTTGTAAGATTTTGATAGTAAATCACGTGTGTGTTTGTGTGTGTGTGTGTGTGTGTGTGTGTGTGTGTGTGTGTGTGTGTGTGTGTGTGTGTGTGTGTGTGTGTGTGTGTGTGTGTGTATGGTAGCACTTAATAATACTAATGACTCTGAAACAACTTTGTCTGAGGCAGGAGAAATTGGTTCCTAAAAATTCAATAATATCACAGTCTATTGGTTCACATTTCATAGGCATGCTTTCAAATAAAATATGTTGGCTAGCATTAACATTTTCTGCAGGCATAGTAGAGCCATTAAGCAAGCAATAATGCCTGAGAGGGTGTGTGTTAATGTGTAATTAATGCACGCCCAGGGGTGTTATGAAGCCCGACGCTGCAAGCGGAAGGGCATCTACACCTCTGTAAGGGCATTAATTACACATTAACACACACCCTGGAGAGCATTATTGCACTTAAGAGAACGGGCTCTGTGTAAAATTGTTGTTTTACTTACTTATGTATTTTTTTAAGTTCTATTTTATTTTTTTAATATATTTTGCATGTAAAATAGTTCCTCTGCCTAACTTTTCATACTTGCTATAGTATATGTTAATGGTGTTGGAGAAAGCATTTTACAGCCAAAATATATTAAAAAAAAAAACCAGTACTTAATAAAATGCATAAATAAGTAAAACACAACAATTTTTCAGAGAACCCATTCTCTAAGGGCTGGCAGAGATCATTCTCTCTTAACTCCCTCTCACGCACACTACCAGGGGATCGTTGGTTCACTTTCGCACTTCACACACACACACACACACACACACACACACACACACACACACACACACACACACACACACATACACACACAGAAACGCACACACACAGTCTCTCTGTTTTCATACACACATTCACTCACACAATATCAGTCTCACCCTCTTTCTCAGTCTCTCACAGTCTCCAGCTGCTTTCATACACACATTCAGTCTCACTCTCTCTCGGTCTGTGTCACACGTAGTCTCCTCTGCTTACATACATCCATTCACTCACACATCACTCTCACTTTCTCTCTCACTTCACTCTCTAGATCTCTGTCTGTCACACACACACACACACACACACACACACACACACACACACACACACATACACAGTCTCTGCTTTCATGCGCGCATTCACTCACACATGCAGACAGAAACACCCAAACTCGATCGAGTGCTCTAACTCTCTCACACTCATACATGCATACAGTGTCTCACACATGCTTTCCGAGTGCAAAATAATGGCTCGCTCACTGTCACATTCATTGACATGCATGCATACACACTTTTTTTTGTCTTCTTTTTTGACATTTGACAATCACTAAACAGCATAAGTGCTGCTTAGCGAGTGTAAAATAAAAGCGGCTGTTTTGTTTTTCTCACTCCGAGCTCCATGGTGGCTTGATAAGGTGCCGTGAAGCGATGGACTCATTTTTCACTGGGCATTACTTGTACAATAATACCCTGATGGAGAATGTTCATTCTCCAATCAAGGTACTGGTGTAAAGTAAGCCCATTTTCTAATTATACATTAAATAGCCATTTGCCGTGTTCTAGAATATTTAAAGGAAATCAGCTCAGATGGAGACAGGTTTCCTTGTGCGCAGGCCAAGTGACAGGCTTAGGTGAATGTTTGTTATTAGGACTTAACATTTTCAGGTAAGAATAAATTATTCCACTAAATCAGCTAACTGCTCAGAAAACTTAGGTTTACTCTGGAATATCCACTTTCTTAAATTATTAGTTAGTACCCTTTTAAAGCTGTCCACTGTCAATGTTTTTTAAATTTTGCTTATATTGTGCATATGAGGTTCTATCTGCGTTTTGCACATATACATTGTTACCATTTTGACCTTACTGGTCTGTCAATACTAAATGTCCAGTTGTGGACATTAAGGTTTTGTACTTACCAGTATTTCTCATTTCAAATGTTGGTAGTCTTGGGCATCTGCATCTCCTGAATCCATACTGGCATTTATTGAGTCCTTATTCATATTCTGGCCCATTCAGCTTGGGGCCAATGCTGTCTTGTTACACTCTTTCCATAAGCCACAGGTATTCTTTCATCTCACCTTCCTAGCTTAGTTTATTTAGAAGGGCACTGTTATTTGGTACTCCCAGTGAAGTGGACTGCTGATTTGCTGTATGCAGGTACTAGTCCATAGTTGCCCATCCCTCCTGGAAAGATTTGGTTGAGCTCACTGATGCCTCAGGTAGTCTTTCCAATTTACATAGATTCAGCAGTTACAATTATCATGCAAAAACAGATAACCACAGCAGCAGTTACTCACCTTACCTTCAGATAACCCTTCATGCTGCCATGAGGTTAATGTCTAGTACAAATCTCAATATGGGCTCAGAGTTTTCACAGCATAGAATAATCATTTTTGACTATGACGATCTTTTGACTAGAGTAAATCCCCATTTAAGTGTACATGTTTACCAGCGATAGAACACTTTTTAACAAACACAGCAGAACTTTTCAGTCAAGACAGCTCAAGTCCCTTCTACTTTAAAGACAACATTTACTTCTGGGTTTGTTAAGCAATCATTTAGTAATCACAGTCTTTAAGGAGAGCTTGCATTTCTGGGTTGGAAAAAATACTCAAGCAGAACACTTTCAGAAAGCTTTACAAAACAAAACTGTTTCTTTTTCTTGTGGGGAAAAATGAAACTCTGGAAGATCACTTTCTAGTTATCATCACAAAATTACTGTTTGTTGTAAAACTGTTTTTCAGCCTACTGCAAGCAACCATAGAGGTACAATAGAATTTAATAGTACTGATGGGATTACCAGTCTTTATAATATGTTTATTTATATAGGACAACAAAAGGTGCTTCCTGATAGCAAATATGGTAATCAACAAGGTAAACTTCAGTCATTTTCAATAGAAAGTTCAGTTCTTTACAATAGCTTTAGCAAGTGCAGTTCACCCTTGTAGGAGTTCTTTACAGAGCATTTTACAGTCACATAGTAAGTTTTAACATAT
This sequence comes from Protopterus annectens, assembly GCF_019279795.1. Classification (NCBI taxonomy): domain Eukaryota; kingdom Metazoa; phylum Chordata; order Ceratodontiformes; family Protopteridae; genus Protopterus; species Protopterus annectens. Next base: position 517,482,555 of record NC_056738.1, on the reverse strand, counting down.
AGATATGTTCTGTTCTGAAGCTCCCTTCTCTGTTCAGGTTTCAGATATATGTGTCAGACATCACATTGCATGCACAGCTTCCATTCTGGTTCCTCCCTTCATACTTAACTTCCCTGGAGCCAATGCATTAAACCAAAAAATGCTAAATTGTATGACCCCTGACATTATATAACTACCGATTTAATTAGCTCACTTCTGACTTCAACTATAGTGGACTAAAATCCAGGATCTTGACATTAAATATAGAACAATCAGAAATAATGTAAAACTCATACTAAGAAGTAACAAAACAAGAGTCCTTCACCACCCCTATACGACTGTAACTCAAAGTAATTGGGAGCAGAGATCGCCCACCTTCTCAAGTCAAGATATCTGTATCAAAGTCTTTCCCATCTTGTGTTCCTATTTAAATTTCCACTACATTCACTCACTACCAAAAGGGTATTTTAAGCCTACTCACATATCTCTAATTAACATTCCTCCATTTATAAATGTGTACTCCTACAGCATTCTCCAGTTCTAGTTACTTTCTGTCTCTCCTATATAAATACATTTCTTTTTGAAATCAACAACAGGTCCCCTTTCAGCACACTGTATGTTTATTTCATGAAATTATCTTCTACGTTTAATGTTTTCTCTCTATCCATCTTGGTCAATCACTGTATATGGGGAAAACTATGTTTTAGCAATCTTAAAAAAAAATGTCTGTTATGGTGAGGATCCTAGATAGCCATTGATTAACTGCTCCTGTTTGATGCTTCTCAGATAATCATTAATTCTGACAGAAAGACTTTCAGTTTTCATGTTGAAGTCTACTTTAAATCTGTCCCTAAGCATTATTCTATACCAAGGAGTATAACTATCGGAAAACTCTTCAGTTACACAAGATTGGACCTGAGTAAGAAAATTAATTTACTAAATCCCTTTACTTCATTAATAAAAGAACTTGCAGCTAGGGGACTTCCAAGATGGCTGCACAGCATAACTTCAGCTCTCCCAGTGCGAAAACAACCAACTGAGAAAAAGCAGTGCCACTGAAAATGTTGTTTGGCAAAATTCAATTATTGGCTAGTAAATACACTACTTGGTTACCAGCAAAGAAGAAATACAGAAAACCTGAAAGAAAATCAACCAGAAAATGTGAAGAAACTGAAGGATTATGCAGCTGTTCAGCAAACAGCAGTTCAAGCTTCAACTTTGGTTCAAGAGATGTCTTCCAGTAATTTAGAGGAAAAAATAAATCTCATGTCCTCAGAGGTGATTAACATAAATGAAAAATTGAAGGAATATATCAATTCAAACAACAAAAAGTTGGAGAAAATAGATGAAGCTTTAACTAGTCATTCAGATAAAGTTATAAAATTGCAAAAATCAGAGGTTGACATGAAGAAAAAGCTGTCTGAATATGAAGTTTCTAAAGAGGAACTGTTTAAAAAAACAGTAGAATTAGTAGACAGAGCATGCAGAGAAAACCTGAGGTGTTCTGCTTTATGAGAGAAACTAAGGAACAGACTGTATTAATTTTATGAAAGCATAAATAAGCAACTGGACTGGTGTTCCATAACAGAATTTGTTAGCTGAAAGGGCACATTGTGTGTAAGCTTCAAACCTCGTTATGAGAAAGCAGCCAAGACCTGTATTAGTAAAGATGCTGATCTTGATAAAATTGTGGCAGAAGGGCAAAGTATTAAAAATTGGACAGCAGATTGTTTATAGAAACTGATTATTCACTGTACACCAGGCAGAAGAGAAGCACATATATCCCAACAAACAGGGAAGATTGAGACATGGGCATGAGATTCAAGATGCTGTATCCAGCTGTCTTCAAAGTGTTTCTTCCTGGAGAATCAAAGTCATTTTTGACCCAGAGCAATGGAGATGAGAAGAAACAGCTGCACAAAAGATCAGCCTGCCAAACAGTAGTATATGCATGAAACATAAAAAGCTGGAAATACATATTAAAAAAATGTTGTATATAACAGGTGGGAACAGTATCATTTTATCATGATGGCTATGCCATCCATATTATCTTGGAACATGAATAGCCTTGCAGGTATAGATAAAAAGGAAAGAGTATTAAATTATATTAAGAAATGCAGAGTGTAAATAGCAATGCTGCAGGAGATACATTTGGAAAATAATGAGCATGTGAATATGACAAAGAGAAGATTTCAGAATGGATATTCAGCAGAATATCAGGGGCAGAAGAAAAGGAGAGTAATTATATTAATTGCTAGAGGGGCTCCAATAATGACAGATGAGGGAAAAAGAAGACAAAAGATGCAAATTTGTGGTAGTAAGGGGCTAGTGACAAGAGAGGAGGATTAAACTGGCCCATACATATATTTCACTGAAAACTGCTATTTTGGAGCTTAAAAAAATTTGGGGAGAAATAATCAGTTTTCAGCAGGGAATATTATTTATAGATGGGGCTGGAATTTGATTTGCAGCAGTGAAGATGTATCAGGGGACCGAGAATGGACAATATAAAAAAAGAGGGTAGATTTCTGAAGAAATTTATGAAAATATTTGGAATGGAAGATGTGAATTCAGTAGAAGGAACTTAGACAAAATTTACATATTATTACCCAAGCTACAATAACTGGGCTAGACTAGCTATAAATTATATTTCACAGGAACATATGCAGTTAATTGAAAGCTTTGACACACATCCAATATCTATATCAGATCATGCACCAATAAAAACAAAGATAAAAATGCAGAGTAATGAAGTAAAAATAAAACAATGATGCATCACCATTTATCTGATAAAAAGAAGATTTAAGGAATGTGTAGTGGAAATTATTCAAAAGTTGTTAAATATCTTTAACACTTATAACTAGTGACTGGGATAAAATGAAAATGAAAATGAAGTTTAAAAATAGGGTAAAAATAAAAGAGAAAGAGATATGGTTAAGAAGTAACAGAAATTACTTAGAGGGGCTGACAAAAGTTAAAGTATTGCAGAATAAGGGGACTCTCAGAGGACAAGAGGAGGAGCAAATGCAGAGAGCTAAAGAGAACATAAGGGAGTATTTGCATAATATGCATGAGTTTAGAAAGATTACAGTTGAGCAACTATTTTTGATAACTCCAGAGGACAAAAACTTTTAGCACAATGACCTGGGTAACAAAACATCGACAGGGTTGTCACCAAACCTAGGGAACCTATAACAAGAAATAATAACCAGAGATCTGTAGAGGTTTTACAGATATTCCAGACATTTTATGAAAATTTGTATAAAGCTGAGAAATATGGAAATCAAAAAGAGTACAAATGGAAATATTTATGGAAGATTAAATTATACCGAGGTTAGAGGTAGATGAGGCTCAACTACTAACAGTTAAAATAGGAGGTGATGAGATAAAAGCAATAATGTATAATCAATCTTCAGGAAAGTCTCCTGGAATAGATGGTATTCCTGTGTAAGTTTGGAAATTAGAAGGGAAGAATATGATACAAGATCTGGAAGATTTTAACAGTATATTAAAAGGAGGGGAAGCACCAACATCTTAGAAGTAAGGTGTGGTGGCTGTACTTCCTAAAGATAGCAAAGACCCTTCGGACCCAGCTTCATATAGACACATTTCACTGTTAAGCAGTGATTATAAAGTACTTATCTCTATACTAGCTAAAAGAATGGCAAAGGTTTTGCCAAAATTGATAGATATGGATCAGTGTGGTTTTGTGGAGGGGAGGCAAACATTTGACAACATAAATAAAACAATGAGGATCCTGAGGGAATCAGAATGTAAGAAAATATCTCTGTTGTTGGTGGGTCTTGATGCAGAGAAAGCATTTGGGAGAGTAAGCTGGGATTTCATGAGTAGGGTATTGGAAGCATTTGCATTCCCTGATACAGTTATAAGGTTAGTTAGAAGGAGATATGAATGAACAGAAGCAAGAATTAAAGTGGGAGGTTTCCTCTCAGATAAGCTGTGTTTGAATAGAGGAACCATGTCATCTTCCTCCTTTGTTATTTACTTTATGTGTAGGACCATTGGCAAAGAAAATAAGGGACTCAGAAATACAAGGTTATAATTGGTATGATAATCAAGAAAAGTTGGCTTTATTTGCAGAATATATTATTTTGTAACTGATAAATCCAGAAAAGGACATCTCAGTGTAGTGGAACATTTTGAGATAGTTTCAAGTCTTTTTGGGATATAATGTTAATGAAGATAAAACAAAGGCTGTCTTATATATGGATATGGATAGTAAGATACAAACAGTGAAAATGTTTTTGGTCCCTTTAGTCTTGTATACAGGTAATGCATAATTTTATCAACCTGAGGAGAAGTTGTGCAATAATTAATAAAGAATTGATGTCATTTATCTGGTACAGAAAGAAGGCAAGAGTTAAGTGGGATAAGATGATCATTCCAATAGAACAAAGAGTTTAGGTTTACCTTATTTGAAGGGATATTTTAGAGCTACACAGTCAAGGCTCATATACATAAGGTTATAATTCAAAGTGGAAAGGGATGATGGTGAAGCAAGGGTGAAGTTGTTTAGTGTCATTCCCAACGAATGGGGTATAGAGAAGGTGAGAGAGTTGCTTTGTGACAAGGGGATGGAGAATAATAAAGTGCAGTTGATTTGTACATTGTTTGACATTGTATTGGATAATAATGTTTTTGTTTTTGGGGACACATGTTATTTACAGAAGGTTGGTGTGGCTATGGGCACTGTATGTGCCAATAGCTACGCCACCCTTTCTTTCGTCAAATGGGAACATGAGTATATACTTTCTAGTGAACTGTTTAGTGGATCCATTGCCTGGTACATAAGATTTGTGGTAAATATTTTTTTTGTTGTGGCAGGGTTCTGAACAAGCTCTTACTAATTTCATTGTATATCTGAATGGGACTACGAGTTTTCTGAGGTTTACACACAAATATTCTCCTAATGAAATAGATTTTCTTGATGTTAAAGTTAGCAAGCATCAGTTATACTCTATCAGGGCTAGTCTGTATAGGAAGCCAGTGAGGAAGAACAACCTGTTGCACAACAATAGTATGCATCCGAAACACACTAAACAGAATATTATACAAGGACATGTTTTTAGGATGATGCGTCTACATAATGATAGCAACCAGTTGCAACTTGCTTTGGATCATCTTTAATCAGAATTAGTTGAGAGAGGATATAAAGGGTGTGACATTGATAAATGCATACTTGAGGCCTGGAGAACCAGGCATGACAGATGTAAACCTTATTATAATGAGAATATTGTTTCCTTACAGATGAAAGTTAGTAGGAATGATGTTGGATGTAGCACTAATAATGTGCTACGGATGCCTTTAACCTTTGCTAGTGACATTAATGTGGTATGTTTTGGGTTTCTATTGCTTGTGTGTTGTTAACTCAAGGTTCCCTTAATTTGAACTGTTAATAGCAGCAGTCTGCATTTAAAGTGTTGAGAGACAGCCTTATAAGACTATCTGCAAATATATAGAGCTGAGTATATTTTTCTGTATTATTCTGTATTATAGAGCTAAATTGTTGCTTAGATATCTGTTGTCTTAGTGTTCTGCAAATATACAGAGATCAGTATATATTTTTTTGGTTTTATAATTTGCACTTTGATTCCTCACACCTCTGTTGAAACTCCCCCCCCCCCTCATTTTGGTTTCTATTGCTTGTGTGTTGTTAACTCAAGGTTCCCTTAATTTGAACTGTTAATAGCAGCAGTCTGCATTTAAAGTGTTGAGAGACAGCCTTACAAGACTCTCTGCAAATATATAGAGCTGAGTATATTTTTCTGTATTATAGAGCTAAATTGTTGCTTAGATATCTGTTGTCTTAGTGTTCTGCAAATATACAGAGATCAGTATATATTTTTTTGGTTTTATAGTTTGCACTCTGATTCCTCACATCTCTGTTGAAACTTTTCCCCACCCCCTCTGTTCTTGGTTGTAGTTTAAATTTGGTGGCTTTTGCAGTGCCCGCCCCACTGTAGATTTGATCTAGGACACTCCCCCAGTCCCATCTCTTTACCGCATTCTACCTAATAAACCCTTTCTGCACTTGCTTTTAGTCCTTTTTAATTTAATTACATTTTTTCAAACTGTGTGTGGACTAATACTGCTACATATTCAAGTGTGCCAGCTTGCACTGCATGTGAATTGTTTTTACTACTGTTTTTGCTACTTTTCTGAAAAAAAAAATTGTAAGCCTGTTGACTACCTTTCCTGTAATTAGTGTTCCAGATACAGATTTGCTGTATCCAGGACTATTTGTAAGCTTCTGAGCCCCCAAGCCTTTCTGTGTTGGAGGGAAGCCTTCTAGCTTATCAGTGGGAGTGGTAAGCACTAGGTAACCTGTCTACCACATAAGGAGTGGTTCTGGCCCAGAATTTGTAGTTATTGGCCATTTGGACGGTCTTCCATCTCTCTCAACTGTCTGATTTGAAGGCCTGCATTTGCACTTGTTTCTGTCCTGTAACTCCTGGGCCCATCTCATTTGCTCACTCAAAAAAAAAATTATCTGCTTTTACTGTATTTGTGTTTCTTCCTACTTTATTTTGCTTTTGCGTCATCTTAAAGTACTCACTTGTATTTATTACTGCTTGGTGTAAGTCATTCTAAGCCTTTTAGTTTAAGCAATTGGGCTTCAGACCAGTTGTTTTACATTAGGAAGGTTTGTGGTCTGCACTGTGGTGGCAGGACAGGTAGCTTACATCCTTCTAAGTTTCGAACTGCTGATTGAGGGCTCAGTGTCTGTTATTCTAAAAGTGTATTAATTCTGTTTTAAGCACTTGGGCTTCAGGCCAGTTATTTTACATTAAAAGGGTTCATGGTCTGCACTCTTGTGGGAGGAGAGGCTGGACTATGCCCTTCTAGCTGGGAATTTCTGGTTAAAGGCTTATAGTGCCTGCATATCTAAACTGCTTCTTACTGAAATTGGTACACCTTGTTTGCTGTAGTATAGACTAGATCCAAGCCTGCTGAATCTAGCTTTGTTTGTATAACTTGAGCACTAATCCAGGCATTCTTTAAAGTATTCAATTGTATTTATTACTGCTTGGTAGTAACTTGATTAAAGTGTAGCTAACATTCTAAGTCTTTTGGATTAAGCACTTGGGCTTCAGACCAGTTGTTTTACATAAGGAAGGTTTGTGGACTGCACTGTGGTGGCAGGACAGGTAGCTTACATCCTTCTAAGTTGGGAACTGCTGATTGAGGGCTCAGTGTCTGTTATTCTAAAAGTGTATTAATTCTGGTTTAAGCACTTGGGCTTCAGGCCAGTTGTTTTACATTAAAAGGGTTCGTGGTCTGCACTCTTGTGGGAGAAGAGGCTGGACTCTGCCCTTCTGAGCTGGGAATTTTTGGTTAAAGACTTATAGTGCCTGCATATTTGAACTGCTTCTTACTGAAATTGGTACACCTTGTTTGCTATAGCATAGACTAGATCCAGGCCTGCTGAATCTAGCTTTGTTTGTATAACTTGAGCACTAATCCAGGCATTCTTTAAAGTATTCATTTGTATTTATTACTGTTTGGTAGTAACTTGATTAAAGTATAGCTATCATTCTAAGTCTTTTGGATTAAGCACTTGGGCTTCAGACCAGTTGTTTTACATTAGGAAGGTTTGTGGCCTGCACTGTTGTGGCAGGACAGGTAGCTTACATCCTTCTAAGTTGTGAACTGCTGATTGAGGGCTCATTGTCTGTTATTCTAAAAGTGTATTAGTTCTGGTTTAAGCACTTGGGCTTCAGGCCAGTTATTTTACATTAAGAAGGTTTGTGGTCTGCACTCTTGTGGGAGGAGAGGCTGGACTCTGCCCTTCTGAGCTGGGAATTTCTGGTTAAAGGCTTATAGTGCCTGCATATTTGAACTGTTTCTTACTGAAATTGGTACACCTTGTTTGCTGTATCATAGACTAGATCCAGGCCTGCTGAATCTAGCTTTATTTGTATGCTTGTTGTTTGTTTGCTTGCTATTTCCCTGAAACGCTAATTCCACCTAAAACGCGGCTTTCAGCCCTTCTGTGGATCCCAAGTGATATCTGCATTGCTTACTGTACTTATTTCCTTGTTTCACTTGAAAGAAAGTTACTGTTTGTCGTTTTTGCATTTAAGTTACCTGTAACACATTGCATTTAAGTTACCTGGCACTTGCTCATTAAGCAATTATATAAGTCAGCACTAAAATATTAAAACCACTACACCCTCACAAATTCCCCTTGAGTACCTCGTTCCCCATTGGCCCTTTTTTTTTCAATTATAAAGGAATTCCCAATACTATTCTAGCATGTCCAAAGGTCAGTTGTCAATCTCCTCTCCAGTCCAGCTGGTGAATCTGGGAATCTTGAGGCAATGTTACAACTGCCTCATGTACACAGACAACCATCTCCTCCTCCTAACAAATTCCAACACATGTGAGAGATGCAACCATATAGCCATACTGGAGGCTAAGCTCTCTCAACTCAGTACTGGCGAAACCAGTCAGGAGGAGAAGGAAACCACACTCACTACAATTCCAGTCTCACATAGACCTGCCACGACAGCAAACCAAACACATAAACACACAAAACCATACTCGGAGGCTCTAAATAAAATCTGCCTAAGCAGCAGAGACCTCCAAAGCAGACACCCAAGCAACCGCTACCCCAAAACAAAACATGTGCAACACATAGCTCACAAAGCCAGTGTGCCGAACAGTCACAGCCCTTAAGGCTAAACAACACACCTGATACACTTGTAATATAGGTGACTCTATCGTCAGGCACACTGATGTCCCGCTCACCAGGCTGAACAAGGAGAAGGTCACGGTGAGCTGCCTGTCGGGCGCTAGGATCCGCCACATAACACAAGCACTCAGGTCACTCCAAGGCAAGTACAAATATGACTCAGTCATTGTCCATGCTGGTGTGAATGACCTGAGACGTACCTCCCTGGACTACATGAAAAGAGACATAGAGGAGCTCTCTGAGCATGTAGCCCAGGCCGGTATGACCCTGACCTTGAGTAGCATCTTATCCTCACCAAGAATGATGCCACAATATGAAGACAAGATGATCAATTTCAACAACTGGCTTAAGTATTGGTGTCATTCAAAGGGGATCCAATGCCTGTCAGCCTGGGATGACATGCTCGACAAGCCACCATGCTTCGCTAGGGACGGCTTGCACCTGTCACCACTGGGCTTTCGGATATTGGCAAAGGCTCTTGCTACCCCCATAGTGCCTTTTTTAGGCAAGGCTCAAAAGACAAACCCACTTCTATAGGTATCACAAGGGATAAGAAACTAAGAGTAATGCTACTCAACGCCAGAAGTCTAAACCTCAAGATGCACGCACTCGAAACTCTCCTTAGCATGGAGAACATCGATATCTGTGCAGTAACAGAAACCCGGTTCAAGGCTCCCGAGAGCACCCCAGCACTACCAGGTTATACCTCATACCATGCTTTTCGGCCCCAAAACTTGGACCGAACCAGAAAAGGAGGGGGAGTATCAATATTCGTCAAAGATACCCACACCTCCAGGTTGGTGACACAGCACGAAACATCAGAGACTATTCATGTGCAATTAACAGTGGGTAAAACTGCCTTCCAATTTATAGCCTGCTACAGATCACCCTCCCAACCCAGGAACCCCACTCGGCCTGCCTGAGAACACTGGAAAATATGAAGGTCTTTCCAAACACCATTATATTGGGCGACTTCAACTACCCTAATGTAGACTGGGAGCATTACTCTAGCTCCAACACCCTAGCCCAAAGGTTCCTAGAATTTATAAACTCAAATGCTATGGAACAACTTGTTACCACTCCCACAAGAGGGGAAAACATACTGGACCTGATCATCACCAACATGGGGACTCTATGCTCCAGACCAGAAGTGTATCCCTCACTGGTAAGATCAGACCATAAACTAATCTCACTGGATATTCACATCCCGTCTCCACCCCCTGCCCTGAAAACCACAGTGAAAAACTTCTCTAAAGCAAATTTCACACTCCTCAAAACCGAGGGGGAATCCTTCAAACCTCCCGGGCCTGTGGAAAATACGGCCCAGACCGCAGAATCCTTTATAAACGCATTCTATGAACACCTTCAGGAATGCATGGATCATGCAATCCCAAATAAAACCAAGACCCAATCCTCCAAAGGCAGACATCCTGTCTGGTGGACCCCAGCCCCAAACAAACTATGCAATAGAAGGAGGAAGCTACTACATGATAGAGCAAAATCCCAAAAAGGGAAGGCATCTCTGATCAGTATTAGCAAAAAACTACGGGCACTCATAAAATCGTCTAAGGCCAGCTTCGAGAGAAAAATTGCACAGGACACTCAGGATAATCACAAGGCTTTCTTTAGTTATGTTAGGAACCTGGGTGGGAATTCCCAGATATGCTCAGAATTAGTCCAAAATGACAAAAAATACACCAAACCCACAGACATTGCCAACATCCTAGCTGACAGGTTCAGCGCAAACTCCCCCCCCCTCCCCACCAAAAGGGCAAATATCTATCCTAGCAGAGTGCTGCCCCCCTGACATCTCAGATGCTCAGGTAAGAGCAGCCCTCTCCAAAGCAAAAAACACAGCATCAATGGGATCAGACGGTGTCCCGGGCTACATCCTACATGAACTCCAAGAAGAGCTAAATCCAAACATAAAACTACTGTTCAATCTCAGCCTTACTACGGGATATGTACCCAAAGAGTGGCATATAGCAACAGTGGTCCCTCTCCACAAAGGTGGTGCCTCAACAGATCCTGGAAACTATCGCCCCATAAGCCTGACTAGCTTGGTCTGCAAAGCTATGGAAAGGATCATCATGGACCTCATAAATAAAGATGTTGGGGACCTACAGACACTGGATCCTACCCAGTTCGGCTTTGTTAAGGGCAGATCCTGCCTCTTAAATCTGGTTGATTTCTTTGAAACAGTCACCAAGGCCATTGACGAGGGGAAGGTGGTCCACACAGCCTACCTGGACCTCGCAAAAGCCTTCGATACAATACCCCACTCGGGCATTATAGATAAGCTCACCAGCTTAAATATAAACCCCTATATCACTAGATGGGTTGCAAACTGGCTCAAGGACAGAACCCACATGGTTAGAATTACTGGAGCCATGTCAGACTCCAAACCAGCTACAAGTGGCGTCCCACAAGGCTCAGTCCTGGGACCTCTCTTGTTCGGTATATATTTCTCGAAGGTACAGGCCAACATGGAAGGACTGTGGCTGACCAAGTTCGCAGATGACTGCAAACTGGGCACCATAATCGACTCTCCAGCCGACACAAGCATCCTCCAAAAGGGCCTCATAGAAACAGACAACTGGTGCCAGAGCCATGGCCTCAAGCTAAATGCCAAAAAGTGTATAGTCATCCCCTTTGGTAAAAACAAAGTGCCCACAAATTACCACATAGGTTCTAATCCATTAAGTACAGAAGAAGTAATTAGGGACCTGGGGACCCAAGTTGATAGCAATCTCTCATTTGACAACCACGTGGCCAAAGTGGTTAGAAAAACATTTTATTTAGCCCACCTAATCATGATGGGATTCACTTCTAGATCAGTGGAGGTCATTGTGCCTCTTTACTCATCCCTCATCAGGCCCATAATTGAGTACAATGCCCCATTTTGGGATGTACCTTACCAGACACCTGCAGCAACTGGAAAGACCCCAAAAGTACCTCACCAAGAGGATCAAAGGGCTCAAACAGATGCCATATGCTGCCCGATTAAAGAAACTCCAGCTCTACTCAGTGGCATACCGCCTGCTCAGAGGCGATCTGTGCCTGACGTATAAAGCCATGTCCAACCCGGAATTAATGGACATGCTGCACCTCAGAAAATCCAAATCCCATCGAGCTACACGCTCGAGAGACTTGAACCTCAGCACTGAAATAAATAGGACATGCTGGAGGGACAGATTCATAACCCAGAGGATTCCTTCACTCTGGAATAAAATCCCAGTCCAGGTTAGGCAGAGTCCCTCATTGACTCTCTTCAAGAGGAATCTTGATGAGTGGATGAGAGATCGTAGGTTTACCCCGGGTATCACTTCTGTGTCACTGTTAGATAGAGGCACAGTATACTAACCTCGAAAAAGGGCATAGCAAAATTAATTTAAAATGGGTGGCGAAAGCCAAACACACTCTGGCTAGGCTTATAAATGCCCTAGGGCAAATAGCCTAGTATGAACCTATGTGAGGTTATTAATAAGAATTGGGACATTTTGTCTGCAGTTGAAGGGCTTAAATGGGTGATAGGTGAAAACCAAACGTTACCTTTCGCAGTAATAGGTGCTTGAAAAGCCATTTGTGTTATAGAACTGCTGATTTTATTAAGTTTCCTAGGTCAGAGAGAATAGGCACTTATGCATGCAGAAATTGTATGGCGTGCAGACATATGCACATGGGAGGACTTTTTACACATCCCAGTTTAGGTTTCAAGATTGACCCCAATATCTATGCTGACTGTAGGACTTGTAATTTTATTTATTTTAGCTATTGTGTTAAATGTTTTTCTTTCTATATAGGTAAAACGAATCGTTGCCTTAAGGACAGGATACTAGAACATTTTAGGGACATGAGGAATATGAAAGAAAACAGTGCACTAGCTATGCATAGCATGAAGGAAGGCATGGACCACACATTTAAGTTTTTAGTACTTCAGATTGTAGCTGCTAAGAAGAGAGGGGGAGATTTTAAAAATGCTACTGAACTAGTTGAACAAGAATGGATTTTGCGATTCCATGCTGACAAGCCTCCGGGCTTGAACAGCATGGTTTCACTTAAACCGTTTCTTAAGGCAAAGCCACTGAAGTATTGATTTTATTGTTTTTATGAGTTCTATACAGTGTTTCTTTAAGTAAGCTATGTTTTAATTGTATGATGTCATAATTAGTTTGATTGTTTTAGCATTTAAATGTGATGCTGTTTGTTTGAGTGTAGTCTGAAGAAGCGGTGTATCCGTGAAAGTGCTTAATCCATTAAATGCTTTTGTTTTTGGTCTTGTTACAACCGGTGTTATTGTTTTTTCTTAGTACATTTTGTTTTTTCACTGGTTGTTTTATCGGTTTGGGAGTTTTATTTAATAATAGATTTTAAATTATATTTGTTACTTCGTGTTAGCAAAATAAGATTAACTGCTATTGAATAGTAGTGGATGTCAACAGTTATCGCCAGATATTAGCACTGCATCATGTTTTAAAAGTAACAACGTATTACTGAAATAGAATATATTATAACAGTGATATTTGAGAGAGACAGAGATAATGCAGTAGTGGTTCTTTTGGCAAACTTCTAACTTTATTTTTCTACATATAAATATGCACTTTCACTGCTGCTGCTCCTTTTTACATTTGATGTTTTCTTTACGCTGATATATAACGCACAAGCTGATTTTTACAACTGTGATTCAAACCAAAATGTTGCAGAGTTGCAGTTTTAAATATCACCTATATTTCTGTTTGCTTTAAAGGATTACTTCTTTAGTTAAGAATAAAATAGCACTGTATAAGTTGTGCACAGTTTATATGCTTTAATTTTAGTCTTTTGTGGGTTTGGAAGAACTCAGCTCTTTGTCAATTTAGAAGTTATTGAAATGCAGGCATGTGCATGGAATGTCTATCTAAATATTTAATTATTTTATTTAATTATTTTTTCAAGTAGTTCGGGCAAGTACTATTAAAATGTCTGCTGCCTGTATAGATTTACAGTTAGAGGCTGTTTTTAAGTAAGGGAAGGCTATATGTGGGACATTTCAGAGTACAAACAGTCGAAATGGCTAGAAGCTACTGCATGAAAGTCTATTCATAGCATGTGACTTGTGCAGTTATTTGAATATTTTGTCTAAAACAATTCAGAGAAAATAATGGAAAACAGCAACTTGAAATATATATTAAACTGCATTATCAAATGGCAAATGGCATTGGCTACATGAAGCAATGTGATATGTAAGGAAATAATGTTTTGTTTAAATAAATCTTGAATATACTGCACATTTCCAAACATTGCAGTTTTATAGATATGCTAATTTCACAAATAGATGCAAGTGGTTACAGGGAAATGAGTCAAAACTATTTGTACTTTTACTTCCTAACATTGACAACTTATTGTTTGAATATATATTTACAGATATGGGAAGATGAATAAATAGAATTTTACTTACTAACTAGAAATAAGTGCAAATAGATGAATATACTGTTCAAATTATCATTTAAGAACCTGGCTATAGCATGTGATACTGGAATGGGCTTTTATTGCATTGGCAGTATCACTATCCACCCTCCCTTTTTGTTTTTACATAGTTGGCTTTGTAGCTGGTGAGGATGTAGAAAAAAGGACAAAAACATGTTTTCTTTTTTACTTTTCCTACATAATTTCTGAATGTTTACTGCAAATTAAGCAAAATGATTCAGTACTGAATTCTGGTTATTGGGTTAGGTACAGAGATGTATCTGCCAGTTGGCTTTGTAGCTGGTGAGGGTGTAGAAAAAAGGACAAAAACATGTTTTATTTTTTACTTTTCCTACATAATTTCTGAATGTTTACTGCAAATTAAGCAAAATGATTCAGTACTGAATTCTGGTTATTGGGTTAGGTACAGAGATGTATCCGCCTTGGTTTACATCTCCATTTAGTCATCAATTACAACTGTGTTTTGGCATTTTCAGGTACATCATATGAAGCTGGTATCTGTGTTTACTATATAATTCTGATGTTTTTAAAATATTAATTGATTCTTTAAAATGTAGCTGAAATTTAAAATATATTTGTTAAAATTACATACGGAAAGTTTTACAGTAAGGGTCTAGACTGATTTACTTTATTCTTAAACCTAAGTTCTAGATTAACATGATGGCTAATATATGTTAAGAACTGATGCAATTATATTTCTGTTATTTTTAATTAACAGCCTAGATATGTTCTGGATGAGAAGGAAAGTGAAATACTGTATACCAAAATGATGGGGTTTAAAGATACGGAAATTGTGTAGTAGACTAAATCTCACTTTGTATAAACTTTGCATATACATGGAATTTGCTACTATATAATTACATAATTACAAGTAAAATATAATTGTTTTCTTCTCTGCTTCTCTTGTCTATGTGTGAGTGGTAAAGGATGGATCGGACAAAAAGTATGCATTGAGGCCACGTCTCATGAATCACACATGCTCACGGCAGCAGTACACACAGCAAAATCTTTGACTTCTGTAATAAGCTAATGCAAATAATAGTATTAATGTCTGTATTATAAATTGTCACCCAGGCTTTGCCACTGCCTACACATTTCTCATCTGCAGTATGGGTCTAGTATATTTAACTAACCCCCCCACCCCCCATTTTATTAGCTAAGGTTTGTCCGGTCACATGAGACTACTAGGTTCACAGACATTCTTCTCTCTCATTGCCATCCTATCTCTTACTGCCTTCAAGTAGCTTTGTTAAAATCATACCTCTAAGCCTCTCACCTCTGCTTAGCCTTTTTACTTATATGTAAAGTTCAGAATTGTCTATCACAGCACTCTGTACTTATCTGGTATACCCCACCAAGAAACATGTACTCTTTCATTGTTATTTCCTCATTTTGGCAATTACTCAAAACAGATAGAACCTGCATTTACATTTGTCGTGCAAAACTCAAGAGATGTATATGCATGTAATTTATGTCCTGTAGTGATGATGGTAACAGCCATTCTGGAGACTGCATGTCATACAAATGTTACTAATATGAAAGTATATTTGTGCTTGTTTAATTATTATAAGCAGTTCTTATAAAATATGGCAACCTTGTTAAATAGTTTGAATCACTGGCTATAATTCATATTTGTGGACATAGTGAAAAGCAGAGGAAATTGCATTAAAAAGTAGAGTCTTTGTATTAATTAGCTGACGTTCTGGTTCATTATTTAACAGGGGAAATGATCCTTCTATGAAATGCATTGCAGGACAGTATAGGACCTGTGGTTTCACACAGAATGCCATGAGATTGTGAGAAACCTCTTAATATTATGAAGTTGATGCCACAATACAGAGACAAAATGATCAGCTTTAATAATTGGCTTAATTACTGGTGTCATTCTAAGGGGATCCAATGTCTGTCTGCCTGGGATGACATGCTTGACAAGCCACGCTGCTTCGCAAGGGACGGCTTGCACCTGTCACCCCTGGGCTTCTGGATATTGGCAAAGGCTCTTGCCACCCCCATAGTGCCTTTTTAGGCAAGGCTCAAATGATAAACCTACCGCCCTAGAAAACAAAAATTGAGAAAAACTAAGGGTAATACTGCTCAATGCCAGAAGTCTAAACCTCAAGATGCACGCCCTTGAAGCCCTCCTCAGTATGGAGAACATCGATGTCTGTGCTGTGACTGAAACCTGGTTCAAGGCTCCTGAGAGCACCCCAGCACTATCAGGTTATACCTCATATCATGCTCCGCCCCAAAATCCAGACCGAACCACAAAAGGAGGGGAGTATCCATATTCATAAAGGATACCCACACCTCCAGGTTAGTGGCAACGCACGAAGCATCGGAGACCATCCAGGTGCAATTAACCATAGGTAAAACTGCCCTACAGTTTGTAACATGCTACAGACCACCTTCTCAAACTCAGGAAACCCACACAGCCTTCCTGAAGACACTGGAGAGTATGAATGTCTCTCCAAACACCATCATATTGGGTGACTTCAACTACCCAAACATAGACTGGGAACATTACTCAAGCCCCAACACCCTAGCCCAAAGGTTCCTGGAGTTCATAAACTCAAATGCTATGGAACAACTAGTCACCATTCCCACAAGAGGAGAAAATATACTAGACCTGATCATCACAAACATGGGGACAAAATGCTCCACACCGAAGTATATCCCTCATTGGTGAGATCAGACCATAAATTAATCTCACTGGAGATCCACATCCCGCCCCCCCCAGCAAAAGACCACAGTGAAGAATTTCTCAAAAGCAAACTTCACACTTCTTAAGACTGGAGTGGTATCCTTCAAGGCGCCCGAGCCAGTGGAAACCACAACCCACGCTGCTGAAACCCTTACAAATGCCTTCTACGAGCACCTCCAGGAATGTATGGATCAAGCAATCCCAAATAAAATCAAGACCCTTTCCACCAAAGGCAGGCGCCCGGTCTGGTGGACCCCAGCCATAAACAAACTCTACAACAAGAGGAGAAAGCTACTACATGACAGAGCAAAATCCCTAAAAGGGAAGGCATCTCTGATCAATACTAGCGAAAAACTACGATCACTCATAAAATCATCCAAGGCCAACTTTGAGAGAAAAATCGCTAATGACACAAAAGACAATCATAAGGTCTTCTTTAGCTATGTTAGAAACCTGGGTGGAAACTCCCAGATATGCTCAGAATTAGTCCAAAATTATAAAAATCACTGAACCCACAGACATTGCCAACATACTGGCAGACAGGTTCAGTGCAAATTTCTCCCTCCCTCCCCCAAAAGGAGAAATATCTATCCCACCAGAGTCTAGCCTCCCAAACATCTCAGATGCCCAGGTGAGAGCTGCTCTCTAAAGCAAAAACACAGCATCAATGGGACCGGACGGTGTCCCCGGCTGTGTGCTACACAAACTCAATGAGGAACTAAACCCACACATAAGGCTGCTGTTTAATCTTAGCCTTACTACAGGATACGCACTCCAAAGAATGGCGTACGGCAACTGTGGTCCCACTCCACAAAGGCGGTGCTTCTACGAACCCTGGAAATTACCGCCCCATAAGCTTGACGAGCCTTGCCTGCAAAGCTATGGAGAGGATCATAATGGAACTCATAAATAAAGACATTGGGGACCTACAGACACTGGATCCTACCCAATTTGGCTTTGTCAAGGGCAGATCCTGCCTCTTGAACTTGGTCGACTTTTTCATAACAGTCACTAAGGCCATTGATGAGGGTAAGGCAGTTCACACAGCCTACCTTGACCTAGCAAAAGCGTTCGACACAATACCCCACTCGGGCATCATAGAAAAGCTCACCAGCTTAGATGTAAACCCATATGTCACAAGATGGGTTGCAAACTGGCTCAAGGACAGAACACACAGGGTTAGAGTTGCTGGTGCCATGTCAGACTCTAAGCCGGTCACAAGCGGTTTCCCACAGGGCTCAGTCCTGGGCCCCCTCTTGTTCGGCATTTATTTTTCTGAAGTGCAGGCAAACATAGGGGGATTGTGGCTGACAAAATTTGCAGATGACTGGGCACCATAATTGACACTCCATCAGACACAGACATCCTCCAGAGAGGTCTCATAGAAATGGATAACTGGTGCCAGAGCCATGGCCTTAAGCTAAATGCCAAAAAATGTATAGTCATACCCTTTGGGAAAAACAAGGTAACCCCTAATTACCACATAGGTGGCAATCCATTAAACACGGAAGAAGTTATCAGGGACCTGGGGACCCAAGTTGACAGTAACCTCTCTTTTGACACTCACATTGCCAAAGTGGTTAGGAAGACCTTCTACATTGCCCACCTGATCATGAAGGGATTCACATCCAGATCAGGAGAGGTCATTGTACCCCTGTACTCTTCACTTATCGTACAACGCCCCATTCGGAATGTACCTTACCCGACACCTGCAGCAGTTGGAAAGACCCCAAAAGTTCCTCACCAAAAGGATAAAGGGGCTCAAACATATGTCATACGATGCCCGACTGAAGAAACCCCAGCTCTATTCAGTCACATACCATCTGCTCAGAGGTGATCTGTGCCTGACATACAAGGCCATGTCCAACCCAGAATTAATGGACATGCTCCACCTCAAAAAATCCAAATCCACCAGAGCCACGAGAGCAAGAGACTTAAACCTCAACACGGATATAAATAGGACGTGCTGGAGGGACAGATTCATCACCCAGAGACTCCCTACACTATGGAACAGAATCCCAGTCCATGTGAGGCAGAGCCCCTCACTGACTCTGTTCAAGAGAAATCTTGACGAGTGGATGGGAGATCGTAGGTTTACCCCGGGAATCATCTCTGTATCACTGCTGGACAGAGGCACAGCAAACTAATGGGTATAGTATTCTCATCCTAAGGGGTGGTGAAAGCCACACACACACACTCTGGCTAGGCTTATAAATGCCCTAGGGCAGATAGCCTAGTATGAACCTATGAACCTAATACTGCACAGGGATAAAATCCTGACTATGGCCCAGGTGACCTAAGTTTGATTAACTGCTCAGGTGTTTGACAGTATGGATAGGAAGGTGGGTGTGCCCTTCCGGTGGTGGTGGTGGGGGGGCTGCCCTGGCCAGTTCAGTACACTGCTGCTGATCTCATTACCATGCGAGAGGATAGATAGAGTTGAAAAGGTGGAGGATGGTACAGGGAATGTTTGTGGGTGTGGCCACCCAAACTGGTGATAACAGCCATTATCGGCTGCTTTAAAGAGCATGCGTGAGCTGATATAGGAGCATAGGCAGCACCTATGGTGATTTAGTTGTGCACAGTAGACTAGCTCCCATTGCTGGGATACCAGTGAAAGTACCAAACTCCCTGATGTGTGCCTGGATGATGTTTTCTCTTGCCATAGGGAATCTGAAGGGATTACCTAATGCCCAAGGGAATGAATGGGCTCAAGTCCAATAGGGAGTGGCTCAATAGCCAGGAGGCAGTGGGGAAAACACCTGGAAAAAATAGAAACCTTTTGTTAATATGTCTGTCACAATAATGCTGGCTGAGACAGTGTATGCAGAACTGGCTAAAGAAGGTATTGCCAAACTTTTTGTAATCCAAAGATTTCATACAAAAACTTTAATGATTATGTTTATAACACATAAATAGATCAAAAAACATTTAATAAAAGAAATATGTTCCACACAAGTTTACTAAGATTACAGTCCTGAACAGTGCTACAGAGAGCACGTTAGTATGAGTAAGATCAGATAACTATAATGTCAATGCAGATACATTGGGTAGGTTACTTATTTCGGAAAAACATACAGACTTAGACCTGCAAGATCAAGTACTAATATCATAAAAAAAGAAGTTATGTACTCACCATAATGTTCCATCTGAGTAGTTCTCTTTCAGTTGTCTTCAACCTGTGGGTCCTCGGATCCACATCGGATCTGACACGGATGCATTTTTCCACCTACGGCTTCAAGCTCCATGCTCCTCCCCTTACCCATAATGCCCATGTCTCCCTTCTCCCTTCAGATCAAGTTTGCTGCCTAACAGGTATCAGATACCCGACCCAATGACACCTTTTCCTCCAACACAAACATTGCAAAAGAACTTTAGCCCTGACAGAACCAAAGATCCCAGCAATAACTGTTCGGTACATAGGGCATGTCATATCCCAAAGGATAAGGTTAAGGGGAAGGAGGGGGGATAGTTCAAGACAAATGAAGTAGAACTACTCAGTTGGAATGTTATGGTGACTATCTGAAGTAGTTTACTTTATTTGTTCTTCAACTTGTGGGACAGAGTCCCCAGCTACCTATCTGTTGGGAGGCCCTCATGGAAGGATATTCTGGAGCACTGCAGAGCCAAAGGATGCTGTACTCCTAAATACCAAATCCAGTTTATAATGAGAAATAATGGTGTGAGATGAGGCCCAAGCAGCAGCTGAACAAGTATCATCCAAAGAGACCCTAGACTAAAACGCCGCTGATGTAGCCATAGATCGGGTCAAATGAGCCTTCACTTTTCCTGGAAGAGACAAATCTCTATCTGAGTAAGCCCGGCCAATGCATTGTGAAATCCAGGGAGCAATAGTCAGTTCTGAGACAGGTTTACCTAAGAAGGACTTGGCATGGGACACAAAAAGCTGATCAGACTTGTGGAAAGGTTTAGGCCTGTGCAGATAAAACCTCAACTGCCTATGTACGTCCAGTAAATGTAATTTGCAATTCCCTTTGTTCTGGTAGTTCAGAAAAAATGCTGGCAAATTAATAATCTGATTAATATTGGCTTCTGAAGCTACCTTGGAAAGGAAGGACATAGTCACAATCTATCTTTGCGAAAGATCATGTAAGGGACTTTGATAGAAAGAGCTTGAAGCTCCGACACCCTTCTAGCAGACGTGATGGCAACCAAGAAGGCAGTTTCCAGGTCAAAAACTGTAGATCCACAGATGCCGCAGGCTCAAAGGGAGGAAAAACCAATGCCTGCAACAACAAAGTGAGGTCCCATGAAGGAATCAGGTCCTTAACTGGGGGTCTGAGAAGAAAAGCACATTTGAGAAAAGTTTTACAAAGTTTAGAGGAAGCCAACGAAGACATGTTTATCCCAACATGAAAATTAGAAATGGCAGCTAGTTGGACTTTCACCATTGCGAAACTAGCGCCCTGATGAAAAATGCTGGCTAGAAAATCTAAAACCCCCAAAAGGAGTGCAGTGAAAGTGTCAAAGACCTCTGAATGGCCCATATAGAAATATGTTTCCATTTACTGTGATAAACTTTTCTGGTGGACAATTTATGAGCCGCCACCAGAATGGACTTGACAGGAGATAACAGACCAGGAGTACTAAGAATCATGGGAACCGGAGGAGCCAAGCAGTGAGCTTCAGACTGTCCAGATCTGGATGAGGAATCCCCGAAGGATGTGAAAGCAGATCCGGGACTGGATCCAAGGTCCATAGTGGAATAACTAGATGAGACCCGAGTAAGGGAAACCAAACCTCTCGAGGCCAGAATGGGGCAATGAGGATTACAGTGCTTTCCAGCCTTTAGGCTTTCTGTAGAAACTTCGACATAAGGTAAGAGGAGGATATGCATAAAGAAGCCTGGGAGGCCAAGCATGAATTAGAGCATCTCTGGGGGCTTCCCCCAGTGGGGGGCTCAGAGCGAAAAACTCACTGCATTTCACATCGGAAGGAGATGCAAAGAGATCGCAGCAAGGATGACCCCACTCTAAGAATATCTGTTCCGCCACTAAAGGCTTCAGAGACCACTCATAAGGCATCAGGATAGATCTGCTGAGCCTGTCCGCTAGAATGTTGGACCGTCCCGGGATGTGCGTTGCCACCAGAAAACGGCCGGTGGAGAGCGCCCATTCCCACACTCTCATGGTCTCTTGACTCAAGGGATAAAATCTGGTTCCCCCTTGTTTGATGATATACCAGACCACTGACATATTGTCAGTCTGAACTGCAATTGTTCCCAGAGGAAGATGAGCACAGAGGGCCTGCAATGCAAGAAGAACCGCTCTCATCTCTAGAGCACTGATGTGCAGGTAGGTCTCAGAAGGGGACCACACGCCTTGAACTGTCCTTCCTGAGCAGTGCCTCCCCCAGTAGGGAGGCATCCATGGTCACCATGGTTTGGGGTAAAGGAGGTTGAAAAGGACATCCCTTGAGGAGATCTGGGGGCTGAATCCACCAGCAAAGGGAGTCCCTGCACGCTTTTGAAATTCTCACTGGAAAAAACAAAGGAAGGTCTAACGGTGACCACTGAACCGCCAGTGTCCACTGCAGTACCCTGATACGAAGGCATGCTATGGGGAGAAGATTTATCATGGCCGCCAAAGAACCTAGAGCTCTCAACACTGCTTCAGCTGTTGATAAATGGGTCTGAAGAATGTTTAAGATGTGTAACCTCAAGCTGCGTATCCTGTCTGAGGTGAGGAACACCTTTGATTGTATTGTGTCCAGCCGTGCCTCAATGAAATCTCGAATTTGAGCTGGGTGAAGAGTAGACTTGTTTGTATTGATCGTAATGCCCAACTTGTTGGCTAGCTGAAGGAAGGAGTCCCTGGCCTGACATAGTAGATGTTCTGAGGGGGCAGTAAAGAGCCAATCATCCAGGAACGGAAAGACCTGAATGCCCTGAAGCCTCAGGTGAGCCACTACTACTGCCATTACCTTGTTAAACACTCGGGGGGGGGGCTGTGGTGAGACCAAAGGGGCGTTCTCGAAATTGGTAATGATTGGCTCCCAGCCAGAAGTGAAGGAACCTCCGGGAGTGCCTGTCCATCTTGATGTGATAGTACGCGTCCTGGAGGTCAATCGAGCACATCCAGTCTCTGTTCTGCAGATAAGGCAGGATAGATTGAATCGTGACCATCCGGAATTTTGTCTTGGTTACTGACAGGTTCAGTTTGGACAGAACCAATATTGGTCTTAGGTCCCCATCTTTTTTGGCACTAAAAAGAACCTGGAATAAACCCCGGATCCTGACTGGTCTGGGAGGACCGGTTGGATGACTTGTTTCCTTAGCAGTGAGCCTACCTGGACTGCTGCTTCCTCCAGGTGCATGGGTGGGATGTCTGGGAGGGCTTTGTTAGATGGGGGAAGATCCTTGAAGGGAACGAAATATCCCCTGGATATGACTTGCAGCACCCACTGATCTGTAGTGATGGACACCATGCTAATGGGTGAAGCGACAGGCGACCCCCAACTGCCTCCAGAAATGGACAGCTGGGCAACCCCTCAGGGTTGCTGTCCGGGTTTATCCGAGAAAGGCTATCTGGACCCAAAATTCCTACGACCCCCTCTGCCTCTAGGGCGGCATCTATCATATCCCCCTCTGCCTCTGGGGGAAGAAGAGTCCTGAGCGTCCCAGGAAAATGCTTGAGACTTGCAGAACCACATCTTTTTCTGGCCTCATTGGTTCCTGGAAAAGAACCTTTGAGGTGGTGAGAAGCGGACCCCAATGGCAGACAGTGTCTTCCCGTCCGACCGTTTTCCCAAAAAGGGAAGAACCATCATAACGGGCGTTGGTAAAAGATGCCTTGAAGGGCTCTGAGAACTGACATAAGTGGAGCCAAGGAATGGCACCAGATGGCAATGCCTGACCCCGCCACCTGTGTGGCCCCCTCCGTGGCATGGGAGAGCAAACGCATAGATGTGTTGGCTACAGATTTTAGGGTGGCCATTCATGCATCGAATGTCTTCCTGTCCTCTGCCAACATGGACCCTGGGGTCGACTCCATGACTTCCTTGACCAGATCTCTCTGGAGTCAAAGAACATGCACCATATAGCTCAGTGCCCTCACACAGAAGGTCGCTGAAGCATAAACTCACTTCCCAAAATGATCCAACGTTCTTAACTCTCGGTCAGGCAGATGGACCATGGAACTCTCCTGGGCGAGTTCCTTCTTGGTGGCTGCCGCCACCAGCATAGCATCTACAGGGGACCCTTATGCCAGTGTAATTTGTCTGTAGGAGGGCTTAAAACCTTGTCTGCGTGCTTGGATATTGGCTCTACGGTGTCCGGCTCCTTCCACGTCCTAGATGTTATCAAATCCACAAGTGGTTCAGCAGGAAGGGACACCCAAGAGGTAGATGAGCCCAAGCCGAATGCCTCCAGAAACACGCAGTCATCAGAGGCTGGTTTTGGGGTGGACCACCCCCCTCTTTGGTGGAGAATCTCCATGATGTCTCCATAGGAGACATCCTTAGGGGTGATCTTGGGGAACCTTCCCCTTCATCCAGGTCCATGTCTTCAGTGAGGGACTCTGGGGAGAGTCCAAGTGCCTCCTTTTACACTTATGCTTGTGGGGGGGGGGGGCTCCTCAGGGGGACTGTCTGGGGAGGTCTCACAAGCGAGTTGTTCCAAGGCCAGAACATCCTGGAGCACTATGGCTATGGGCTGTTCCTGAGAGGGCAAGATGGTGGGACCTGCGCTCAAGGCCAGTGGGGTCTGGACAGACTCCGAAGATGAAATAGTCAGAGGCCTCAACCCTGCAAGAACCCTCTCCATCATGTCGAATGCCGACGGGGAATGGACCTCCCGGGCTGAAGTAGTGGAAGCCGCTCCCCCCTGATCCAACCGGGGAGTCGGAGCTGAGCGTCTAGGAGCCGAGATGCCAAGGGGAATGCTTCTCTCCAACAAGCTTGGAACAGACAGCACTCCCTCAGATCCAACACCAAGGCTACGGCTCCGAGAGCTTGGATCCGATCTAGTCATATCTGACACACTCAAGGCACTGGCCGGCATCGAGGTACAGGGTACCATCAGCGCTGACCCGACCGTCCTCGGATCCAACAACTCCAAAACCACAGGTGGGATTGGAGAAGGAGTGATAGGTTTAAATACTGGCTGGAAGGCACCTGCTCTGGTGGGAGAAGGCCCTGGCAAGACCCCCATCTGGATTTGAGTGTGGATAAATGTCCACATCATCTTGTCCAGCTTCGCTTCAGATAGGCTGTGGGTAGAGGCCGCCACCGAAGTGGGTCAGGAAAACCAGTGTGGAGGGGGCCTAGGGGGTGACCGGCTAACTTGAACCTCGGGCTCAGGGGAGAACCTAGGGGACCTGAGCTGAGGTGTAACAGGGGGGCCGGCCTCCGATGAGCGATCAGGGGAGCGCTGGCAAGGCCTTCTTGGCTTTATCCCCTTCCCGGGCCTCTTGGCGGGAGGGTGAGTCCCAGAGGCCGAGGAAGGGGAAGATGAAGCAGCAGCCACTGCTTTCTTAGCAGGGGAAGGTGAGACCTCAGTCCCAGCAGAGGAGGGCAACAGGGCTTTAACGATCAGTTTGTCCCGCCTGTCCCTAAGAGCTCTGGGGTTAAACCCAATGCAAATAGGACAGGGGGACTGGAGGTGAGCCACCCCCAAACAAACCATGCACAGAGTGTGGCCATCCACTGGGGAAAGCTTATGGCCACACTCTGTGCACCTTTTGAAACCTGGCTTTGGGGCATCCGCCACGCCTCAGCCGGCCCAAAAGAAACACACACACACACACACACACACACACACACACACACACACACACACACACACACACACACACACACACACACCATGAGGAAAAAAAGAGGGGAGGAAAGATAGAAAAGCCTACAAGAAAATCGCTACAAAGAGCCCCAAGAAGGTAAGGTTAGAAGTGTAATATTTAGATAGCAAAAAGCCAAAAAGGTAAAAAATTACCGTTCAAAGAACACCACTATCTCAATGGAGCTCAGACCATGATGCTTCCTCTCAGGTGGCAAACGAGATCTGAAGGGAGAAGGGAGACATGGGGCATTATGGGTAAGGGGAGGAGCATGGAGCTCGGAGCTGTAGCTGGAAAATGCAGCCGTGTCTGATCTGATGTGGATCCGAGGACCCACAGGTTGAAGAACAAATGAAGGAAGCTACTTCAGATCATAGCATCAGTGCAAAATTAACAAATTAAACAATGCATTTTTCCACAGATCATGAATATATTGAAAGACTTTCTGAAAAATGTCCCAAGACTTATGCCATTCTATCCTATTGTAGAAACTTAGCCTTAAATGACACAGGTTGGTACGTATGATATATGTGTAAAATGTTGCACCACGCATATATTGGGAAGTCTGTAATGAAAGGTTTGGCTACATCACATGGGTGGTGGCCTGGCACACCTCAGAATGTGAAAATTGGAACAGATTTGCAATGGGTATCAAGCAAATAGTAAACCACCACAAAATGCACCTTTATTTCCAAGTGAATTCCCCGAGGAGCCAAGATGTGGACTGCATGTGAACTATGCCTGTCCAGTTCTTGGAAGACTTTTCTTGCTTTGATAAATTCTCATTCAAAATGGTTGTGCATATTCACCATGAATTGTTCTAATTTTTAGGCAGCCCTTAAAAACTGAGACAAAGTTTTATTATTCATGACACCCCCTGCATTACTAATGTTGGGTAATGGGTCTTGCTTCGCTCGTGTGGTATTTGCAAACTTTATGAAAATAAAGGGGATTTATCATCATAAGTCTTGTGCCTTTTCTAGCTTCACCTGATGGTGTGTAAAGTGTTTTGTTTGGGCTGTGATGTAATGGATGAAGAAAATGAAAGGTGAGACTATAGAAATGAAATGGATATGGATCTTGTTATGGATCTTGTCTTACTCCTCGGATGATGACAGGGTTGTCTTAAGTAGAAATTCTTAAGTCATAAAGTCTGAGATCCAGATTTCATTTGCTCATACCATAGCAGATTACAATTTAAATATCTGTGAATGCAAGGTCCAGAAACAAACTTTTTTATGCTTCTACCAGGCAATCATCATCCCTCTGAGACTTATATAGCCCATTTGTTCCTAAAGGGCAAGAGCCATCACTGGCTTATCTGTTTCCTGTGAGGGAAGAGATGATCATGAGGCCATCATCCAGGCAGACATCAGTGTTCCCCCCACTCCAAGGGCTCCTAACATCCCCTCCTCAGCTTTGTCTGCCAGCCCTTGAGAGAAGCCCATGATCTCCCCTGCATGCCTGACCTCTACACTGTGTGGCTACTGCAGTGCAGCACATCCTTCTGGGCAGGACTCCATGGGGTGTGCAACCCACAAGTCCCACTGAGTGTCACCAAAGTAATGAGCCTAGCCACCTACCTGCCCCCAGGGTGGGCAACTTGCATACCACTCACTCCCATCTCCCCGTCTTGCCCCAGACAGAAGGAAACCTTTGATAAACATACCATATATGAAGTATACATTTTAAACTACAATTATGGACTTTAATTAATACCTGTAGTAAACAGGATTCATTTTGAACCTGAGTCATATGGCATGGTCACTGGTCATGGTTTGATTGTGGGGCCATACATAGTACAAATAAGAGCTAGATTCAAAGAGATCCTGTCAGGTGTGAATTTGAAATAGAGGTAGACTATTCACAGATCAGTGCTGAGGTTCCCTCATGTTTACTACCAGAGACTTTACATACATGTGGAAACCACGGCTAAGAAGTCTGCACCTGCAGTTATTGTCAAGGTATGACGTCACTTTTTTTGATTCTGGCAGAAGATCACCATGGAGACTTCTAGAGATGAACAGTGTATTAAGATATTAGACAGGAAGGATCAAGGGCAGAAAGACTAGAGAGTCACTCAGCATCTGTAGAGTGGAAATAAGACAACTATTCAGAAAGTATAAATCTCTGAGAAAGTGGGAATCATTTGCAAATGTTTTATTTTCCAACTTTAATACCGGAGTAGGGAGTTTATGAGTGAAGCAATAGTCAGCCAGCAAGTGAGTGGGCAGTGATCATTAATGGATTCAGATGACAATGGTGTGAGTAGCATGAGAAGACATACTCTTTGAGTGGACCTGAGATGGAGTGAGGAGGAATATGACTGAGGAATGTTATGAGTTGACAAAAGCTAAAATATTTTAAGTAGTGGGTGCCTGTCCAGTCAGCATTAGTTTCACCCAAACAT
Organism: Protopterus annectens; assembly: GCF_019279795.1. Taxonomy (NCBI): domain Eukaryota; kingdom Metazoa; phylum Chordata; order Ceratodontiformes; family Protopteridae; genus Protopterus; species Protopterus annectens. The sequence continues at coordinate 517,454,488 of NC_056738.1, read as the reverse complement.
TGGGAATCAGTTTTCCCAGCACAAGGCAAGTGAAGAATTTTAGTTAATCCATCCTAACCTTGCTATGATAATGTAATATGAAATTTTCAGTACCATTAGGGATATATCTATATATAATAATATATATTATTCCCCTGCACAAAGGTGGTAACTCCACCGACCCTTCAAATTTTACGCCTATAGCTATCCTATCTCCTATCTCAAAAATCCTAGAGAAGTGTATTCACAAACAACTCATGTCTCATATAATTCAAGAAAATCTCCTCACCCCTAACCAACATGGTTTCCGCCCACACCATAGTACCACTACTGCTCTACTGTCCTTCACTAACACCATCTCCATCTTGCTCAACAACACACTAGTATCCTCCCTCTTCTTAGACCTCTCCAAGGCTTTTGATACAGTTTCACATAATATCCTGCTCTCTAACCTGTCTTCTTTCAACCTCTCTACCTCCACCCTTAACTGGTTATCTTCATACCTGTCAGCTAGAGCTCAGTCAGTTAAATGGATGTCAGCTACTTCCTTATTTCTTCCAGTCCTCACTGGAGTAACCCAAAGCAGGGGTGTAGCTAGGATTTTCAAATTTGTACTCACAGCTCTCAAACTGCTACCCCCCCTCCCCAGCCAAGCTAAGGCCATTCTCGTAGTTCATGGTTTGCTCTTTTAGTGTCGATGAAGAGGCATTCGCTGTAATGCCTCTTCAGTAATATAATATAGATTCACTCAAACTCGGTTCTTTAAATTGAAAATGAACCTGAAAGTCAGTTCTTTGAAAAATGCAGCATGGTAGTTGGGATAGAGGATTCATGCTTTTGTTTTCTGTAACTAAGGTACAGCTTTTGAGCTTGAGTAAATTAATAACCACCTGCTACCCCTAACTAGGGTGTTTCATTCACACAAGAGAGAAAACTTGCAGAGAAAACCAGTTTAATAAAAAGCAGAGCTTTCGGGCGTAACCCTTCTTCAATACTAATACATTCAAACACTAAACTCTAGAAGCTTAAATACAGGTCTAAAATCACATGACCAGCAGCCAAATGAAATCATGTGACAGAAAACAAATTAAAAATTAAAGACATATACATATAAATTAAAAGATGTGTAGATACACAGTATAAAATATTTACTTTACAATATTACGTAGCTTAACTAACACAGGTTTTAAACTGACAGTGCTGTTTAAACCAGGATGAGTGTCAGCAGCTAATCTCAATATCCATTCAAATTCTTTCAGTTCAAAGGCGTTGTTGACATCACCACCTCTTTCATTTGGACATAGAGCATCAATCACTCTAAACTTAAATGTATGTGTTTCACCACAAGTTTTAATATGTTTACATAGTGCATTATTGTCACAATTTCTCCTAATTTCAGAATTATGGTCTATAACACGTTCCTTAAGCTTACGTATTGTTTTCCCACGTAAAATGAACTGCATGAGATGCAGGTAGCCAAATAAACCACAAAAGTGGTGTTACAAGTAGCTGTAATTTTAAAATTAAATACTTGTCCATTGGCAGGATGAGTGAAAATATCACTACCCTTCCCTAAGATGTAAGCACAGGCAACACAGTTAAAACATGGAAAAGTACCAGTTTTAGCAGCCAATTGTGTATAACAGGGTCTATAAAATCTTTATAACAAAGTAAACTTTTAATCGTCCTCATATTTTTATATGTAAAATGTGGCTTGGTGCCCAATATAGTTTTAGTTCATCCAATGCCATCAGAATGGGCCAGTTCCTGTTAATAATTTGTCTAATTGAACTTGACCTACCATTAAAAGTTGTGACATACCTTATTTCACGTTGAGTAATGGTGTTATTACACTGACTATCTGTGAGGCTTGACCTATCTTCCAAAAAGTTGGTATAAGTGATGTCTGCCTAGCTTCCATTACATCAGATTTAAGCTTGGATAATAAATTCATATCATATCCACTAGAAAAAGTCCTCTACCATATTATCAAGTTGTGAAACAAATGTAGTATTATCAGTAGTTAGTCTACTTGCTCTAATAAATTGAGATTTTGCTACACCTTTAAAGACATGTGGCGCGTGCATACTACTATGATGCGTATATCTTCTATTACTAACATCCTTTCTATAAATACTAGTGTTTAATATGCCATTATTCAATTGCAGTTTGACATCTAAAAAACATATGCTGCTGTCAGACACATCCATTTTAAATTTCAAAAAATTAGTACTAGAATTTAAATAATCAATGAAAATATTCAAATCATCCAAAGTACCATTCCATATTAGTAGACAATCGTCTACAAATCGCTGATAGAAACTAATGTCACTAAGAAATAAATTTTGTGCATTAAACAAATAATTGCATTCCCATTGGTAAAGCACTAAATTAGCGTAAGTATTTGCTACGGATGTGCCCATAGCTACGCTGTTAACTGAAGAAATAAGGTATTATTAAACATAAACACATTGTTCCTCAGAACTACATCCATAAGGCAACAGATATTGCTAATGAGCCTATGGTCAGGACTAGGTTGAGAAGACAAAAATTCTCTAAGTAGTTCTATTCCCACATCATTGGGGATAACTGTGAAAGGACATGATATCAAGCGTCACTAAATAATATTTCTTGGTATTTAAATCAGTTTTACATTATTATACCATACCGTAGCTTTGACAATAAATCACAAGTATCCTTTAGAATAGAACTACATTTAGGTAAATAAACTTCTAATTGCCTATGCAAATAAACTGATATGGGTTCAGTAACCCAACCACCTCCAGAGACAATCGGTCTCATGGGTGGATTTTCCAGGATTTATGAATCTTAGGGATCCCATATAAATGTGGAATCAGAGGACAAGGTACTGTAAAATAGTTAAAAGATCAATATCTATGTCATTATTAAGCTGCAGCTCATACACAACCATGTTCACATAACTTATACAATTTTTTACATCAGTTCTAGTGATAACTTTAAAGGCAGTATCATCATTTAAAAGCAGAGAAACAGCTGAAAATAATTATCACGATTCATTAAGACAGCCTTGCCACCTTTATCAGCTTGTTTTATAATAATGTCATTACACTGTTGTAAACTTTTTAAGGCTTTATACTCAGAGAAGCTTAAATTATATGCCTTGTTTTTAACAGGTTTTAAATAGAGTTCTCTAATCTGAAACTCGCAAATGTCATGAAAAGCCTTTAGTACAGGAACACTAACTGGCATAAAAGTGCTACTACGTTTACAACATTTTTCAGGTGCAGGAGTATTACCAAATAGCAGTCTTAAGTTGAACTGTGTGGACTCTACAAACTCTGCTACTTCGTCTGATGTTGTTCCTGAGCCAGAAAGCCTGGCAGAGTTTCATAAAATCTTGCAACAATTAGAGAGAAAGGTAACTGCATTTAAACGCTTGCAGTGGCAGCGTTTTAGCTTTTTTTTTGACATTATTATAAAACAAGCTGATAAAGGTGGCAAGGCTGTCTTAATGAATCGTGATAATTATTTTTCAGCTGTTTCTCTGCTTTTAAATGATGATACTGCCTTTAAAGTTATCACTAGAACTGATGTAAAAAATTGTATAAGTTATGTGAACATGGTTGTGTATGAGCTGCAGCTTAATAATGACATAGATATTGATCTTTTTAACTATTTTACAGTACCTTGTCCTCTGATTCCACATTTATATGGGATCCCTAAGATTCATAAATCCCTGGAAAATCCACCCATGAGACCGATTGTCTCTGGAGGTGGTTGGGTTACTGAACCCATATCAGTTTATTTGCATAGTCAATTAGAAGTTTATTTACCTAAATGTAGTTCTATTCTAAAGGATACTTGTGATTTATTGTCAAAGCTACGGGTATGGTATAATAATGTAAAACTGATTTAAATACCAAGAAATATTATTTAGTGACGCTTGATATCATGTCCCTTTTCACAGTTATCCCCAATGATGTGGGAATAGAACTACTTAGAGAATTTTGTCTTCTCAACCTAGTCCTGACCATAGGCTCATTAGCAATATCTGTTGCCTTATGGATGTAGTTCTGAGGAACAATGTGTTTATGTTTAATAATACCTTATTTCTTCAGTTAACAGGCGTAGCTATGGGCACATCCGTAGCAAATACTTACGCTAATTTAGTGCTTTACCAATGGGAATGCAATTATTTGTTTAATGCACAAAATTTATTTCTTAGTAACATTAGTTTCTATCAGCGATTTGTAGACGATTGTCTACTAATATGGAATGGTACTTTGGATGATTTGAATATTTTCATTGATTATTTAAATTCTAGTACTAATTTTTTGAAATTTAAAATGGATGTGTCTGACAGCAGCATATGTTTTTTAGATGTCAAACTGCAATTGAATAGTGGCATATTAAACACTAGTATTTATAGAAAGGATGTTAGTAATGGAAGATATACGCATCATAGTAGTATGCACGCGCCACATGTCTTTAAAGGTGTAGCAAAATCTCAATTTATTAGAGCAAGTAGACTAACTACTGATAATACTACATTTGTTTCACAACTTGATAATATGGTAGAGGACTTTTTTTCTAGTGGATATGATATGAATTTATTATCCAAGCTTAAATCTGATGTAATGGAAGCTAGGCAGACATCACTTATACCAACTTTTTTGGAAGATAGGTCAAGCCTCACAGATAGTCAGTGTAATAACACCATTACTCAACGTGAAATAAGGTACGTCACAACTTTTAATGGTAGGTCAAGTTCAATTAGACAAATTATTAACAGGAACTGGCCCATTCTGATGGCATTGGATGAACTAAAACTATATTGGGCACCAAGCCACATTTTACATATAAAAATATGAGGACGATTAAAAGTTTACTTTGTTATAAAGATTTTTATAGACCCTGTTATACACAATTGGCTGCAAAAACTGGTACTTTTCCATGTTTTAACTGTGTTGCCTGTGCTTACATCTTAGGGAATGGTAGTGATATTTTCACTCATCCTGCCAATGGACAAGTATTTAATTTTAAAATTACAGCTACTTGTAACACCCCTTTGTGGTTTATTTGGCTACCTGCATCTCATGCAGTTCATTTTATGGGAAAACAATACGTAAGCTTAAGGAACGTGTTATAGACCATAATTCTGAAATTAGGAGAAATTGTGACAATAATGCACTATGTAAACATATTAAAACTTGTGGTGAAACACATACATTTAAGTTTAGAGTGATTGATGCTCTATGTCCAAATGAAAGAGGTGGTGATGTCAACAACCGCCTTGAGCTGAAAGAATTTGAATGGATATTGAGATTAGCTGCTGACACTCATCCTGGTTTAAACAGCACTGTCAGTTTAAAACCTGTGTTAGTTAAGCTACGTAATATTGTAAAGTAAATATTTTATACTGTGTATCTACACATCTTTTAATTTATATGTATATGTCTTTAATTTTTAATTTGTTTTCTGTCACATGATTTCATTTGGCTGCTGGTCATGTGATTTTAGACCTGTATTTAAGCTTCTAGAGTTTAGTGTTTGAATGTATTAGTGTTGAAGAAGGGTTACGCCCGAAAGCTCTGCTTTTTATTAAACTGGTTTTCTCTGCAAGTTTTCTCTTTTGAGTTCGTGTTTTGCAGCTGGTTTTACTTGTGCTGTTAGTGTTTCATTCACACACACAACCGTACCTACCTCTTAGTGCAAGAAATATGGACAAAGCCTAAAATAAACAGGGACAGATATTAAATAATGCTCTTGTGAACTTAGAAAGTTGCTAGAATAACAGGATTTGTGCTTGTATGAGAAAGTTGCTAGAATAACATGATTTGTGCTAGTATGAATTTTTCTAAAGGACACGGTCTGACACTCAAATGTCTGTCATTATTTAGCAACTTCAGCCTTCAATGATTTTCTAGAAAATCACAAAATTTATGAGGAACAGACAAGAAATCTGGGGCAAAAATCTGGACATTCTGCAAAATTTGGACAGTTGAGAGGTATGCTACCTACCTACCTCACACACAGACACACACACACACACACACACACACACACACACACACACACACACACACACACACACACACACATACACACACACACACACACACACACACACACACACACACACAAATACTTCTCAGCCTCTTAGGGCAACAAACCCATAAATAAAACTGAGGCAAAGGCCCAAAAATAAGGACATTTTTTTTTAAATATTGCTTATAAACTTAGAAAGATAATAGAATAGTAGTAGGTCTTGCATTAGTATGAATTTTCTGAAAGGTATGAAATCTGAAACTCAAATGTCTGCAATTATTTTCTAACTTCAGTCTTTAATGATTTGCCACTAATTTGCCAGAAAACCGCAATTTTATGAAAAACGGACCAAAAATGTGATGCAAAAATATAAAATTGCAAGACAATACAGCTGGGAACCTGTCAAAGAAGGGACACCATTTTAATATGAGCACTGTTAACTTGAGCAGCTGACAAAATTAGAGAATCTACATTCATTTCTGAAATAAAAGTATTGTATAACTCTGATCATTACAGTTATTTGCAATTGTAAACCCTCCACGTTTTCTTCCAAAATTGCTATTTTGTGGAGGGATTATTAGGGGGAGATACACCTTCCTGACTATATTAAATTATATTCCTTGTACAATACAGTATAGTTGTTAGAGACCATTTTAAATTTATTGTTCATAGGTTCATAGGTTCATACTAGGCTATCTGCCCAAGGGCATTTATAAGCCTAGCCCATAGTTATGTGGCTTTCGCCACCCCTTTAGTTTGAAGAAAACTATGCCTATTATTTTGCTGTGCCTCTGTCAAGCAGTGACACTGAAGTAATCCCTGGGGTATATCTGCGATCTCCCATCCATTGGTCAAGATTCCTCTTGAACAAGGCCAGCGAGGTGCTCTGCCTCGCATGTACCGGGATTTTGTTCCACAGCATAGGGAGTCTCTGGGTGATGAATCTGTCCCTCCAGCACGTTCTATTAATAACTGTGTCAAGGTTTAAGTCTCCCGCCCTTGTGGTTCTGAGGCATCTAGATTTTTTGAGGTGAAGCATATTCATCAAATCTGGGTTTGACATGGCCTTATATGTCAGGCACAGGTCACCTCTGAGCAAGCGGTATGCGACTGAATAGAGCTGGAGTTCTTTCAGTCTGGCAGCATAAGACATATTTTTGAGACTCTTTATCCTTTTGGTGAGGAACTTTTGGGGCCGTTCCAGCTGCTGCAGGTGTCGGGTCAGATACATTCCGAATGGGGCATTGTACTCAATCATAGGTCTAATGAGTGATGAGTACAGGGGGACGATGACCTCCCTAGATCTAGATATGAATCCCTTCATGATCAGGTGGGCAATGTAGAAGGTTTTCCTAACTACTTTGGCAACATGAGTGTCAAACGAAAGGTTACTGTCAACCTGGGTCCCCAGATCCCTGATGACTTCTTCTGTGCTCAGTGGATTGCCACCTATATGGTAGCTAGGGGTAACCTTGTTTTTCCCGAAGGGTATGACTATGCATTTCTTGGCATTTAACTTTAGGCCATGGCTCTGGCACCAGTTATCCGTTTCTGTGAGGCCCTTCTGAAGGATATCTGTGTCAGATGTGTTTTCGACTATGGCCACCAGTTTGCAGTCATCTGCAAACTTTGACAGCCATAACCCTCCTGTGTTTGCTTGTACTTCAGAAAAGTAGATGCCGAACAAGAGTGGTCCCAGGACTGAGCCCTGTGGGACACCACTTGTGACAGGCTTTGAGTCTGACATGGCGCCAGCAACTCTGACCCTGTGGGTTCTGTCACTTAGCCAGTTTGCAACCCATCTTGTGATGTATGGGTTTACATTTAAGCTGATGAGTTTTTCGATGATACCTGAGTGGGGTATTGTGTCAAGGCCTTTGCCAGGTCGAGGTAGGCTGTATGGACTGCCTTGCCCTCATCAATGGCCTTGGTGACTGTTTCAAAAAGTCAACCAAGTTTAAGAGGCATGATCTGCCTTTGACAAAGCCAAACTGGATCCAATGTCTGCAAGTTCCCTATGTCTTTATTTATGAGTTCCATTATGTTCCTCTCCATGGCTTTGCAGATAAGGCTTGTCAAGCTAATGGGACGGTAATTTCCAGGGTCGGTGGAGGCACCGCCCTTATGAAGTGGGACCACAGTCGCCGCGCCACTCCTTGGAGTGCACGTATCCTGAGGTGAGGCTAAGATTAAACAGCTGTCCTAACTGCGGGTTTAATTCCTCATTGAGTTCGTGGAGCACACAGCTGGGGACACCATCCGGTCCCATGGCTGCTGTGTTTTTTGCCTTGGAGAGAGCAGTTCTCACCTGGGCGTTGGAGATGTTTGGGGGGCTACAATCCTCTGGTATAGATATCTCTCCTTTTGGGGAGAAGTTTGCACTGAACCTGTCAGCCAGTATGTTGGCAATGTGTGTAGGTTCAGTAATCTTCACATCATTTTGAACTAATTCTGAGCATATCTGGGAGTTTCCCCCTACATTTCTAACATAGCTAAAGAAGGCCTTATGATTGTCTTTTGAGTCCTTGGCGATTTTTCTCTCAAAATTTGCCTTGGATGATTTTATGAGAGCTCTTAGTTTTTTACTCATAATGATCAAAGGTGTCTTACCTTTCAAGGATTTTGCTCTATCTTGTAGTAGCTTCCTCCTTTTGTTGTAGAGCTTGTTTATGGCTGGGGTCCACCAGACTGGACGCTTGCCTTTGGTACAAAGAGTCTTAGTTTTGTTTGGGATTGCCTGATCCATGCAGTCCTGTAGGTGCTGGTAGAAGGCATTTGTAAGTGATTCAGCGGTTTGAGTAATGTTTACCACTGGCTCAGGGGCCTTAAAGGAGACCACACTAATTTTTAGAAGTGTGAAGTCGGCTTTAAGTTTTTCACTGTGGTCTTTTTTATTTCAGGTGGGGGCGGGATGAGGACCTCCAGCGAGATTAGTTTATGATCTGATCTCACCAGTGAGGGGTATACTTCCGGAGTTGAACATTGTGATCCCATGTTCGTGATGATGAGATCAAGTATGTTTTCTCCTCTTGTGGGGATGGTGACTAGTTGTTCCATGGTATTTGAGTTTATGAACTCCAGGAACCTTTGGGCTAGAGTGTTTGGGCTTGAGTAGTGTTCCCAGTCTATATTAGGGTAGTTGAAATCACCTAGTATGATGGTATTTGGAGATACATTTATCCCCTCCAGTGTTTTCAGGAAGGCCATGTGAGGGTTCCTGAGTTTGAGAGGGTGGCCTGTAACATGCTACAAATTGCAGAGCAGTCTTGCCTATGGTTAATTGCACCTGGATGGTCTCCGATGCATCGTGCGTTGCCACCAACCTTGAGGTGTGTGTGTCCTTTATGAATATGGACACCCCCCTCATTTCTTGGTGTTGTCCGGATTTTGGGGCCGGAACGCATGATATGAGGTGAAACCTGATAGTGCTGGGGTGCTCTCAGAAGCCTTGAACCAGGTTTCTGTCACAGCACAGACATCGATGTTCTCCATACTGAGAAGGGCCTCGAGTGCGTGCATCTTGAGATTGAGACTTCTGGCATTGAACAGCATTACCCTTAGTTTTTTTCCTTTTTTTGTGTTCTAGGGTGGTAGGTTTAGAATTTGAGCCTTGCCTAAAAAAGGCACTATGGGGGTGGCAAGAGCCTTTGCCAATATCCGGAAGCCCAGGGGTGACAGGTGCAAGCCGTCCCTTGCGAAGCAGCGTGGCTTGTCCAGCATGTCATCCCAGGCAGACAGACATTGGATCCCCTTTGAATGACACCAAAATTTAAGCCAATTATTAAAGCTGGTCATCTTATCACTGTATTGTGGCATCTATCTAGGTGAAGGTAGGATACTGCTCAAGGTCAGGGTCATACCTGCCTGGGCTACATGATCAGAGAGCTCCTCAATGTCTCTTTTCATGTAGTCCTAGGAGGTACGTCTCAGGTAGTTGACACCAGCATGGACAATGACTGAGTCGTACTTGTACTTGCTGTTGAGAGACCTGAGTGCTTGCGTTATGTGGCGGATTCTAGCGCCCGATAGGCAGCTTACTGTGACCTTCTCCTTACTCAGTCTGGTGAGCGGGTCGTCAGTGTGCCTGACTATGGAGCCACCAATGACGAGTGTGTCTGGCATTGTGTTTGGCCTTAAGGGCTGTGACTGTTTGACACTCTGACTGTGTGGTCTATGTGATGCATGTGTTGGGTCCTGAGGTGGTAGTTGTTTGGGTGTCTGCTTTGGAGGCCTCTGCTGTTTTGGTAGATTTTTGGTCAGAGCATCCGAGTATGTCTTTGTGTGATTATGTGTATGATTTGAAGTTGTGATGGTACTATGTGTGACTGGGTATGTAGTGTGTGTGGTTACCTTCTCCTCCTGTCTGGTCTTGCCAGTCCTATGTTGAGAGAGCTCAGCCTCCAGTTTGGCCGTATAGTTGCATCTCTCGCATGTATTTGTGTTTTGTGGGAGAAGGAGAGGATTGTCTGTGTACATGAGGCAATTGTAACATTGCCTCAATATTCCCAGGTTCACCAGTTGAGCAGGAGAGGACACTAGCAACTGACCCTCGACATGCTAGAAGTAATAGATAAAAAACTTACAAAAGACTCCGGGGGATGTGGGTTCTAGGCTGGTGGGGTACTATCTATAATAATAGTGCTTTATCAAAGTGCAAGTACTGTAGGAGCAAGTGCTAGGCTTTACAGATAGAGAATAGTCTACTTGGGAATCAAGTAGAGATGAAGTTTTTAGTTATAGGATACGCTGGTTAGATCGGCAGTACAGTTCGAGGAAGGTAGATTTAAGGGAAAATTTGAAGAGTGGAATTTAGGTAGCCCGAATAGTTTAACCTTGTTAAACCGCCGCTGCTCTTCTGTGCTCCTGTGGCAACTCCGCGCTAAATCGCGTTAAAGCGCGCTAAAGCGCGCGTATAGCAGGGGGCTGGAAAAAACAGGAAATGACCCAAAATGGCCAACGAATTACTAGTTGCTGTCTCTAACCACTCCTTTGAGGAGAAACAAGCAGCTCAGTACTCCCCACTCCCACTGGTGAGTAAAGAAACTACCTCTGGCCACACAGAAAATGGAGGAACACAGGAACCAAATACAAAGCCCAGGGATCAGCAAAATCTGATCGCTGGAACAACTAGCTAGGAAAGTTTAGGAAAGGAGAAGTATTTTTTGGGTTTTTTTTTAGTTTTTTTGCAAACAGACAGAAAAAATACAGTAAATGCTTTGGCATTCGACTAAATTGCTATCAAAGGCTGGTACACTTGAGTGTATTAGCCTGTTTGTTACTTTTAAGCAAAACTTTAGCCAACAAGTGCAATCAACAATTTAAGCACAGAAAAACAGGAAAATCAGGTAATAAAACAGTAATATAGGCACAAACAGTAGTCGAGAAGCTCAAAAGATCGAGAAATGCAAAATAAAATGTTTAAAAAACACTTATAATCAAGAAAGTTGCATTTTCTGCTCTCTGCTGGCTTAGGAACTCTGCAGGGGACCACGAGGAGCTATGCCAAGTTCTCTAATGCCTGAAAAAGCCCGCCAAAGCGCGCTTTATAGCAGGGGGATGGAAAAAACAGGAAATGACCCAAAATGGCCAACGAATTACTAGTTGCTGTCTCTAACCACTCCTTTGAGGACAAACAAGCAGCTCAGTACTCCCCACTCCCACTGGTGAGTAAAGAAACTACCTCTGGCCACACAGAAAATGGAGGAACACAGGAACCAAATACAAAGCCCAGGGATCAGCAAAATCTGATCACTGGAACAACTAGCTAGGAAAGTTTAGGAAAGGAGAAGTATTTTTTTTGTTTTTTTTTGTTTTGAACATTTTTCCAGTAAACAATGAAACAAAATGCATGTACCAATAATGACAAAACAGCCCAATTCAGAACATTTCCATCATAAAAGTCTACTCAGACTTCTATAGTCCACCAGTATCAGTAAATATGCACAATCTCTGAACTAGTAAAAGCCATCTACATAATTCCACATTAAAGAAATATGTAACTAATGAAGAGGCTGCTGCTAGCAAACAACTTTATATTTCATGGTTTCATCTACAAATAAAGTGCCTGTTGCCCTTGAGGAATAAATTGCCTATGTTGCATTAAAAAAATGATACACTAGTAATATTGCAATAGGGAATGGATGGCAAACTGATAACAGGTTCATAGTTACTACTAGATATCTTCGCCAAAAAGGACTACAGCATCCACCCCCCCCCCTTTACAACACAGTACAGTATCAGCAATGCATTTACTTACTGTGGGAGAAGAACCTACAGCCTTCTGCATCAAAAGCAAGTACATTACCTGTTGTGCTATTAACAGTACAAGCAGCAGTAAACTTTAGTTCCCCTGCAGCTCTCAGCTCCTTGTAAAATGTACTCGACACTCAGCTGTATCTCTGAACTTTGCAGCACAAGAAATATGGAAAAAGCCAACATTTATTGGGGGGGGGGGGGACAAAAGCCCAAAAAACAGAGACACATTTTAAACATTGCTTGTATAATTTTGGAAAGTTGCTAGAATAAAATGCTGTGTTACCACCATGCATGTCTTGAACCCAGAACCATATGCACTACAGTGACTGCAACATACCACTATGCTAAATCAGCAGTTTGAAAAATAGAAAGACTGAAACTTAATGGTTATCATTTAGATAGCTCTCAACCTCTTAGCACAAAAAACCTGGGCAAACAAAGCCAATCATGAGGGAATACAAATTCAGTTCTCACGTCACACGTTAGCACAAAAAACCTGGACAAACAACAAAAACAATAATGGGGGAAATACAACTTCAGTTCTCACTTCTCACCATAGTTCACAACTCTTAGAAAAACAAATCTGAACAAAGTTCAGAAATGGTGGTGGTTAGGGACTTTAGGCTCTTCTTACCCTGAAGCAAAGGTACAGGGTTTGAGCCTGAACACCTATCACTAGCAGGTGTATCATGTGGGGGGCATACACACACACACACACCCTTTGCAATCACCTCACCACACACTTACCTGATTGCTTTTGCGATCACCTCACCACAATGATAATCCATTCTGATTGCCTTGCCCTTCACATAATCCAATACATCAAGCTAATATCTCTCGCTCACAGCCAGCCAGTTCAAGTTATGCACATTTCCCACAATGATAATCCATTCCATTCACGAGATTGCCTTTCACATAATCCAATACATTCAAACTAACATTTCCCGTTCGCAGGCAGCCGGTTTAAGCTATGCACATTTCCCGCTTGATGCCAGTCAGCTGGACATGATGTGATGATCTGAAGCTCAATTCCGACTGGCTGGTAACTAGCCATGAAATGTAACTTAAAGGAGCCAATGCTGTTTTGAAAAATATGTAATTTTTTAAATTAAAAAACTACCCCCTCTTCTAAAGAAGTTGTACTGAAATCAGTACAGTGCGTATGCCTCCCGACGTCCCTGCCCCAAGGCTCCATCCTGGGTCCACTACTTTGTAACATTTTTACTAATGATTTCTTCCAATTTTGCCCCAACTCCAAACTTATTCAATACGCTGATGACTCCACAATCATCTCTACCTCTGACAATCTAACTGACCTACATACCCACACACAAGACACACGAAAGATGGCTCACTACTCATCAGCTCCTGCTTAACCCCAACAAAACTAAACTTCTTCTCTTCCTTCCCAAACCTCTTCATCACCTCAAATCTTCCTTGACTATCTCATCCCTAAACAATACAACTATTCTAACAGAACCACATACTAAACTACTTGGCATACTCATAGATGATGAACCAAAATTCAATACCCATATCAACCGCTGCGTCAAAAAGACCCACCAGAAAATGTGATTGCTTTACAGAAATAAAAAAAAAACAAAAGTAACCACAGTGTAAAATATAACTAAAAAAAAGTCCAGAGTTTGGCTGACTGGCAAGTGTTTCCTGCTGCTTTACAGTGTAAGTTGGAAGAATAAAAACAGCTTGGACTGAAGAGTTTGGCTGAGCGGAAATATTTTCTACTGCTTCACAGTGTATGCTTTACAGAAATAAAAACATCCTTACCCAAGAATCCAAAGTATACCTTGCCCAAGCCTACCTCCTTCCTACCTTAGTTTATGCTACTCCTATTTTCACCAACCTCCATCTCATAAACAAACTGGAAGAAACTTATAATAAGATTGCTAGATTTTCCACAAATCTCCCCTATCGCTCACACCACTGCCTCTCTCTAAAAAAACTAAACTGGCTAGAGTTCCATAACCAACTCGCCTCAACTTCACATGATACACACCATCTTGCTACAACCCCAGGCTTGTCCCTCCTTAACAACTCTCATCTCCCCCTACACCCCCAACCGTGAGCTTCGTAGCTCAGAGCAACACCTACTCCACATCCCCAAACCAAATAAATCCATAGGAAAAAGTGTTTATACCCATGCAGTCTCCACACCCTGGAACAAGCTTCCTCTCTCCCATCAGATCCCTTCCTAACTCACTCAACTTCAAATGTGCCATAAAGGAATTCCTACGCAACTCCTGGTCCTGCACCTGTAAAGATCCTACTTAAAAATGTTCTCCTCCCCTAGCCCCCTTCTATCCACTCCCTCTCTTTTTCCTCTATCCTAGCCCCCCCCCCACTCCTAAGGTTTTTCCTCTTTTCTACCTCCCTCTTGTGTAACCTATGCAACCAGTCTCCCAAATATTCTCTAGTTCTTTTCACAACCTCCACCTTGGCCTCTCTTGAACTTATCCTGCCTCCCCCACAATTTTTCGCAAAATCATCTATATGCTACAATTACAATGCTGCATGACTGCCTTTATCACCTATTCCTTAACACTCAACTACTTTTCCAACTACGTTATTATAAAATATGAGGAATGTTTAACCATAATCTATATCCTCACTTTTGTATTTGTCTATAGCTGTATTGTTTTTTTCCCATTTTATGCATATGTAATTCACTTTTGTAACTAATTGTAAACATTGTAACCTGGAGCTTTTCTCCTCGGGTCTTTGCTGAAAAAGGGCACCTGCCCAGCCAGACTAACCCGGTTAACAAATGGCAAATAAATAAATAAATATCTAGAAGTACAACTTCAGCAGTTATGTAAGCGGAGGAGTGAATTTATTTTTGATGTTATTCTTTAAATAGACAGCACCACACTGCCACAATTCATACATCTCAACTGTACAGATGTTTGCAGAATGTCCAGATTTTTGCCTTATATTTTTGGTGTGTTCTTCATAAAATTTCTGGTTTTCTGGGAAATTACTGGAATAATCTGAGGATTGAAGTTACCAAATAATGACATACATTAGAGTTTCAAACTTCATATCCTTCAGAAAATGTATATTAATACAAACCCTGTTACTCTAGCAACTTTCTAAGTTTGTAAGAGCAGTATTTAAAATCTGTCCCTATTTTTGGACCTTTGTCCTCCCATTTTGTCAGGCTTTGTCTAGATTTCTTGCACTAAGAGGTTGAGAGGTATATGCCACATTCCATTGTGATATGCTTTCAGGTATATAAACAGAACATGTGAAACAGAGACAAAGGCGGAAGGAATGGGGACTTTATCTGAGACTTCCTGGACTACGTGAAAAGAGACATGGAGGAGCTCTTGGATTATGTAGCCCAGGTGGCTATGACCCTAGCATCCTACCATTACCAGAATGATACTACAGTACAAGCAGAAAATGATTGATTTCAACAAGTGGCTAAGTTTTTGATGTCACTCCAAGGAGATCCAGTATCTGTCAGCCTGGGATAAAATGACTGACAGTCTGCAACGCTATGATAAGAGATGGCCTACATCTCTCACCTCTGGGCTTCTGGATACTAGCCAAGGCTCGTGCCATCCCTATAGTGCCTTTTTTAGCCTGTGTTCCAAAGACCAGATTACCACCTTGACAGCTAAAAACAAATGCAATCTGAGGGTCATGCTGGTTAATGCTGGAAGTCTAAATCTCAAAATGCACTCTCTCGAAGCAATCCTTAAAATAGAGAACATCGACATTTGTGCTGTAACAGAGGCCTGGTTCAAAGCAGCAGAAAGTGCCCCTGCACTACCAGGCTATAACTCATTCAACACCTTTTCGGCACCAGAACTTGGACCGAAGCTCCAAAGGCGGAGGTGTGTCCATATTCATAAAGGTCCAAGGTACGAGGTGCAAGTAGCAATCCAGGAAACACCAATAAATACCCACAGAAATTCTTGTAAAATCTTGAACGCCAATTTATTTTAAGATAAAATGCGTTTTCGCCGCTCAAGATACACAGCAGCTTCCTCAGAATCAAAACAACAGATTTAGGCGCCAAAAATATTTAAATATACAAAAGGAAGCTAGTCAAAAGGCGTCACTTCCTGTCAAGGCGCTAAATCAATGGAACAGTCAAACAGTAAATATAAAACAGATCAATTGAGCAACAAAAAATGTTCAAAATGAGCCATTATTAAAAATGTAAAACTAAATAATCAAAAATTATATTTGTTATATTTATTATTCAACTTTATGATACTAAATCCCTAAAGATACCTGCTTTCTATTCAATCTTGTTTTAAAAATCATTACCTTGCATTGCAATAGATTCCTAAATCATACATCAATTTATAAATAAATAAATATCAAAAATCTACTTGAATCTAAACCATATACCTTCATAACACTTAATTTTCAAGAATGGTCAATAATGTCAGTTAATAATTTATTATTTATTATTTGATTGATTTTATATATGTTAAACTAATGAGTGTATTTGAAAAGGTCTGACATTAAACTCCTACCTCATATAGCTTTTTAATCTAAGAACTGCTGAAATATTGCAGTTCTCATTTAAACCAGGGACATTAAAGGCGTCTAGTTTGATTTGCCATTCAAGTTCACGCAATTCCAACATAAGAGAGAGAGGTCCACCTCTCACACTGGGGAGAAGTTGGTCAATACCCATAAATACAAACTTATGATCTGGATGATAGGATATATGCTTAGCAAGAGCATTGTCCAATTTACTATTCCTAATGGCATAAATATGTTGATAGACCCGTTCACGGAATTTTCGATCCGTCTTGCCTATGTAGAATGCTGTACAGCATTCACAAAAAGCCACATAGATAACAGATTTACTATCACAGTTGATTTTGTGATGGATATGATATCTTCTCCCCTTAATGAGAAAAGATTCACCTGTTCTAACAAGTTTACACCAATTACAAGCTCCACATGGTGATGACCCTTTTCTTCTATTAAATTGGTTAGTATATGGTTTTCTTTGTAATAATTCTTTCAAATTTTTTCCTCTCCTATACACCACTTTTGGAAATGGTCCCAACTTTTCCAAAAGGAAAGTGTCATTACTTATAAAGTGCCAGTTCTTGAAAATAATATCAAAAATGTGTTTAGAATCTTTACTAAAAGTAGTAATGAAACAAGTTGAAAACTCAACTTTTTTATTATTGTTAGCTGTACAATCAGTTTGAGTCAAACTTGGTATCAAAATTTCTTGTGAAGCATTAAGTAAAGGGACAGTCTGAATTTCCTGGTTTTTATTTTCTTCCAATAAGGGTTTATAAAAGCCAGTTGATCGTTTGAATTCTATCTCCTCAATAATCCCATCGATAAGAGTATCTGGGTAACCTCTATTGAGGAATAAACTTCTTAAAAAAATACATTCCTGTTGGAAAGATTGAATCGTACTACACATACGAACAGCTCTCACTAACTGTCCCTTCACTATAGATCGCTTCTGCTTTAGTGGATGTAAACTAGTAAAATGAAGTAGAGAATTGCAATAAGTAGGTTTTCGAAAGACCGAAGACAAATATTTTTTATTTATTGTGTCTTTAGTCAATTTCACATCTAAGTAGTCGATTTCATCAGTGGAAAAATGGTACGTAAATTTAAGGAAACTTGTTGTATCATTCATATAATGTACTAAAGTTTCTGCATCTGAAGCATCGCCATGGAATAATATAAAAATATCATCTAAAAAACGCGTGTACAAGCGAAGTTGGCTTTTAAAATCAGAGTTTTTTAATATAAACTTGTTTTCCCAAAAAGCCATAAACAAATTAGCGACGCTTGCACCGCATGGAGAACCCATGGCTACTCCTTGTTTTTGGAGGTAATATTTGTTGTCGAAGATGAAAAAATTAGAACTAAGAACTATATCAAGGAGTTCTGTGACAATGTCTATTTCATTTTCGACAACCTCCAAGTCATGTAACATTAAAGCTATCCATTCAATAGCTTCCTGATGGGGAATGGAAGTATAGAGATCGACTATGTCTATAGTGAGGAAGTTATTAAGGTTATCATATATAATATTATTGATGTTACTAAGAAAGGACCATGAATCTTTACAAACAACTGGAATATTCTTAATATATTTACCTAAAATGTGGTCTATGAGACTAGCACAAGGATAAGTCATAGATAGTCTTCCATCTACCAACGCTCTCATAGGGGGGTTCCCAAGATCTTTATGGATCTTGGGAATTCCAAACATAACTGGGACTTTAGGATACGAGATATCCAGGAAATTATATAAATCAAGATTAATCTTTCCAGGTAAAAACATATCTCTCAAATATCCTCTAATCCTTTTGAAAGTAACATTCATTTCATTAAGTGAGGAAAGCCTATATGCTGGTGAATCTAAGACTGATAGCATTTTCTCTATGTACATTTCATTATCAAAGATGACTAATCCACCTCCCTTGTCAGGTTTTACCACTCAGACCGAGAGAAGGTTAAGATTATTTAAAGCCATTCTCTGTTCTTTAGTTATGTTTGAGTTAGGGGGTGGTTTACTAGTCCCAGACCTGTCCTTAATATGCCTAATGTCTACTTCACAGACTTTTTCAAAAACACATAGTCCAATGTGTAATGGAGGGTTGAAGACACGAGGTAGTTTCAAAACTGACCTGCTGTCATTGATTTCATTACTAAATACCAAATTCAAATTAAGTTTCCTAACGAAACTCTTCAAATCTATAATAGTTTTTGTTAAGTCAAAATGAGCACTAGGAATAAAAGTATTCCCTCGGGCCAACAACTCAATAAGATCAGACTGTAAACTGACACTTGAAAAATTATAAACTTTAAAATCCCCTATGAAATTAGTCTGTATAGTGGGATATTCTTGAGTAATATTCTGTGAAACATTATCAGTCTCTAAAGTAACAATCTCTTCCAAGGAAGGGACAGATCTCAATTGTTTCGAGCTCTGTTCCTGGTGTAATAGGTCCGTTGGGGTTGCGGACCTAAAAAATTACTTCGATTACTATTGTTTCTCTGATGATTCTGATGGTCATTATTATTGCCATTCCTACCTTTATTTGGGTTGTTACCTTTGATCCTATTACTCGATCTCACTCCATTGTTATTTTGTATATTGTATATTTTTTTTTCTTTGTACCTGGTTCATATTCATAAAGGATGCACACACCTCCAGACTGGTAGCCCAACATAACGCATCAGAGATATTCAGGTGCAGCTAACATTAGGTAAGACAGCAATTCAGGTCATAGCCTGCCATAGGTCCCCAACCATGTCCCAAGACTCAAACTCCATGTTCCTAAGCACCCTGGAGAATATTAGGGTCCAGCCTAACACTCATACTGGGCGACTTCAACTACCCTTCCATTAACTGGGTAAACTACTCATGTATCAATACAGTTGCCCAACGTTTCTTGGAATTCATTAATTCCAATGCCCTTGACCAGCTCGTTCTTACCCCCACTAGAGGTAGCAACATCCTTGACCTGGTCATTACTAACATGGGTGACCATTGCTCTACAAGCAATAGTCAACTCCTCCCTGGTTAGATCCAACCACAAACTAATCACCTTGGAAATCCAGACCCCCCCCCCCGCAAAGGTAACCACCATGAAAAACTTCTCCAAAGCTAACTTTGGGCTCCTAAAAACAGGGGTGGCTAACTTCACGGCACCCATGCAAATGGAGAATAGTTACATCACCGCTGAATCATACACCAATGCACTGTATGAACAAATACACAAATGCATGGATCTCGCCATACCCAAAAGAACCAAGACGCTCTCCTCCAAAAATAGGAAGCCAATCTGGTGGCCGCCTGCCATAAACAAACTCTACAACTGAAGGAAGAAACTGATGCTGAATAAGGTGAAGTCCCAAGACTGGAAAAACTCTGTTATCAGCCTCAACAAAAAGTTCAGATCCCGCATCAAATCCTCTAAAACTGGCTATGGAAACAGAATTGCAGCAGATAGTAAAGACAACCACAAGGCCTTCTGTAGTTATGTAAAGAATATCCATGGCAGTACCCAGATTTGCTCTGAGCTACTGCACAATAGTACCTCCTATACCAAGCCAACAGATATTGCCAGTATACTGGCCGACAGATGCAGTGCCAACTTTACCCCTCCCCCAAAAGGACCAATCACAATATCAATAGAATGCCAGGCATCCAGTATTACTGGTGCACAGGTTAAAGCAGCACTGTCCAAGGCCAAGAATACAGCTTCTATGGGACCTGACAATATCTCTGGCTGTGTTCTACATGAACTACAGAATGAACTGGCACCTCACCTGTGTGCCCTGTTCAATCACTGCCTCACGTCAGGCTTTGTGTCCATACCAAATGGTGCACTGCTACAGTCATCTCTGTCCACAGAGGAGGAGCGACTACAGACCCTGGAAACTATTGCCCCGTTAGCCTGACTAGTCTGATATGCAAAGCTATGGAACACATCATCATGGACCTAATAAACAAAGATATGGGGAACCTCCAAACTCTGGATCCCACACAGTTTGGTTTTGTGAAGGGTAGATCATGCCTGCTCATTTTGAGTCAGTCACCAGAGCTGTGGATGAAGGGAAGGTGGTTCATACAGCCTACCTTGAGCTGGCCAAGGCCTTTGATACCATTCCCCACTCAAGAATCATAGAAAAACTCACTAAGCTAGGCATCAACCCCTATATCACTAGGTGGGTTGCAAACTGGCTCACAGGTAGAACCCACAGGGTTCGGTCCTGGGTCCTCTCCTGTTTGGTATCTACTTCTCTGAAGTCCAGGCCAACACGAAGGGACTCTGGTTGACAAAGTTCACAAACGATTGCAAGTTGGGAGCCATTATTAACTGTCTGAGTGATGCTGACATCCTATAGAAAGGCTTCACTGAGACCAACGACTGACATCAGAACCATGGCCTTAAGCTCAGTGCCAAAAAAATGTGCCGTCATCCCCTTTGGGAAAAACCCAGTTCCCATGAATTACCACATCAATGGTAGTCCACAGAACACAGAAGGCGTTATAAGAGATCTGGGAACACAGGCTGACAGCAACCTCTCTTTTGACCACCACATTGCCACTGTGGTCAGAAAGTCCTTCTATGTGGCACATCTCATTACTAAGGGTTTTGCATCCAGGAAGAAAGAGGTCATTGCCTTTGTGTACTCTTCCCTCATTAGGCCAATTTGGCACGTACCTCACTAAATGCCTGCAACAACTGGAGGGGCCACAAAAGTACCTCACAAGGAGGATCCTAGGCCTTAAACATTTGTCCTATATGGAGAGACTAAAAAAACTCCAACTATTCTCTGTCTCATATCACCTACTTAGAGGCGATCTCTGCTTGACTTACAAAGCCATGCCTGACCCAGCTCTGTTAGAAATGCTACATCTAAAGAAATCCCAATCCCTCCGCACCACACACTCCGGAGACCTCAACCTCATTACCACAATCAGCAAAACATGCTGGAGGGACAGGTTCATAACCCAGAGACTGCCCATGCTATGGAATAGACTTCCCATACATGTCAAGCAGAGCACCTCACTGGCCCTCTTAAGGAGAAATCTTGATGAGTGGATGGGAAATAGAAAATTCACCCCAGGGATCACTCCAGTGGCTTTACTAGACAGAGGCACTGGGAACTAAGGTCAGGTGGCATGCCAGGGTAATCCTATGGGCTAGGTTTGTAAAGGCCCCATGATCATTAGCCTAGTACACACCTATGAACCTATGACAGCTAACAATATCTCTTGTCTAATTCTTTAACCTTTTCATTTATTTTTTGCACTGTAGAAGCCAGCAATTTTACATTTTTTACAAAGGAAAATTATGCTAAAATATATCATTAATTATAAACCAATTTCCATGCTCGGCAGCTTTATCTCACATTTCATAATGATTGGGATGGAGGCAATTAGCACAACAGATAAGGAAGAATGCCCAATTAATTCCCATCCAATAAGGATTTAGGAAAGGTTTTCCCATAGTTATTAAGTTAATTACAGCATTCAGTGATATTATCGTAGTCCTAAAGCTAAAGGAGAAAATGTGGCCACAAGGTTCAATCTCTTGACAATGATATTTAGCATAACAGAATAAATGGTTCATTATAATATACAACACACTTTTATAAGTTGCAGCTTTCATTATACAAAGCTTAGAATAAAACAGAAGAGCACTACAACTCTAATTGTACTGTAAAAGTAATATACTTGTGGTCGATAGAGAAAGACTTTTGAAAAGACATCTAGTTAAGCTGTCACTCGTTCATCTGTGTTCCTCAGATTTTTGAAGCAACCATATGTGATCAACTTAAAATTCAAATGTGACCTTTCCTGACATTATTTATTGTAGATTATGGTTGCTGAGAGCAAGTTATCTAAACCATAAACTATCGTCTGTACTTAAGCGTCTTAAAATATCTAGCCTCCTTTTATTGAGTAATGAATAGGGTTGGGGGTTGGCATGATGTTTAAGGTGTTTACCTCATAGATACAAGGTACAGGGTTTGATTTTCACCTTTGAGTATAATTGGCTAGGCTTAATATGTCCCACTAGGGCAGCTAGCCGAGTACTTACCAATGAAACTCTGATACTGTAACTTAAGACATAATAAAAGTGTGAATGACTGCTGATCTGATGTAAATTTTCTTCCATGACTACGTCAATATGGTTTTTAAACTCTTCAGATGATTTGCTCAGCTTAACTGGTAGCTAAATATTGAAAGATAAGATACAGAGAGTGCTTCAACAAATCAGTTGTATAAGGAATATTGATATAATAAGCAATCAGTGATCCTCTAAAAAAGTATTAGTTCCCTGTCACATACTTATACATAGGCACATGTGGATCAGTGGCGGCTGGTGACTTCAAATCAAAGGGGGGCTGCAGGAGACAGCTGAATGGGTGGGGTCAATGGGCATGTGTGTGACCAACTAGAAAGGGGAGGAGCTAAGATCAAAACCAGAAAAACTGTAACTTTAATTAAATACGCTGCCCTGGGTGCCAAACTGTCATTATGAGAATCCAATCAAGAAAAAAGGAAAGTGTAGAAGAAAAAAAATATTTCAATCCATTGGCAGCATGGCAGCTTACTTAATATTTAGATGGAAACAAAAAGGTTGTGAGGCATGAAAAAATAAATTACTTTTTGAATACATTACTGGAATGCCAGTTAAAATCAAGTATAAAAAAACAAGCAGCACTCAACTCAAACCACTTCTCCTTGCACTGCGGTTCTAATTATAATTTATATTCAGCTTTATTAAAGTTTCAAGTAACATGCTGAAAGTAGCAATCTCTGTGATACCCCCACTTGTAAAAATGTTTCTTATCCAAAAAAGACCTGCTGCCTGACAACAATTATCTACTTGTTTCATGGGGAAAACATGTTCAAAGTAAACAATGAAAAGCAAACAAGCTCAACATACATTGCTTAAAGGATTACTGCACAGGATATGGACCACACATGATAGATTGTCATTCTGTTTAGTTTGCAGGTAAAGCCTGTAATGAGCTCTTAAAATAATGTAATCCTGTCCTTTATTACAAATACTGTCATATGCATTTCAATACCCAAGGCTTATATGTTATCTAGTTATGTAAGTATTCTCTGCATGGCAACAACAGAAAGGCTTTCAATGTTGGCAATTCGTTAACAGTATGCTTATTAAAACTTACTTGCATCTTACAATCTCAGACAAGCTTACCAGATGGTCGTTAAAGCATTGCTACTTAAACACAGAGCAACAGGCACTTTCTGAATAATAAGCATAAATCAAGAGTATAAAAATATGACAGAAACCAGAACATTCTGCAAAATCAAGGACAGATGAAAAGCCATTGTAGTACTTGTGTCTACCTTGGATGGGGGGATAGTCTGCACATTTACACTGCATACTGTTCCTTGCCTTGCTTGGACACATTCAGAGTCACTACATAGGGGAGTGGGGTGCAACAAGTATGTCACAATTTGAAATGTGTCTGGCTTACTGCGATGGCCCTGACACATTTGTCATACCTCTCAACCTCATAGCAAGAAATCTGGACAAAACCATACATAGAAGTGGGAAAAAGGCCCAAAAATAAGGACAATTTTTAAATATTGCTCTTATAAACTTAGAAAGATAATATAATAGTAGGTCTTGCATTAGTATGAATTTTCTGAAGGGTATGAAATCTGAAACTGAAATGTCTGTCATTATTTTCTAACTTCAGTCTTTAATGATTTGCCACTAATTTACCAAAAAAAAAACACATTTTAATGAAAAATGGACCACAAATGTGATTCAAAAATATAAAATAGCCACACAATACAGCTGGGAACCTGCAAAGAAGGGGCACTTTTTTAATATTAGTACTAACTTGAGCAGCTGACAAAATAAGAGAATCTACATGCATTTCTGAAATAAAAGCAATCTATAACTGATTATTACAGTTATTTATTAATTGTAAACCCTCCATGTTTTCTTCCAAAATTGCCATTTTGCGGACAGATTATTAGAGGAAGAGCAACATTCTGAGTCAAAATCAGGTACAGTTGAGAGGTTTGGATATGCCTAATTCTATAAAGCAATTTATTTGCACATACCTCTCAACCTGTTAATGCAGGAAATCTGGACAAGGCCAAATATATTGGGGGGAACTTATAAACAGTACTAAAAATTGCTCTGGTATAAACTGAGACAATTGATAGAATAACAGGTCTTGCTTTAGCATGCATTTTTCTGAAGGTTATGAAGTCTGAAACTCAGTGTCTGTCATTATTTAGTGACTTCATTCCTAAATGATTTGACAGAAAACCACAAATTTTATGAGGAACAAACCAAAAATAAGAAGCAAAAATCTCTTCATTCTGCAAAAATCTGGACAGTTGAGAGGTATAGTTCAGCCGGGGCTGTCTGAGTTTGCTGCCCTTCCCCCCTCACAAAATCATTCCAATGAACCATTACTTGGCTATTTCACCCCATTTACCATAAACACTAACTGGGAAAAGCAAAAAAACAAAAACCGTAAACACTAATGTGCATACTGCTTTACTTCTGCGATGATTTGTACTTCATTTGAAAGTTTTATTTTGCATTTTTCAGCACAAACACTAATAGATATCATTATATTAAACCACCAAGAAGTAAAAATAGTCCAGGAAATGACTCAACCAGTATATCCAAATAATTTATTTTATAGTACCAATAATTGATGGTCTCCAGCGCCTCGGCATAAGCCTTTTAACAGAGTATAACAAAACCCATTTCTTATTCCTTTATATAGTAAAAACTATTCTAATAAAACAATTAAAAAAACACTTAATTACAGCAACCATTTCCAATCAAGCTCTCTATTTAACCCCTTAGGGTGTAGAGTGTCAAATTTTAAAATAAACAGTGCTTCTTTCCATTGTAGTTTATTCTTCAAGCACATACCTTTCACACAATGTACTTTTTCCAAAATTGTGCCTGTTAAATTCTTACCATCACTGTTATGATATTTTTTAAAATGGAAGCCTAAAGGGCTTTCTACCTTTTCATTTTTAATATTTCTCAGATGTTCTAAGAACCTGACTCGAAAACTTATTTTTGATTCACCTATGTAAAATAAATTGCATTCACATTTGAGTACATAAACAATACCCTCTGTGTTACAACTAAAATTACCATTCACATTAAATTTCTTTCCATTTATACAGTCAAAAGAATTTACTGTTTGGTTATATATACTACAATGACCACATGCTTTAAAACCATAATCAGAAATGCATTTAGTTGGACTGGCAGCAGAAAAAATAAAATAAGCATGAACTAGCATATCTTTAATACTTTTTTCACGTCTATAGGACACCATAGGTTTTTGAGGTAACAATTCACCCAAGCATGGATCTTGTAACAAATGTGTCCAATAAAACATAACAATTTCTACTAATTTCTCTGTATATGTTCCATATGTTGTAACAAAAAACATTTTATCCACTTGTTGATTATACACATTTTTATCTGATTTAGCCCTATATTTTACTTGTTTATGAGTCTGATTATTAAAATTCAAATTATTTTTAGCTTGTTCTACACTTTCTACACTATAACCTCTTTTGATAAATTTCTGACAAGTCAACTCAATTTCTAATTGGTTTTGTTGTTCATCACTAGTTAATCTTGAAATTCGCAATAATTCATTATAGGGAAGTGCTGATATTAAGTGTGGAGGATGGCAACTAGTCCCATTAATGAAATTATTCACACCTTCAAATTTATGATGCACTGATGTTACTACCTTATTACTTCTAACATGTAAATTTATATCCAAAAATGTAACTTTATCCCCTCAGTGAGCTCCATCAAACTTTATACCAAAATTATTACAGTCTAGGTCATGAATAAAATTATGTACATCTGAACTACCCCCTTCACATAGAAGGATTAAATCATCTATGTAACGATAATATTCTATTACATGACTTCTGAAAAAGCACATTCTATATAGAAATTTAGTTTCAAAATAACCCATAAATAGATTTGCATATACTGGAGCAAAAACTGCTCCCATCGCTGTGCCTTTAATTTGTTGATAAAGAATTTCATTAAATTCAAAACAATTATTTTTAAGACAAAACAGTATTAAATCAACTGTATAATAAGTAAGTGGAGTTTCACCCAAATGAAATTTAAGAGCTTCCACCCCTAATTCATGTGTAATATTAGTATACAAATTTTTAACATCTACTACTATCCAGTACCTATTTTCATTCCACTGAACTTTATTAATTTTCTCCAGAAAGTCAAAGGTGTCTCTAATATAGGAAGACAACTGCACAACCTTTGGTAAAAGTAATTCATGCAACACAATTCCTATATTATGAAGAAAATAGTTGCAGACACTATAGGATGACCCGGGGGATTATATCTATCTTTATGTAGTTTAGGAAGAAATAAAATTTAGCCATAGTGCAATTTTCTATGGAAAATTAACTCTCTATGTCTTTTTTGGTAAAATAACCAAGTCTATACCCCCTATTAATTAGTTCATTATATGCTGACAAGGCTGTTTCATATTCCTTCCATATAGCAATTCTATATACTTCCTCATTATTTAAATTATCCATACACATCTTATAATACTGTTCTACTGTCATTATAACTAACTTATTACCTTTATCTGAGGGCTTAAATATAATATATTTTCTACATCTCATCTTCGTTAAAGCCTCCCATTCATTTTTAGTTAGATTATAAGACACTTTTTCCTTTTTTTTAAAAATATCCTGCATAGAATAATTCACTATGCTGGAAAAACATTTCACTGCCTCATTAGTAAAAGGAGGTATATAGTTACTTTTTATGCTAATCCCATCTGTCGGTAATAGACAGTAAGCATTCACAGTTTCATCATTCTCAAAAAAAGAATCACAAGAAAAAAATTCCATAGAAGTTGTCTCATTCAAAGAATCATCCATATCAAAGGAATTAGTTACTTGTGCATTTCTTTCTTTTGACTTTGAAAAAAAGCACAAGAGATGTAACTTTCTTACTAGCTTAAAAACATCTATTTTAAATGTATGCATATTAGAAACAACAGTAGGAATAAACTTAATGCCACAATTTAGTACTGCTATTTCAGTATCTGAAAAAGAACTGCCAGTTAAATTAAAAACATACTGTTCATCTAACTTGTCATTAACACCATTAGTCTTAAGAAAGTTAATACCATCTTTTCCTTTTCCCCTGTTGATTCTGTTGTTGCCTGCCCCACGTCGTATCTGCTTGTCCCTTTTCCGACCTCTCTCACTTGTATTGGGTCTGTTATAAAAATGTTCATACATATATTAACTTTTTTGAGCTGGAGGAAGTGAAGGAAAATCTGCATTTTCATCCGACCATTCTCCTGAAGTTTCTGTTGCTTCAGATGAAGCAAACGAGACACCATGTTTTTTCTTTACCATTCTTTTACCAGAAAACCCACCCATGGTTTTCAGATGGTTTTTATTGGTAAAAGCAGTCTCATTTGCATAATCCCTCAGATCTCTCTGCAATTTGTGTATTTTTCTGTCAATCAAAGTCTCAGTTTTACTCAATACTTTCTCATTAAGATCTTTTAACACACCCTCAAATCTAGGGACCGTCAGAGAAGTGCATAAACTAGAGCACAGCTTTGCAATGTCATTTTTAATCAGTTTTTGTTTTAACAAATCTCTTTCAACTAGGATAGCCACCCATTCTGTTGTACTGCGATGTGCTGCCATCGCCCATCTTTTTGCAAACTGTACATCTTCTACATTTTTTTCATCAAAGGGCGTAGAAGGATTTTTGAAAGGTCTTAAGCCCTTTGGGGTAATATTCAGCTCCAGATACCTTTGTAAGCTAATAATGTTATAATGTGTTGCATTTTCTTTAAAATGTAAACTTTCAAGTTTTTTAACAGTACCTTGTAATTCAGCTGACATAGCTGCAGTATGATGTTGTCCTATAGTAGAGAATGGATTAACAGTCTGTTTTTGACATCCATCCAACAGCACTTTATCCCAAATCTTCTGTGACTCTCCCAGTTGGGATGTAGAATTCATACCTCTATCAGGCAAACGTTCTCCCACCTGTAGAATATTTTGTTCAAAAGTTCTTTGAGTAGTATCTCCCAGTTCCTCACGAAAAATTCTGGGAGTTTGGAAAGAAGGATCACTGGCCATTGATAAAAGTATATTAAACCACCAAGAAGGAAAAATAGTCCAGGAAATGACTCAGCCAGTATATCCAACGAATTTATTTTATAGTACCAATAATTGATGTTCTCCAGCACCTCGGCATAAGCCTTTTAACAGAGTATAACAAAACCCATTTCTTATTCCTTTATATAGTAAAAACTATTCTAATAAAACAATTAAAAAAACAATTACAGCAACCATTTCAAATCAAGCTCTCTATTTAACCCCTTAGGGTGTAGAGTGTCAAATTTTAAAATAAACAGTGCTTCTTTCCATTGTAGTTTATTCTTCAAGCACATACCTTTCACACAATGTACTTTTTTCCAAAATTGTGCCTGTTAAATTCTTACCATCACTGTTATGATATTTTTTAAAATGGAAGCCTAAAGGGCTTTCTACCTTTTCATTTTTAATATTTCTCAGATGATCTAAGAACCTGACTCGAAAACTTATTTTTGATTCACCTATGAAAAATAAATTGCATTCACATTTGAGTACATAAACAGTACCCTCTGTGTTACAACTAAAATTACCATTCACATTAAATTTCTTTCCATTTATACAGTCAAAAGAATTTACTGTTTGGTTACATATACTACAATGACCACATGCTTTAAAACCATAATCAGAAATGCATTTAGTTAGACTGGCAGCAGAAAAAATAAAATAAGCATGAACTAGCATATCTTTAATACTTTTTCCACGTCTATAGGACACCATAGGTTTTTGAGGTAACAATTCACCCAAGCATGGATCTTGTAACAAATGTGTCCAATAAAACATAACAATTTCTACTAATTTCTCTCTATATGTTCCATATGTTGTAACAAAAACATTTTATCCATTTGTTGATTATACACATATAGATATCATATCTGCTAAACAAAGCAATGCAGTCTCACAATGAAAACAGACTTAGCATTAAAACTTCTCTGCCCTTGAAAACTCACATTCACTGAAACAGCAATGAAACCCACATTCAAAGAAAATACATTTTGCCAGTGGCAGATTAACTTTGGGTTTGGACTGTTTCCAAATCACAGCCCCCTTGCACACGAAACATACACATGCTCTTTCATATGCCTTCCTGATTGTATTAAATTATATTCCTTGTACAATACAGTACAGCTTTAGAGGGTGTTTTAAATTTGTTTTGAAATTTTTTCAGTAAACAATGAAACAAAATGCATGCACCAGTAATGACAAAACTGCCCAGTTCAGAACATTTCCATCATAAAAGTCTACTCAAACTTCTACAGTCCACCAGTATCAGTACATATGCACAATCTCTGAAGTAAAAGTCATCTAAATAATTCCACATTAAAGAGATCTGTAACTAATGAAGAGGCTGCTACTAGCAAACAACTTTGTATTTCATTGTTTCATCTACAAATAAAGTGCCCATTACCCTTGAGGAATAAATTGCCTATCGTACAGTAAAAAAATGATAATCTAGCAATATTGCAATAGGGGATGGATGGCAAACAATAACTGGTTCATAGTTACTAGGTATCTTCGCCAAAAAGAAGTGCAGCATCCACCCCCTTTGCAAAGTACAGTATCAGCAATGCATCTATCTACTGTGGGAGTAGAACCCACAGCCTTCTGCATCAAAAGCACGTATACTACCTGTTGTGCTATTAACAAGGCAAACAGACTCAGCATAAGCAGCACTAAACTTTTGCTCTCCTGCAGCTTTCAGCATCTTGTAAAATCTACTCAGCTGTATCTCTGAACTTTGCAGCACAAAGAAATCTGGAAAAAGCCAAAGTTTATTGTGGGGGGGGGGGGGGGACAAAAGCCCACAAACCAGGGACGCATTTTAAACATTGCTTGTATAATGTTGGAAAGTTGCTAGAATAAAATGCTGTGTTACCACCATACATTTCACTGCCAAGCCTTAAACCCAGGACCCTGTGCAAAATAGTCAGAGCAACATACCACTATGGCAAATCAGCTGTTTTATGAAACAGGAAGATGGAAACTTAAATGGCTACCATTTAATGAATTCAGTTCTCACCATAGCGCAGCTGTCAACCTCTTAGCACAAAACACCTGAACAAAGCCAATAATGGGTGAATACAGCCCCCAAACATTCAGTGAATTCAGTTCTCACCATAGCACAGCTGTCAACCTCTTAGCACAAAACACCTGAACAAAGCCAATAATGGGTGAATACAGCCCCAAAAAATTCAGTGAATTCAGTTCTCACCATAGCACAGCTGTCAACCTCTTAGCACAAAACACATGAACAAAGCCAATAATGGGTGAATACAGCCCCCAAACATTCAGTGAATTCAGTTCTCACCATAGCTCTCAATATCTTAGCAAAAACACCTGGACAAAGCCAGTAATGGGGGAATATAGCCCCCAAACATATTCAGTGCATTCAGTTCTTACCATAGCTCTCAACCTTAGCACAAAAATCTGGATGAAGCCAATAATGGGGGAATACAATCCCAAAAATAGGGACAAATTTCAAATATCCATCTTGTACACTTAGAAAATTGCTAGAATAAAAGCTTTTGCGTTACCATGCACTTTCTGAAGAATATGAAGTCTGATATTCAAATGCGTGTCATTTTTAACATTTATTAACCAGGAAAGTCTGACTTGGAACAAAAGCTAATTTTTAGCAGAGGCCCAGGGAGAAACACTCCAGATAAGACACATGTTTTTTGTAAGATGGGAGGACACTAGAGGAAACAAACACAGGGAGGGCATACAGACTCCACAGAAAAGGTAAGGCACCCCAGCCAAGAATCAAACCAGCAGCTGTCAGGCAACAATGCTACCACTGCACCAATGCACTACCAGCTTTGCAAGAACACAAATACAGAAAAAAGAAGTTATGTACTCACCATAACGTTCCATCTGAGTAGATACTTCATTTGTCTGCAACCTGTGGGTAGTCAGATCCGACCTCGGATCTGAACCGGCAGCTTTCCAAGCTCCAAGATCCGAGCTCCTAGCTCCTCCCCCCTACCCATAATCCCTTACTACCAACCACATTACCTCAGATTGGTTATTTTGCCCTATAGGCTAAAGACGGAGAAAAAATCTCCAAAGGAACAATACCTTACCGAGGTTCCGGGGATGGCAGGGGGGGGGTCGGTTGCAGACAAATGAAGTATCTACTCAGATGGAACGTTATGGTGAGTACATAACTTCTTTATCTGAACTAGTTACTTCATTTGATCTGCAACCTGTGGGACAGAGTCCCCAGCTTACCTAAAGGCCCTGGGTGGTCCCTACGGAAGGATATTCCGAAGCACCGCGGAGCCAAAGGAAGCCCTACTTCTGGAGATCATATCCAGTTTGCAATGAGAAATGAACGTATGGGAAGAAGACCAGGTAGCTGCTGAACAAATATCGTCTACCGGAACTCTAGACCAAAAAGCCGTTGAGGTAGCCACAGATCTAGTAGAATGCGCTCGCACGCCAATCGGAGCTGGCTTCCCAGCTGAAGTGTATGCTTGTCTAATACACTGAGAGATTCAATTTGCCACTGTCACCTTAGAAATTGGTTTGCCCATGGCTGACTTAGCATAAGAAACAAACAACTGGTCTGACTTGCGAAAATCTTTAGTCCTATGCAAGTAAAAATGTAGTTGTCTGTGCACATCCAATTTGTGCAATGTGTATTCACCTTTGTTTTGGAAACTCGGGAAGAAAACAGGAAGGTTAATAGATTGATTAATGTTAACCTCTGTGGCTACCTTAGGCAGAAAAGAAGGATTAGTCCTGAGGGCCACCCTATCTTTGTGAAAAATAAGGTATGGAAACTTAATGCACAAGGCTTGAATTCTGAGACTCGCTTGGCTGAAGTAATAGCGACCAAGAAAGCCGTTTTCCAAGATAAGAATTTTAATGGCACTGAGGCCGCCGGTTCGAAAGGTGGTCTTGTTAATGCTTGTAAGACCAAGGTAAGATCCCATGGAGGCACTGCCGGCTTAATAGGGGGCTTTAAGAGAAACACGCCTTTTAAGAAGGCCTTGCATATTTTTGCTGACGCCAAAGAATCTACGCCATCCCCCACATGATAATGAGAGATGGCTGCAAGCTGGACCTTAACGGTGGACGCACTAGCTCCCTGTCTAAAAAGAAGGGATAGGAAGTCCAGGATAGTGGGAATAGGAACCGTAAAGGGATCTAATTCCTTATCCTTTGCCCAGATGGAAAAGCGTTTCCATTTACTGCTGTAGAGCTTTCTGGTGGATGGCTTATGAGCTGCCACCAGAATGGCCTTAACAGGGGACGAGATACCGGGAGTCCTAGCCATTAACGGAACTGGATCAACCAGGCCGTGAGCCTGAGGTTGACCAGGTTTGGAGTGTGGCATCTCATCGGATGCGAGATTAGGTCTGGTCTGGGATCCAGAATCCATGGGGGAGCCACACTGTGAGACTGCAGAAAAGGGAACCAGATTTGTCGAGGCCAGAATGGGGCAATGAGAATCACTCTGCTCCCCAACCGACAGGCTTTCTGGATGAATTTCATCATCAGAGGAAGAGGAGGATACGCATAAAGGAGACCGGGCGGCAAAGCATGAACCAGAGCGTCCCTGGGGGATTCCCCTCTGGGGGGAACTATCGCAAAGTAATCGCTGCATTTTGTGTTTAGGGGAGAAGCAAAAAGGTTGCAGCGAGGTTGACCCCATTTGAGGAATATCTGCTTCACGACAGATGGATTCAGAGACCACTCGTAAGGGCTGAGAAATACCCGACTTAACTTGTCCGCTAATATGTTGGACCGCCCCGGAATGTGCGTTGCTATCAGAAAGCGGTTGGTGGAAATCGCCCATTCCCACACTCTCATGGCTTCTCGACACAGGGGGTAAGATCTGGTCCCTCCCTGTTTGTTTATATACCAGACAACGGACATGTTGTCCGTCTGGATTGCAATAGTCCCCAGAGGAAGAAGGTGATGGAGAGCTTGCAACGCCAAAAGCACTGCCCTCATCTCTAGGACGTTGATATGCAATGCAGTCTCTAGAAAAGTCCACGTGCCTTGGATGGACTTGCCCGCGTAATGCCCGCCCCACCCGAGGCAAGAAGCGTTCAAGGTCAACGTGCCTTTGACTGGGGAAATCACAAAAGGTCTCCCTTCTTTGAGTTCCTGAGCCTGTAACCACCAAAGGAGGGAGTCCCTGCATGCCCTGCTCAGGGGAATCGGCATGTCCAAGGGATGGACTGATAGTGACCATTGGACCTGGAGAGTCCATTGTAACACTTGCATTTGCAGATGGGCATGGAGAGAAAGGTCGATCGCTGCTGACATAGACCCTAACGCCCTCGGGACTAATTCTGCTGGAGGAGCGGGGCTCCGAAGAATGTCTAAGACGTGGAGAGACAAATTGTTCAGCCTGACCGATGTCAGAACCACTTTGGAGATCCGAGTATCCAACCTGGCCCCTATGAATTCTAGGGCTTGAGTGGGGCACAGGCAGGATTTCTTCAGATTCACTGAAATGCCCAAATGACAGAACAGAGAGAGGGCGTAATCTCTCGCCACAACCAGTAGATGCCTGTTGGGGGCGGTGAGGAGCCAGTCGTCCAGGTAAGGGAACACCTGAATGCCCTGGAGTCTCAGGTGGGCTGCAACCACTGCCATGACTTTGGTAAACACTCTGGGGGCTGAGGTTAGGCCAAATGGAAGAACCCTGAACTGATAATGACTGGCTCCTAGCCGGAAGCGGAGGAACCTCCTGGATCGTCTGTCCATTAGTATATGGTAGTACGCATCTTTGAGGTCCAACGAGCACATCCAGTCGTTCTCCCGCAGAAGGGGGAGAATAGATTGGAGGGTGACCATCCGGAACTTTTCCTTGGGTATGAACAGGTTCAGGGACGAGAGGTCTAGAATGGGTCTGAGGTCCCCCGTTTTCTTTGGCACCAAGAAGAACCTGGAGTAATAACCCAACCCGGACTGATCTGGGGGGACGGGCTGGATGGCTCTTTTTCTTAGCAACTCCGAAATTTCCTGAGCTGCGGACTCCCTTTGATGGGGTGGAACATCGGGGAGACGTTTGGGTTTGGGGGGGGGGTGTGAACGGTATAGTGTAACCTCTGGATATTATCCGGAGCACCCATCGATCATTTGTAATGGACTCCCAGTTTGACAGGTGCTTTGATAATCACCCCCAGACTGCCTCCAGAGAGGGACAGTCGGGCAAGCCCTCAGGGCTGTTGCACGGGCCCGTCCGAGAAAGGTTCTCTAGACCCGAAGTTACGCGGCCCCCCTCTGCCTCTGGGCCGGCGTCCACCTTGTCCTCCTCTGCCTCTAGAGGACGAGTTGTCCGCAGCAGGACGGGATTGCTGAGATTTACGGAACCACAGCTTCTTTTGCCCCCTCTGATTCCTGGAGAAGGATCTTTGGGGGTTAGAGAAGCGGACTCTGACGGCCGACAGCATCTTCCCATCCTTTTCGCTTTGGACTAGCGTGTCGCGAACTGATGAGCCAAATAAGGCTGAACCATCATAAGGGGAGTTCGCGAAGGACGCCTTAAAGGGATCCGTGAAGTCGCAAAGGCGGAGCCAGGGGTGACGTCGCAAGACCACTCCAGCTCCACTAGCTCTAGCGGCTCCTTCCGTGGCATGGGAAAGAAGCCGCATAGATGTATTTGATATGGACTTTAGAGTGGCCATTCGAGTCTCAAAAACCTTTTTGTCTGAGACCGACATGGACTCTGGAGGGGCTGCAGCGTTTTCTTTAATTAAGTCACGCTGTAGCCTGATAGTGTGTGCCATGTAGTTCAGCGACCTTATGGCAAAGGTCGCTGAAGCAAACATCCGCTTCCCAATACGGTCCAAAGCCTGGGACTCCTTGTCCGGCGGATGGACCGAAGAACTTTCTTGGGCAAGGTCTTTCTTAGTGGCTGCCGCCACCAACTTAGCATCAACCGGCACGCCTTTGGACCAAGAAGGTCTATCAGAGGGAGGGCTGAGGACCTTGTCTGGACGTCTAGGGATAGGCTTCATGGTGTCGGGCTCCTTCCAAGCCTTGGTGGTAATTAAATCCACCAAGGGGTCGGCTGGGGGGGACACCCAGGAGGTAGATGGGCCTGCCTCAAAGGCCTCCAGAAATACAGACTCGTCCAGGGAGGGTTTTTGGGCAGACCACCCCCCTCTTATACGCAACATTTCCATGATGTCTCCAAATGAGACATCTTCAGAGAGTGACCTTGGGGAGCCCTCCGTATCATCCAAATCCGTATCCGTGGTAATGTACTCGGGGGAGTCCAGGTGCCTCCTTTTGCACTGGTGCTTCAGAGGCACCTCTTCGGCGGGACTGTCCGAAGAGGGCTCGTCCACAGGGTGGTGTTCCTCCCTAGGAACCAACTGGAGGCTTTGGGCAGGCTGTCCAGATGGACGGATGATCGTAGACAGACCCTGATACAGTGGGAGTACGGGTGGATCCGAAGGCCCGGTCGGGGACCTGGATGACCTTGACAGTACCCTCTCCACTACCTCAAAAGCCGAGGGAGATTCACTGTCACCAGCCTGAGAAAGTAACCTCCTCGGCTCCAAGGATAGGAGCGGGGTTGGAGCCGAAGCAATCGGACCCGAGGTAGTGGTGTGCTCCGACCCAATCGGTGCCGAAGACACAACCACCCCCTCGGATCCGATGCTCAACCCTCGGCCCCGAGAGCTTGGATCTGACAAGCTCGAAGGTATAGTCAGCGTCAAAGACACCATCTCTATTGGCGCCGACGTATTCCCGGATCCGAAAAGGCCTGGATCCGACAACTCCGAGACCCGAAAATGGGTCAGAGAAGGAGCGATCGGGGCAAAAATGGGGGCTGCACTCCCTCCCAAAGGGGGGGGGGAGGCAAGAGCATCCCCATCTGCATCTGGGTCTGTAGAAATCTTTGCATCATCCGATCCATGTCTGCTTCGGAGATGCTCCTTGTAGACCGTGAAGAGGTAGTCGAGGCAGGCCGGGAGGGCCGGCTCAAAGACCTCGAGGGAGACCTATCCTCCTCCTCCGGCTCCGGAAAAAAGGAAGGTGAACGGAGCCGAAAGGACAAGGATCCGGAGACCCTCTCAGGGGACTTCAGAATTTTTTCAGGCGGAGCCGAGGGATGAGACTCGGCCCGCCTTTTTGAACTATGGCCCTCTCTGTCTCTATGCTTCTTCTTCTCCCTGTGGGAAGAGGCACTAGACTCCACAGAGCTAGTACCTGATAAGGGAGGTTGAGTCCCGGGTACAGCTAAGGGAGTAGCCGGCGCCGAAGCTACAGGAGTAGCTTGAACCCGGCTGGGAGAGGAAGAAGAAGCTGATTCCTGGGGGAGTTTTCCTGCCAGGATCAGCTTGTTCTTCCTGTCTCTGAGTGCCCGAGGGTTGAAGGCCGCACATATCTGGCAGGCCTCCGATAGATGTGCTGCCCCCAGGCATAAAACGCACTGAGTGTGGCCATCAGCTGGGGAAAGCTTGTGGCCACACTCAGTACATTTTGAAAATATGGCCTTAGATTCAGCCATAAAGTTCTCTCACACACACACACCCAAACACTAGGGGGAGGGAGGGGGAGAGATAAATTTAAACTAAGGAAAAAAAAAGTTTTTTTGTTTTTTTTTTAAAGGGTTTGACACTTAAAACACACACACACACAATTTAAACTAGAAAAAATCTATAAAATGGAACAATCTCACCAGGCCAGGAGCTCTTCACTAAGAAGCAACTGTCTTTAGCCACGGCAAAAAACGATCTGAGGTAATGTGGTTGGTAGTAAGGGATTATGGGTAGGGGGAGGAGCTAGGAGCTCGGATCTTGGAGCTTGGAAAGCTGCCGGTTCAGATCCGAGGTCGGATCCGACTACCCACAGGTTGCAGATCAAATGAAGTAACTACTTCAGATCCACAGATTTTATGTGGAATAGAACACGTATGAGAGAAAAATCTGCAATGTTTTTACAAATGGAGGTTGGTAGGGAATTCAGGCTCCCGCCACCTGGGCTCAAGGTACAGGGTTCAAGCCTTATTCTCTACCCACCACCATGTAGCACCTGGGGCATTACACACACACACCTCAGTCCACAAGAATCCCCTGGCCCACGCATGGGTCTCCTGCGAGAGATGGCTAGTCCCACGAGAGTAGCAGGTTGGAGCCTCTTTCCTGCTGGCGGTGATCTGTGCACAGACCTCTGGGCTGGAAGGGCAGAGTTTCCTTCCTATCTGGACTGCCTAACAGAGCAGTCTGGAGCTCCGGAATGAGCGTGCATGGAGTTCTCAGGAACCATGCATGCTTATTTTTCAAAGTTTATTGTACAGGTGGGGGGCTGCAGGACGGGGGGACTGCAGTCCTATAGCACGAGCCGCCCCTGATATATGCGCACACACACACACACACACACACACACACACACACACACACACACACACACACACACACACACACACACACACACACACACACACACACACACACACACACACACACACACACACACACACACACACAAACAAACACACACACACACACTTGATTTTCATGTTGCCTTTTTTTTGACATGCAACCCACTAGCCTATCCAATGTGCCATTTCCCTTAAAGCATCACATAGTCTGACAAAAGGCCTGTTCAGTAAAATACATCACTGCATTCTCGCTTCCTATGGCATTTGGATGCCATGTGCTTTCTCCAAAGGAATCCTCTATCTACATAACATATAATCCGTATCAGTGAGCATTTGTCCTGAAGTAGGTCATTTGCACTAAATGCAGTGTTGGGAACTGAGGAAGCTTCTGGTTGGCTTTAGCTTCAGCTAGCTTTGAATTTTTTAAGCTAGATTGTTTACTTATGAATTTAGTTTGTTAACTTTTGAATTAGTTACTTATTAGAATCCTGTTGTTAAGTTTAAAGGTTGAACTTGTTTGTTGTGTTACAGCATTAGCTTTTGTTCCAAGTCAGACTTTCCTGGTTAATAAATGCATAAAAATTTGCTGATTCTCAGTTTTTGGTTTGTTGATTTATAACTTTTTATAACAGCTTGCTTCCAGTCCTAAATTTGAGGCTTAACTATTCAAGTAAACACATGAGCAATATGTTACCATAAGGAATGGAGGTCATTTAATGATGTCATATTGTTACAATATTTCACCATGAGGAATGAACATAATTTACTGATGTCATATCTCAACAATATGTCACTGAGAGTAATAATCATAATTTACTGAGGTCATATAACTACAGTATGTCACTGTGTGCAATAACCATAATTCATTCATGTCTTATCACTAGAATGTGTATGGGTGGAGCACTGGTGCAGTGGTTAACGTTGTTTCCTCACAGCAAGAGGTTCTTCAGTTCAATTCTCAGCTGAGGTGCCTTCTGTGCAGAGTTTGCATGTTCTCCCTGCGTTTGTGTGGGTTTCCTCCAGGTACTTCAGTTTCCTC
This sequence comes from Protopterus annectens, assembly GCF_019279795.1. NCBI lineage: Eukaryota > Metazoa > Chordata > Ceratodontiformes > Protopteridae > Protopterus > Protopterus annectens. The sequence continues at coordinate 517,415,140 of NC_056738.1, read as the reverse complement.
TCACATTCTAAAGACATGCATCTGGAGTGTTTCTCCCCAGGCCTCCACTGAAAATAGGCTCTGTCCTAGTCGGACATTCCCAGTCAACAAATGTTAAATAAAAATAAATAAAATGAGCAGTGAACATAATTCACTGGTGTCATATTGCTACAATATTTCACCATGAGCAATGAACATAATTTACTGATGTCATATCTTTACAATATGTCACAGAGAGCAATAACTATAGTTTACTGAGGTCATATAACTACAGTATGTCACTCTGTGCGATGAACATAATTCACTGGTGTCATATCACTACAATATGTCACCATGAGCAATGAATATAAATCACTGATGTCATATTGCTATAACATATCACCATGAGTAATGAACATAATTTGCTGATGTTGTATCATTGTAATGTGTCACCTTGAACAATGAATATAATTTACTGATGTCATATCTCTACAATATGTTATCATTAGCAATGAGCATAATTTACTGAGGGCATATTGATACAATATGTTACCAAGAGCAATGAACATAATTTACTGATGTCATATCGCTACAATACCTCACCATAAGCAATGAATATAATTTGCTGATGTCATATCACTACAATTTGACACCATGAACAAGGAATATAATTTACTGATGTCATATCGCTACAATATGTCACTTTGGGCAATGAACATTTATTGATGTCATATTACTTCAACATTTCACCATGAGCAATGAACATAATTTATTGATGTCATATTGCTACATAACCCTGGTGCAGTAAATCCAACAACAGAGCTGGTAAAGACACAAAGCTTTGTGCTCTAATTTTCTCATTTATAGGTAAGTGCAATTAGAACAGAGAATGGGAGAAGCTTTGAGATGACTTCAGCTTCAACTCAGAAACCATGGTGGTGACTGTCTGCTGCTGTGTTGTGTATTAATTATTTCAGTTGCTTTCTGTAGCTTTATTATCAAGAAACAGGAGTTAAACCATTGAGAAGCTGGATTATGATTGTATTTGCTAGATGACTGAGGAATCAAAGTGTGGCTTTATTCACTGGACTACTGAGGAGTTGGACTGTGATTTGTTTTGTTTGAAAGCTCCGGGGAGAACTGACTATTAATTTATTGAATGTCATTAATTTTGGCATTTTGTCTGCTACTGCTGATGGCTGCTGTCTAGAAGCTTTTAACGACTGTGTTTATAATGAATGACTCTGATCACCTTCAGACTTGTATTTTGAAATAGTTAGGTTTTAGTGCTTTATATCTTGATGGCTGTCTGCTTCTGTTATCTTGACTTATGGACTACTGAATTTGATGAAATGAGTAACTGGACAATAGCTGATGGCTCATTTTGCATGTGGAATTTGCACCATTGTCCACAGTTCCTTTTTAATAATCAAAAGAGCCTAACTTTATTCTTGTTCTGTGGTAATTTTGTTAAAGACTCTTGCTATAAGAAGAGAGATTTACCTCTAAACTATTTCTGTCACATTTGTCTCCTACTTCCATTTCTGTTACCAAGCCAGGCGTGGGATAACCGATGCATATTAAATTATATTACCTTTATTGGTATTTTGTTAATGGGCTTTGTAATGAGACCTATATTTTAAATGGGTCTTTGAATGAATGAATGAATGTGCTTTAGCCTTGTTGATATACCTAAGCTGGGTTTTAGGCTTGTCATTTGTTTTACTGTCATGTTACCTGTGGATTCAGTATGGTGGGTTTCACAAGTTTTTGTGGCCTGGAAATGGAGAGACTGTGAAGTGACCAGAACCACTGAAAGAGAATCTCTTTTATTGGCCTGTCTAAGGTGTTGCAAGACTGCATCCTGGGAAGTCTAGTAATCTTCAATTACATATTTGTTTAAATGATTGTTTTTTTTAATTTTAGTGGCCTTAGATTTAATTTTCCATAACTTTCTGTGTTTGATTTATATAGGCAAGAAACAAATCCAAGGTACCAAGGAGTCAAAACCAGCCAGGAGAGTCCATAAACCGATTTTAATAAAGAATAAAATACATGAACGCAGTCACATAAAACATAGGGCAGGATTCACAAAGCCTCCGTGTAAGAGTTACAAGGCTTACACGGAGGCTGCAGTTAAACGGTGTGACGTCAGCATGCCATGCATATGCATGAGGGCATGCTGAATCACACCTAAGGTTAACACGGTCCGTGTAAGACAGTAGGGGGCGTGTCCGTAGGGCGAGCCCTGCAAATGGACACGCCCCCAGAAGAGTAAAAGTCCCGAAAGTAAACCCCCACGACAGAGTCCGTGTAAATGTGAATAAACACAACACATGCCCCCACAGACTATGAACATAAAATGTATAAATGAACATCTTATATATTTTTTTATAAGTTGTAAAGATGTTTGCCCGTGAGTGCACTCGTTTGCGCAGGCGTGCCCGACGCTTAGCCACACTTAGCAGTCAGTGGAAAAGCATATAAGAACTAAATATGCAAAGTAAGCCAAGAAGCAATAGCGTAGCGGTAGAGACGTTGGTTGAAGAGGTGGCAGTCATGGTTCGAGCCCCCACAACATCAATTTTTAATTTTAGTGAAATAAGCATGAAACAATTCCCTGACATATATGTACATATATAAAATTATATTATTATGTAAAATGTAATGAAATGGGCCATGTATTTTGAAGAAATGTGAGATAATAAAAAATAAAAAAAATGTCAGATGTGCCTATAGCTGAGCTACACTCTAACAAGTTGAGTATATCTACCCGTAGGTGAGCAGTGGTTTAACAGGTGTAAAATGAGTGCCCGTAGGTGAGCAGTGGTTTAACAGGTGTAAAATGAGTGCCCGGGGTTGAGCAGAGTTCTAACACGCTGAAACTGTGTGCCCGTAGCTGAGCTGAGTGTAATATGCATGCTGACAGCCAAACGACACGTAAACCAGCGTGACCCGTTTGCGCGGAGCTGCGCACCGCACCAACAAGCTAACCGGTGGGCAACGTTGAGCAAGCTGTATCAAAACTGCCTTTACACAGACACACCTCCTAGCCTGTGTAGACAGTCATAAAATATAAAAAGCAATGGCCAGGCTCGAACTCAGGATACCATGCACCATAGTCAAAGTACTGAACCACTAAGCCATGACAGTTGCTCTTCGAAATGCAGTAATAGCATATATATAGGAATGAATGGAAAGAGGAGCATGACAAAGCAAGTTTTGTGAAGCTGATACAATTCCAAAATGGCAAATCACAGATAAGTGCGGGAAAGACAGCATATATAAGCCCCATAGGCGGGAATACACAGCATAACCGATTGTGGAACCGACTTGCAGTCAGGATGGCAGGTGTAGGAGAGGGTAGTTGCTTCCGAGCACAGAGGTGGGGCGTTGAGGAGTCCAAATATATGGTTTGGCTCCTCGTCCATGATCATGAGGCCCAACTCATGCAGGGCCAGGTCCTGTGGGGAGCATATAGGGCTGAGGCATGGGACCGGTTGGCACATGATCTCATCAGTGCCACAGGAATACCAAGGACTGGTGAACAGGTCCGTCACCACCATGCGGACCTGAAGAGACAGAAGCAGGACCAACTGAACCGTTGGATCCAGGAGGCCCGGCAAATGCCCAACGCCCCACTACTGAGTAAGTTACATGTAATTATTTATGTAAGAAAGTAACCTAGCTGATATTATGGAGATGTGTATTCCAATATTACTTCATTTATATTGCAGCTGCAGGTGTCCATTTTGCGAACCGTCGAGCCTATGCCGATATACCACTAGGCAGGTCAGTAATTCTCTCCCTGTAGCTGTACAAAAATATAAGTATGACAGCTTGCAAAAGAGTGCAGTGTAGTCACTTATTAATAAAATGTGCAAGTAACAGTGTAAGAGAGTTTGCAAGTATTGTTTGATTACAAAAGTGTGATGCAGCCTGTAATCCAAAAATAAAAATGAAACAAGTCTGAAATAAAGATGTCCCACCTGTAATATAATAGTACATAGCCTGCAGCAGGCCGAAAAGTACAGCTACAGAAGCTGAGTAAAACACATGTGTGAAATATATCCCTGTTTAAATTCTGAAACATGACACAAGTGAGACTGTTGGAAAGGATTGTTATAACTAAAAGTAAAACATGTCAATAAAGCCTAGAATTAAGTGCCATCCTGAATTGTAAAAATAAAACAAGTGAGAGAGTGTGAGAAAGAGGTATGAATCTACCAATAAAGTACTAATAACCCATGAATAAAGTATACTGCAGTCAGTACAGAATGAAATGAATGTGACAAGCAGAACCAAACAGCAACATGTATTAAAAAAAAGCACTGAAGCTGGAATGTGTGTCCCAAAATCTGGATATGTTGCTCTCAGTTTGCAATATGCAGATAGTATGGTTGTATGAAATACCACACATCCACAGTTGTCTATAGACATATAAAGCAAATGTAGCAGGAAGATGTAGCTGAACAGAGCCAGATATGAATGTGTATGAATAAATATGAAATGTATATTGATGTAGCAGTAACATTACTATCACCAACCTGAATAAGTTGTCACACAGGTAACTGTAGTCAGACCTGTAGTGTGTATATATCTGCAGCTAGTAGAAATGTACAGCATATGTATAGGTATTTGAAGTTGTTACTGAAATATTTCTTCACCCTACCCTATAACCACAAATAATCTATTCCACGTGAAATGGGTATGTGTATCCACAATTAATACCCCTGGACATTTGTCCTGTTGGTTCATACATATTTGCATGTACGTTGATGCATGTGCCCTGTTCATACATCCAAACCTGATGGCCTGTTGCCATCAATCAACCCTGCATGTTGTTGGATTGTGTATTGTTGTTCAAATTATGCATGTGTCATGCTTGCTGTTCAATGGCTTGAATTTATGGGTGTTTGGTTAATGGGAATACTAATGTATACTGTTACGATTAATTGTGAATGGTATTGCACGTTACTAACCCAAACTGTCACTAAATAATGCAAAACATAGGAGGACAGGGAAGGCGGGTTCCAGCGGACCCACCTCTCCCACCTCAGCTGGCGAGTGCACCTGGCAGTAGTGCCCAGGCCGGACCCTCCTCCGGTGGCCCTGTGCCACCTGTGGGTGGAAGCGCTGCAGGGGATGGGGCTCATCCCCCCTCTGCAAGCGTGGCCAGAGGAGAACATCCACTCACCCTCCGTTGTGTCCGGACTGTGGTGCATAGGGAGATCCGGCACGCTGTGCTTGGGCCCCTACTCCAGCTGGAGGCACGGGTGGCACAACTCACGGGCGTGCCTGCTGCCCGGCCTACACAGCCCCCAGCACAGCCCTGTCCTGGGCAGTGAAGGCACAGTGGCAACTGCCCATGGGTGGGGATCTCAGTTCCACTGTTGCCATCTGTGGGCTCATGGGCTCGAGATATCCAAACATCCGTCCCCGTCAATTGTGTAACCCCCCCACATGTGTCATACACCATCCCTGTATGTGTCTTGTTTGTCTTGTCTGTTAACCTCCACTACTTACCTCCCCAGCTATACCGACTTCCTGTACCTGACATACCACTCTCACCTGAAAAAAAAAGGGCACTCTGTACCCACAAAAAAATTACGCCCCATACATAGCTGCCCATTTTGCACACATGTCTGCTGGACATGTAAACTGGCAATTACAATTGGCTGTACAACAAATATTATTGTTGTCCTCACACCTCTCTCAGGGGTGGAAGGTTTCAAATTTCACACCAAATTACAAACATATGCACAGCTGTTGCTGACGAAGAAATGGGCAGCTATGGGCCTTTCCTACATCCCTCCTGCAAAACCTAAGCTTGTTTTCCTACTGTCCTACCCTTTGTGCCCCCTTTTTCACCACTTTCCTATCTCCCCATTTTCTTTTCTTTAAAAGAAAATAGCGCGGGTGTGCCCGAGAGTAAGCACTTTTAAGCAGCAGTAAGCGGGTGTGCGCTTCTGTGTGCTTAGCTAAGCATGTGTGCGCGAAGCTAAGTGGCAGTGCACATGCGTGAGCTCCGTGCAAACCAGCGCTAACCTGCTTAAAAGTGCCTTAGTCACTCTGAATGACAAGGCCTGTAGTATTCTCAGCAGCGAAATAAAATACTTCCCTCAGTCTCGAGCCCAGGACCTTGAAAACACTAGTCTGCATGACTTACCACTAAGCCATGACTGCTATACAAGAATATTGTGCTGAAAGAAATATATCATAAAATAGTAGGAATTAATGTAAAGGGAATATAGCAAGTGTAGTACGCAAAGCATGTCATGTATATTTACTGTCAAATCTAGTGGATTTGTAAAATAGTACTGTGTGCTGAGAAACAGTCATGCTAGTTGGTAGCTACTAGGTAATAATGTCACTAGCATTTGGCAAGCCACACACATACTCAGAGCAGGATAAACACTGCCATAGTTGAATAGTTAAGAGATCAGACATAGCAACTGTGACTGAGTTACAGGGATGTCCCTAATGTGAAAACAAATGTCAACTGTGCCCCACTGGCACCCTGTCAAATGTACTAACAGTAGGCAGAAAGGTGTAACTACACATGCAAAGGTAACTATGACTGACTGAAGGTATGCACCACCTGCACGTCACAACTGGTGTACTAATACATATGCTTGAAATAACCCACAGTCACAACTGCAGAATATCAGAATATGTCATTGGAGTAACCCACTGCTATGTACCATTCCATGAGGCTGATAAAAGATGCTCTGGAGAGTATCTGAGGCCTGCTCAGCAGCATGATCAAATACCCTTGTAAGTGTCAAGGTCCACACCGTGGCCAGACCACACTGCATGCAGTAACACCCTACCACAACAAACACATAGGGAATTGCTGCCCAAACAGATTTAGCAAGCATTACAAGCTGTGAATGTAAATGGAAAATAGGAAAGCCACAGCAACACATTACAGGAAAGACACCTAGCAGGCAAACAACGAGTGAATGTAAAGGCCAGACATTGAAGCCATAGCAACAGATTGCAACAGCCACTGCTATATACCAGTTACACCACAATCCCCACAGGAAAGCACACACACCCATATACACAGTATTACTAGTCGTAGGTGTCAGTTTACATACACACGGAGAAGATGACACTGGAGGAAGGAATACTCAGCTTACAGAACAACATGCATTGCAGTGTCTACAACACAGCCTGAAATATGAGAGACATACCAACCCTTACACTCACAGAACAGTGTCCACAGCAAACCAGCATGGTCCCCACCCTGATAATCTGAAAGGGCTATGCCTACCTAACAGACCTTTTATAGCACAGTCCTGTAATCACAGTGAGAACTGCAATCACTACACAACAGGCTGCATGCAATTAGTAAATGCTGGCTAACAATTGGTGCAGAGGCCATCACATGGACATGTGCAGATACCTACAAAAGCATCCTGTACTCCCAGTCCACACATACAATGCTTTCATTGCACCCACTGTAGGTAGAGAGAGAGAGAGAGAGAGAGAGAGAGAAAGAAAGAAAGAAAGAAAGAAAGAAAGAAAGAAAGAAAGAAAGAAAGAAAAAACCTGTAACAACAAAACAAAGAGGCTGACAGCAGGCCAAGTAACTGCAAGCCTACGCAAACAGCTGCAACAAACACAGGTAATGTAAAGTACTACTATAATACTCTACATACTGTGAACCCTCCAGATGTGTTATTGGTCTGTATCTATGTATATGAAGATGTGCATAGGGCCGGGGACATACTGCAACTGTCACTGAAGGCTCCACATACATATGTATGTGACAGTAGCTATGTGCACATAGCAATGTAGGTTGTAGTGCAATGTACAAGTAGGTTGTACAGCAATGGATGTTCAGCAGTACGTTACTGTGTGTATACATATGTTGAACTAAAAAGGAGTATATATATATATATATATATATATATATATATATATATATACACGTATGTATATCGAGATATGTATGTATATATATATATATATATATATATATATATATATATATATATATATAATATGCATATGTGTATACATAGATAGAGAGGGATGTAGAAATACATAGACATATATAGTTTCACAGTGTCATACTTTAGTACTAGGCTATCTGCAGACAGTGTATAGAATAGATTTATAAACTTGCGCCTCTGTATAGTAGTGACACAGTGAAGACCCCCCTACATAATAGCATTAGTTTACTGTGCCTCTGTCTAGTAGTGACACAGAGATGACCCCTGCTGTAAACCTATGATCTCCCATCTACTCGTCAAGAATGCACATGAAGAGTGTCAGTGAGGGTCTCTGCCTAACATGAACTGGGATCCTGTTCCACAGTATGGGAAGCCTCTTAATGATGGATCTGTCCCTACAGTATGTCCTATTCATATGTGTGCTGAGGTTTAAATCCGTAGCTGTTGTGGTTCTGATGGATTTGGATTGTATGAGGTGGAACATGTCCATCAATACCTGATTGTACATGGCCTACTACATCAGGCACAGATCACCCCTACGTAGGCAGTATGCTATGGAATAGAGCATGAGTTACGTTAGTCTGGCAGCATATGAAAGTTGTTGGAGACCCTTGATCCTCCTGGTGATGTACTTATGGGGTCCCCCTAGCTGTTGCAAGTGCCAGGTGAGGTACATACCAAATGGGGCATAGTACACAGTCATGGGCCTGATAAGGGAGGAGTATAGGGGTACAATGACCCCTTTTGATCTGGATGTGAATCCCTTCATGATAAGGTGGGCAAGGTAGGAAGTCTATCCAACCACTTTGGCAATGTGGGTGTCAAATGAGAGGTCAGCATCGATCAGTGTCACGAGGTCTCCAATTATTTTGTCTGTACTCAGTGGGTTACTGTCTATGTGATAATATGTGGGTACCTTGTCCGTCCAAAAGGGTATGAGTATACATTACGTGGCATGCAGTTTAAGGCCATGACTCCGGCATCGGTTGTCGGTGTCTGTGAGGCCTATCAGTAGGATGTATGTGTCAGCTGGTGTATCGACTGTGGCGCCTAGTATGCAGTTATCTTTGAACATTGTCAGCCACTACCCTCCCATGTCTGCTTCCACATCTGAGAATTATATGCCGAACATGAGCGGTCCCAGGATAGAGCCCTGTGGGACACCACTTGTGACTGGCTCTGAGTCTGACAAGGCACCAGTGAGTTTGACTGTAGGGTTTCTATCCGTTAGCTGGTTTGCAACCCATCTTGTGACATATGGATTTACATTTCAGCTGTTGATCATGTCTATGATGCCAGAGTGCGGTATTGTGTCGAAAGCCGTGGGCAAGTCCAGGTAGGTTGTATGGACCGCTGTGCCCTCGTCAATGGCTCTAGTGACTGATTTGAAAAGGTCAACCAGGTTAATAAGGCAGGATCTGCCCTCTACAAAGCCAAACCGGGTGGGATCAAGTGTCTAAGTCCCCAATGTCTCTGTGTATGAGTTCCATAATGATCCTTTCCATAGCATTGCAGACCAGGCTGGTTAAGCTTATGGAGCGGTAGTTACCAGGGTCTGTAGAGGTGCCTCCTGTGTGGAGTGGGACTACTGTTGCTGTATGCCAGTGTCCAGGTACATATGCTGTAGTAAGGCTACGGTTGAATAGCATTTAATGTGCATGTGTAGCTCCTCTTGGAGTTCACGTAGCATGCAACCTGCAATACCGTCAGGTCCCATTGATGCTGTGTTTACAGCTTTGCTGAGGGTGGTTCCCAGCTGGACATCTGAGATGACAGGGAGGTTACAGTCAGCTGGGATAAGTAATTCTTCATGTGTGGGTGAGGGAGGGGAGAAATCTGCACTGAACCTGTCTGCCAGAATGTTGGCATTATCTGTGTGTTCAGTGTAGCGTTTGTCACTGTGAACTAACTGTGAACATATCTGAGGGTTCCCACTCAGGTGTGTAACATAGCAAAAGAAGGCCTTGTGGTTATCTGTAGTGTCCATAGCGATGCCCCCCTCATTGTTGGCCTTGCATGTTTGTACGACAAAACGTATCTTTCTACTACTGCTGATCAGAGATGCCTTAGCTCTATGGAATTATGCTCTGCCGTGCAGTAGCTACCTTCTGTTGTTATACAATTTGTTCAATGCTGGGGCCCACCAGACAGGATGCCTGCCCTTGGTGGAGAGGGTCATGGTTTTATTTGTGATTGCATGATCCATGCATTCTTGGAGATGTCCGTAGAAAGCATATGTGAAGGTGTCTGCATTGTGGGAAGTGGTTTTCACTGGCCCAGTGGGCATTAAGGATACCAACTCAGTTATAAGAAGTGTAAAGTCGGCATGTGAGAGGTTTCCCACTGTAGTCTTTTGTGTTGTGGGGGAGGTGGGCTATGTATATCCAGGGGGATTAGTCTGTGGTCAGATGTGACTAGTGAGAGGTATACTTCCGGTGTGTAGCACATTGTCCCCATGTTTGTGATGATCAGGTCTAGTATATTATCTCCTGTTGTAGGAGAGGTGACTAGCTGTTCCATTGCATTTGACTTAGTGAATTCCGGGAACCTTTGGGCTAGGGTGTTTGGGGTAGAATAATGCACCCAGTGTATGTTAGGGTAGTTGAAGTCTCCCAATATGATGGTGTGTGGTAGGACATTCATATCCTCCAATGTCTTCAGGAAGGCTGACTGTGGTTCCTGAGATTGGGTGGGTGGTCTGTAACATGCTACCAGTTGTATAGCAGGTTTGCCTACGGTTATCTGCACCTGGATGGTCTGTAATGCTTCATGTGTTGCCACTAACCTGGAGGTGTGGGTGTCCTTCATGAATATGGACGCACCCCCTCCCTTTTTGTTTTGTCCCGAGTCCTGGGGCCAAAAAGCATGATACGGGGTATAGCCTGGTACCGCTGGTGTGCTCTCAGGAGCCTTGAACCAGGTTCTCACTTACTGCACAGACATCGAGATTGGTAGAATATGTATGTACAGATATATGTAATACACACATACATATATAGATATCTGTAGAGACATATACATATACAGATAGATCTGACTGCCAACAGATATGTCTGTATATGACTATCTCTCTCTTTCTCTGTCCCACCCCCTCACACTCTCACTCTCCTTGTGTCTCTCTCTCACTCTCTCCCCACATCTATATGTATATATCTACATCTATATATACATATTTTATATACATATATACAAACATATATATATATATATATATATATATATATATATATATATATATATATATATATATATATATATATATATATATATATCTATATACAAATATAAATATATATATATATATATATATATATATATATATATATATATATATATAGACTGTGTGAGGCACATGTGTGCAGATGTCTTGCAACAGGTGCCTGGTGTCAGAGGCATGGAGTGAATACCAGTGTGGATACTGGAGTACCATACCCCATTCAAAAACACTGACACCAGTAACCACCACATATGTACATGCCTGCCCACCACTGCATGTGTCAGGGGAACAGGGGCAACAAGTTGTTCAAATTATGCATGTGTCATGCTTGCTGTTCAATGGTAAGCTTGAATTTATATGTTTGGTTAATGGGAATACTAATGTATACTGTTACGATTAATTGTGAATGGTATTGCACGTTACTAACCCAAACTGTCACTAAATAATGCAAAACATAGGAGGACAGGGAAGGCGGGTTCCAGCGGACCCTCTCCCACCTCAGCTGGCGAGTGCACCTGGCAGTAGTGCCCAGGCCGGACCCTCCTCCGGTGGCCCTGTGCCACCTGTGGGTGGAAGCGCTGCAGGATGGGGCTCATCCCCTCTGCAAGCGTGGCCAGAGGAGAACATCCACTCACCCTCCGCTGTGTCCGGACTGTGGTGCATAGGGAGATCCGGCACGCTGTGCTTGGGCCCCTACTCCAGCTGGAGGCACGGGTGGCACAACTCACGGGCGCCTGCTGCCCGCCTACACAGCCCCAGCACAGCCCTGTCCTGGGCAGTGAAGGCACAGTGGCAACTGCCCATGGGTGGGATCTCAGTTCCACTGTTGCCATCTGTGGGCTCATGGGCACGAGATATCCAAACATCCGTCCCGTCAATTGTGTAACCCCCCCATGTGTCATACACCATCCCTGTATGTGTCTTGTTTGTCTTGTCTGTTAACCTACTACTTACCTCCCCAGCTATACCGACTTCCTGTACCTGACATACCACTCTCACCTGAAAAAAAAAGGGCACTCTGTACCCACAAAAAATTACCCCATACATAGCACGTTTATTTTGCACATGTCTGCTGGACATGTAAACTGGCAATTACAATTGGCTGTACAACAAATATTATTGTTGTCCTCACACCTCTCTCAGGGTGGAAGGTTTCAATTTCACACCAAATTACAAACATATGCACAGCTGTTGCTGACGAAGAAATGGGCAGCTATGGGCCTTTCCTACATCCCTCCTGCAAAACCTAAGCTTGTTTTCCTACTGTCCTACCCTTTTGTGCCCCCTTTTCACCACTTTCCTATCTCCCATTTCTTTTCTTTAAAAGAAAATAAGCGGCGTGCCGAGAGTAAGCACTTTTAAGCAGCAGTAGCGGGTGTGCGCTTCTGTGTGCTTAGCTAAGCATGTGTGCGTGAGCTAAGTGGCAGTGCACATGTGAGTCTCCGTAAACCAGCGCTTAACCTGCTTAAAAGTGCCTTAGTCACTCTGAATGACAAGGCCTGTAGTATTCTCAGCAGCGAAATAAAATACTTCCCTCAGTCTCGAGCCCAGGACCTTGAAAACACTAGTCTGCATGACACCACTAAGCCATGACTGCTATACAAGAATATTGTGCTGAAAAGAAATATATCATAAAATAGTAGGAATTAATGTAAAGGGAATATAGCAAGTGTAGCACGCAAAGCATGTCATGTATATTTACTGTCAAATCTAGTGGATTTGTAAAATAGTACTGTGTGCTGAGAAACAGTCATGCTAGTTGGTAGCTACTAGGTAATAATGTCACTAGCATTTGGCAAGCTACACACATACTCAGAGCAGGATAAACACTGCCATAGTTGAATAGTTAAGAGATCAGACATAGCAACTGTGACTGAGTTACAGGGATGTCCCTAATGTGAAAACAAATGTCAACTGTGCCCCACTGGCACCCTGTCAAATGTACTAACAGTAGGCAGAAAGGTGTAACTACACATGCAAAGGTAACTATGACTGACTGAAGGTATGCACCACCTGCACGTCACAACTGGTGTACTAATACATATGCTTGAAATAACCCACAGTCACAACTGCAGAATATCAGAATATGTCATTGAGTAACCCACTGCTATGTACCATTCCATGAGGCTGATAAAAGATGCTCTGGAGAGTATCTGAGGCCTGCTCAGCAGCATGATCAAATACCCTTGTAAGTGTCAAGGTCCACACCGTGGCCAGACCACACTGCATGCAGTAACACCCTACCACAACAAACACATAGGGAATTGCTGCCCAAACAGATTTAGTAAGCATTACAAGCTGTGAATGTAAATGGAAAATAGGAAAGCCACAGCAACACATTACAGGAAAGACACCTAGCAGGCAAACAACGAGTGAATGTAAGGCCAGACATTGAAGCCATAGCAACAGATTGCAACAGCCACTGCTATATACCAGTTACACCACAATCCCCACAGGAAAGCACACACACCCATATACACAGTATTACTAGTCGTAGGTGTCATTTACATACACACGGAGAAGATGACACTGGAGGAAGGAATACTCAGCTTACAGAACAACATGCATTGCAGTGTCTACAACACAGCCTGAAATATGAGAGACATACCAACCCTTACACTCACAGAACAGTGTCCACAGCAAACCAGCATGGTCCCCACCCTGATAATCTGAAAGGGCTATGCCTACCTAACAGACCTTTTATAGCACAGTCCTGTAATCACAGTGAGAACTGCAATCACTACACAACAGGCTGCATGCAATTAGTAAATGCTGGCTAACAATTGGTGCAGAGGCCATCACATGGACATGTGCAGATACCTACAAAAGCATCCTGTACTCCCAGTCCACACATACAACAAGCTTTCATTGCACCCACTGTAGGTAGAGAGAGAGAGAGAGAGAGAAAGAAAGAAAGAAAGAAAGAAAGAAAGAAAGAAAGAAAGAAAGAAAGAAAGAAAGAAAAAAAACCTGTAACAACAAAACAAAGAGGCTGACAGCAGGCCAAGTAACTGCAAGCCTACGCAAACAGCTGCAACAAACACAGGTAATGTAAAGTACTACTATAATACTCTACATACTGTGAACCTTCCAGATGTGTTATTGGTCTGTATCTATGTATATGAAGATGTGCATAGGGCCGGGGACATACTGCAACTGTCACTGAAGGCTCCACATACATATGTATGTGACAGTAGCTATGTGCACATAGCAATGTAGGTTGTAGTGCAATGTACAAGTAGGTTGTACAGCAATGGATGTTCAGCAGTACGTTACTGTGTGTATACATATGTTGAACTAAAAAGGAGTATATATATATATATATATATATATATATATATATATATATACACATATGTATATCGAGATATGTATATATATATATATATATATATATATATATATATATATATATATATATAATATGCATATGTGTATACATAGATAGAGAGGGATGTAGAAATACATAGACATATATAGTTTCACAGTGTCATAGTTTAGTACTAGGCTATCTGCAGACAGTGTATAGAATAGATTTATAAACTTGCGCCTCTGTATAGTAGTGACACAGTGAAGACCCCCCCTACATAATAGCATTAGTTTACTGTGCCTCTGTCTAGTAGTGACACAGAGATGACCCCTGCTGTAAACCTATGATCTCCCATCCACTCGTCAAGAATGCACATGAAGAGTGTCAGTGAGGGTCTCTGCCTAACATGAACTGGGATCCTGTTCCACAGTATGGGAAGCCTCTTAGTGATGGATCTGTCCCTACAGTATGTCCTATTCATATGTGTGCTGAGGTTTAAATCCGTAGCTGTTGTGGTTCTGATGGATTTGGATTGTATGAGGTGGAACATGTCCATCAATACCTGATTGTACATGGCCTACTACATCAGGCACAGATCACCCCTACGTAGGCAGTATGCTATGGAATAGAGCATGAGTTACGTTAGTCTGGCAGCATATGAAAGTTGTTGGAGACCCTTGATCCTCCTGGTGATGTACTTATGGGGTCCCCTAGCTGTTGCAAGTGCCAGGTGAGGTACATACCAAATGGGGCATAGTACACAGTCATGGGCCTGATAAGGGAGGAGTATAAGGTACAATGACCTTTTGATCTGGATGTGAATCCTTCATGATAAGGTGGGCAAGGTAGAAGTCTATCCAACCACTTTGGCAATGTGGGTGTCAAATGAGAGGTCAGCATCGATCAGTGTCACGAGGTCTCCAATTATTTTGTCTGTACTCAGTGGGTTACTGTCTATGTGATAATATGTGGGTACCTTGTCCGTCAAAAAGGGTATGAGTATACATTACGTGGTATGCAGTTTAAGGCCATGACTCCGGCATCGGTTGTCGGTGTCTGTGAGGCCTATCAGTAGGATGTATGTGTCAGCTGGTGTATCGACTGTGGCGCCTAGTATGCAGTTATCTTTGAACATTGTCAGCCACTACCCTCCCATGTCTGCTTCCACATCTGAGAATTATATGTCAACATGGCGGTCCCAGGATAGAGCCCTGTGGGACACCACTTGTGACTGGCTCTGAGTCTGACAAGGCACCAGTGAGTTTGACTGTAGGGTTTCTATCCGTTAGCTGGTTTGCAACCCATCTTGTGACATATGGATTTACATTTCAGCTGTTGATCATGTCTATGATGCCAGAGTGCGGTATTGTGTCGAAAGCCGGGCAAGTCCAGGTAGGTTGTATGGACCGCTGTGCCCTCGCCAATGGCTCTAGTGACTGATTTGAAAAGGTCAACCAGATTCATAAGGCAGGATCTGCCCTCTACAAAGCCAAACCGGGTGGGATCAAGTGTCTAAGTCCCCAATGTCTCTGTGTATGAGTTCCATAATGATCCTTTCCATAGCATTGCAGACCAGGCTGGTTAAGCTTATGGGGCGGTAGTTACCAGGGTCTGTAGAGGTGCCTCCTGCATGGAGTGGGACTACTGTTGCTGTATGCCAGTGTCCAGGTACATATGCTGTAGTAAGGCTACGGTTGAATAGCATTTAATGTGCATGTGTAGCTCCTCTTGGAGTTCACGTAGCATGCAACCTGCAATACCGTCAGGTCCCATTGATGCTGTGTTTACAGCTTTGTTGAGGGTGGTTCCCAGCTGGACATCTGAGATGACAGGAGGTTACAGTCAGCTGGGATAAGTAATTCTTCATGTGTGGGTGAGGAGGGAGAAATCTGTACTGAACCTGTCTGCCAGAATGTTGGCATTATCTGTGTGTTCAGTGTAGCGTTTGTCACTGTGAACTAACTGTGAACATATCTGAGGGTTCCCACTCAGGTGTGTAACATAGTAAAAGCAGGCCTTGTGGTTATCTGTAGTGTCCATAGCGTTGCCCCCTCATTGTTGGCCTTGCATGTTTGTACGACAAAACGATCTTTCTACTACTGCTGATCAGAGATGCCTTAGCTCTATGGAATTATGCTCTGCCCGCAGTAGCTACCTCTGTTGTTATACAATTTGTTCAATGCTGGGGCCCACCAGACAGGATGCCTGCCCTTGGTGGAGAGGGTCATGGTTTTATTTGTGATTGCATGATCCATGCATTCTTGGAGATGTCCGTAGAAAGCATATGTGAAGGTGTCTGCATTGTGGGAAGTGGTTTCCACTGGCCCAGTGGGCATTAAGGATACCAACTCAGTTATAAGAAGTGTAAAGTCGGCATGTGAGAGGTTTCACTGTAGTCTTTTGTGTTGTGGGGGAGGTGGGCTATGTATATCCAGGGGATTAGTCTGTGGTCAGATGTGACTAGTGAGAGGTATACTGTGTGTAGCACATTGTCCCCATGTTTGTGATGATCAGGTCTAGTATATTATCTCCTGTTGTAGGAGAGGTGACTAGCTGTTCCATTGCATTTGACTTAGTGAATTCGGGAACCTTTGGGCTAGGGTGTTTGGGGTAGAATAATGCACCCAGTGTATGTTAGGGTAGTTGAAGTCTCCCAATATGATGGTGTGTGGTAGGACATTCATATCCTCCAATGTCTTCAGGAAGGCTGACTGTGGTTCCTGAGATTGGGTGGGTGGTCTGTAACATGCTACCAGTTGTATAGCAGGTTTGCCTACGGTTATCTGCACCTGGATGGTCTGTAATGCTTCATGTGTTGCCACTAACCTGGAGGTGTGGGTGTCCTTCATGAATATGGACACCCTCCCTTTTTGTTTTGTCCCGAGTCCTGGGGCCAAAAGCATGATACGGGTATAGCCTGGTACCGCTGGTGTGCTCTCAGGAGCCTTGAACCAGGTTCTCACTTACTGCACAGACATCGAGATTGGTAGAATATGTATGTACAGATATATGTAATACACACATACATATATAGATATCTGTAGAGACATATACATATACAGATAGATCTGACTGCCAACAGATATGTCTGTATATGACTATCTCTCTCTTTCTCTGTCCCACCCTCACACTCTCACTCTCCTTGTGTCTCTCTCTCACTCTCTTCCCACATCTATATGTATATATCTACATCTATATATACATATTTTATATACATATATACAAACATATATATATATATATATATATATATATATATATATATATATATACAGATATAAATATATATATATATATATATATATATATATATATATATATATATATGTGTGTATATATATATATATATATATATATATATATATATATATATATATATAGACTGTGTGAGGCACATGTGTGCAGATGTCTTGCAACAGGTGCCTGGTGTCAAAGGCATGGAGTGAATACCAGTGTGGATACTGGAGTACCATACCCCATTCAAAAACACTGACACCAGTAACCACCACATATGTGCATGCCTGCCCACCACTGCATGTGTCAGGGGGGAACAGGGGCAACAAGTGTACAATAGGCTCCACATTGATATACACAGTGGCACACAAATACTGTAATACCTGTACATGGAATGTGTCAGCGGACATGGTGTGACAGCTATGGACATGTAGGTCACTGTACCCCTCCACACTCCACAATGTCCTACATGGTATGTACCTCCCATGACAGCTACAGGTATGGAGAAGGACACAGACATATGCAAGTAACTGTGTCAATGCACTCAAACACCACAGAGCGCACACAGACTACCTACACAGAGGTTACCACTGCTGGATATACATAGTTCGGTCACACCCATGACAGTTGTCTAACAACCATGGTAACACCTCCAACATCCACAACACAAATTACCTATGTCTGTCATCCTTGTCACTGCAGTATAGATCACATGGTGGAGGTACAGGACCCTACCCTCAGATACGACATACCCTGTAGTAGACCACACAGAATTAAGAAGCAAGGCTCCTCATGAGTAGATGTCAGACATACCCCTGCTGAATGTTATGCAGATAGGTAATATGCCATATGAGTCACCCTGTGTAACTGTTTGTAAGGGGCAGGTATGATCATAACACGTGTCACAAGGGGCAGGGTAGCATAACAGTATGCTGCTGTAGGCCCAGGGCCAAAAACACACTACCTACCTAAGACACAATGCACACCCATGAACACATTGCAAATGGAATATGTGAGGTGGAATGAGTGTGCTAGTGACTGGGTGCATGTTGTGTACTGGTGTGATTGCTCACCATGACTGTCTGTCTGTCATGGTAGTGTGTGTCCTTGGTGTGAGGCCAGAGACAGGTGTGTGAGGTATTGCGATCAACACATACTACATTGCCATATGTTGTGCTGTGTTACCCTGTATGTCACTGTGGTGTAGGTAGGGTTATGGCAAGTAAGAGTAGTATGCATTACCAGTGAAATATGTAATGTGCATTGTGTGCAGTGCATGGGCTGATAATTTTCCCCATACAGTACCTTGATACAAACCCCCAGTGTGAGGTTGTGTATTGTACCTGAAACAGTGTGTTGACTACTGCAGTATACTAGTCTGTCGTATGGAGTGTGCCAGGTACTGTTGCACACTTGTCGGATGAGCACTGATATCTGGTCATTTACATGTGTATCCCCCAATAGACAGACAGATGCTATATATGGTGCTTAAGTTATATCACTGCAGTCGAGTATTATGTGTATTATGTGTGCCATAGTTTGCTGACAGATATTGCTGACATATTTTCCTTCTCCTTTTCAGGGCTATGGTTCACCAGCGGAACCCTGTCTACTCCGCTGCAGAGGAGGAGGAGATACACCAGAGCCTGGTGCGGGATTTCACTGTACTCTTTTCCCGCACCAGCCAGAACCAGCAGGAGAGGGCTGCACTGTGGCAAGCCCTGGTCCGTCGGATAAATGACATAGGCACACATAACCGGACATATGAGCAGGTGCTTTAATTTAGATGATTTGATTTAATTAGAAATGTCCGTCAGCGTGCGTCGGATATCCACAGGCAGCAGCTTGCCACAGGTGGTGGGGTAGCTAGACATGCCCCCCTCACCAGACTGGAGGGACTACTCCTAAGTGTTGTGGCTCCAGCACAACAGCAACAGCAGCAGCATACATGTGTAATGATGGAGGCTGGAGCCACACAGTAGCAGGACACGGAGCGTGCAGGTAACATGCCATGTGTATAGTTGACCATTCTGTACACTGTTAGGTTATGCATGTGTGAGGTGTGTCCTCGTTTTGTAGCTGTAATCTTGGTAATTATTGTGCAAGAGTGATAGCCTCAATATCTGCAGTACACCTGCGGAAGATAACTGTTGCACTACTGAACTGTATCATGCCCACAGTATCAATGGCACAGTTGTGCCCACTGACAATACATGTCTCTTTTCTGCAGGTCCCTCTGGTGTAACAGCAAGGCAGCCTATCCATGCTGGTGAGTGTGTAATACCATTACCTTCAATACTCTTGATACTAATAGTAATAATAGGCTGAAGCAGTAGTGCTATGTGTTTGATTGCAGGTGTGTTTGTGTCTGTGGGTTGATATCTCATATACTGAGGTGTGTGCATGTGCCCATGTGTGCACGTGCCCATGTGTGCATGTGCACATGTGTGCATGTGCCCATGTGTGCATGTGTGCATGTGCCCATGTGCCCATGTGTGCATGTGTGCATCAGTGGTGACATTGTGTACACATTGTAAACTGTGTTTCCTGTCTTACTCCCACAGGTTCTGGTGCTGCTCTGGTGTCGTGCAGCAGGGAACCTGAATCAGCTGCTGTGGATAGTGATAATGATGATACCTGTGTAATGGCACAGGTAGGTGTGCCAGGGTCTGTCATTGGTCAGCCAATTGACACTACAAAGCTGTCGACCCCATCAATGCGCACAGTCATCCTGCCAATACATCCTTTGTCACCAATGTCCCTAAGTGATGGACAGGATACAGTGGGCATTGACCAGGGTAATGTGGTACCGGTGGCACATGCATCCCCACACAGCAGCCATGGCCAGGGTCCTGACATGGTACCACACAGGCAGACATCCATGGATTCTCATGGGAGCATCCGTGGGCATACCGCCCCTGTCAGACGTGCCCACAGAGGTCTTTCAACCTCAGCTATGTTTTGGGCTGTAATGCAGGCACAGTCACGTATGGAACGGTACACCAGACAGGGTCTGAAGGAGCTGAGAGCATGTCGCACAGCCATGAGTGACAGTATGCGTGATGTTGTGGCTGCCATCCGCAACTTCACCAAGGTCATTGACAGACGTTGGGGGGGGACATTAGATCTGTTCCACAACTACATGTCCATGAGCCAGGGCAAAGGTGGACGGCTGAGGCGTCGATGTGGCCGTATGCCAGCAACAGCAGCAGCTGGCAGCTGTCGTGGACAACAACAGGCCCGTGGCCACTCACATAGTGCCAGCAGCAGCCCCAGCAATGCTGGGTCTGTGCTGTCATCAGACCGCCCCAGGAGACCACGTGCATGTGGCACTGGACAGTCCCAACAGGGACCTGTCTCCAGTCACCAACCACCTGCTTCTGATGACAGTACCCAGTCTGTCTTAGTACCTGATACGGTCCGTAGCACCCCTGCCAGGCACAGGTACCGTGTCCGTGGCCATAGACAGTGATCTGTATGACCTGGCAGGTACAGTCTGTGGCTGTCCACAAACACCTGTATATGGCAGCCATACACGCACACACTGCATCAACATTGCCCCATCTTGTACTGCTGTCCCTCACCACACACACACACACACACACACACAAAGACATGTCAATTAGTTGTATCAGTGGCAGACTCAGGCATACCAGGTACACACCCTGTGCATATGATGAAACTGTGCCACCTCCTGCAATCTGTAAAATCGGTGCAGGAACAGGTTAACATGGTGCTGATGCACAGGGTGAGTACATAGACGTATTGTAACAGTATGATGTCGACAACAGTACAGTGTAATGATAGCATTGTGGGTATATACCAGCATGCCTGATGCAGTTACAGTATGAATGTCATTGTATTGTTTTGTACACCCATAGTAATTACCACAGTGTTCTGTCTGCACATCTATGCATACTGGTGGTGAGGCTGTGAAGGGATGGCCACCTACATAGGTAGCACAGGGGATACAACAATGTACATATTGATACTCAATGATGGCCATGTCAACTGCGAGTTGCATGCTGTCCACACCCACTCTGCAATGCAGATGTTTCAGGATGTTGATATCTGTGCAGTACTACACAACAGGTTCAAGGCTCACAACAGCACACTAGCACTACAAGGTCACACCTCATACCATGCATGACAGCACCAAAACACAGAACTAACTATGACAGGAGGGAGAGTGTCCATACATGTCAAGGATACTGTGGCGCCAGGACAGGTAGCATACATCATACTAAGTCTGGAACTGCTGAGTGAGGGCTCAGTGTCTGTTATTTGACATGTGTATTATTACAGGTATGAGCACTTGGGTATCAGGCCAGTTATTCAACATTACGAAGGTACGTGGTCTATACACTTGTGAGGTGCGGCTGGACCCAGCCCGCCTGACCTGTGAATGTCTGGGTACTGGCTTATAGTGCCTGCATATATGCACTGTTACCTACTGGAAGTCGTACACCTTGTTTGTTGTAGCATAGTCTACATACAGGCCTGCTGACTGTAGCTTTGTTTGTATGCATGTTTGCCTGTTATGTTCCTGAAACACTGATTCCACCTGCAGTGCAGATATACAGTGCCTCTGTGGATCCCTAGTGACATCTGTATTGCTTACTGTACTGATGTCCAAGTGTCACTTGACAGAACGTCACTGTTTGTCCTGTTTGCATGTAGCTTGTCTGTAACACATTGCATATGACTTACCTCACATTTGCTCAAGACATCATTCATATATGCCAGCACTAACAAATCAGGAGCACTACACCCTCACATAGTCAACTTGAGTACCTTGTTCCCCATTGGCCCTATGTGTCGTTACTTAGTATGGGAGTCACAATGCTATGGTAGCATGTGCAAAGGTCACCTGTCGATCTACTCTTAGGTCCAGTTGGTGAATCTGTGAGTCATGTGGCAATGTTACAGCTGCCTCATGTACACAGACAACCCTCTCCCCTTCCCATACACGTACAACACATGTGAGAGATGCAACCACATAGCCAAACTTGGGGCTAAGCACTGTTAACACAACACTGGCATTCCCTGTCAGGTGGAGTGGGATACTACAGTGAATACAGTACCAGTCTCCCATAGACCTGCCACGACTGCAATCCAAACACAGAAACACACAGGTACATTACTGGGCTCTCAGAATAGCATCCTGCCTGAGCAGCTGACACCTGCAAAGCAGGCACACAAGCAAACATTAAGCCAGAGCAGAGCACATGCAACACATAGCTCACAAAGCCTGTGTGCCAAACAGTCACAGGCCATACGGCTTGACAACACACCTGCTACAGTTATATGAGGTACCTCTATTGTCACGTACACTGAGGTCCTGCTCCCAGGCTAAACAAGGTGATGGTCATGCTGAGCTGCCCGTCGGGCACTATGATCCACCACATAACACAAGCATACCGATCACTCCAAGGCATGTAGAAGTATGACTCAGTCAGTGTCAGTGCCAGTGTGTATGACCTCTGACACACCTCCCTGGACTACATGTTAAGGGACATAGAGGGGCTCTCTGAGCTTGTGGCACAGGCTGGTATGACCCTGGCCTTGAGTAGCATCTCACCCTCACCAAGAATGCTGCCACAATATGTAGACAGGATCATCAGTTTCTGCAATTAACGTATCTTTCAGTGACATTCAAAGGGGATCCAATGCCTGTCAGTGTGGGATTACATGCTGGACAAGCCACATTGCTTTGCTTGGGACAGCTTGCACCTGTCACCCATGGACCGTTGTATATTGGCAGAGGCTGTTGCTACACACATAGTGCCTTTGTATGCAAGGCTGACATTACATAGCCACCTACACAGGTATCACACGGGATAGGACACTAACAGCAATGCTACTCAACAGCAGCAGTGTAAACCTCAAGATGCATGCAGTGGAAACTGTCCTTAGCATGGGGTACAGCAATATCCGTGCAGTAACAGACTCCTGGTACAAGGCTCCCAGGTGCACACCATTAGTGCCAGGTCATTCCTGATACCATGCTTGTCATCCCCTACACATGCACCAAACCAGAACAGGGGATGTATCCAAAGGCACCTCAGATACACACACCCCCAGGTTGGTGGCACTGCACAAAGCATCAGAGCCTGTCCATGTGCAACACACAGTGGGTTAGACTGCCTTCAGGTTCATAGCCTGGCACACACCACACTCCCATACCCAGGAAACCCACTTGGCCTTCCTGACAACACTGGGAATATGGCGGTCTCTACACACACCATTATATGGTTGTACTGCAACTACCCAAACATACAGTGTGAGCATTATTCTAGCTGCAAGACCCTATCTGAAGGGTTCTTATCATTCATTCCCTGCATTGCTATGGAACAACTTGTTACCACTCCCACAAGTGGTGACAACATGCTGCACCTGTTCATCACCAACATGTGGACTTTATGCTCCAGACCAATCATGTATCCCTCGCTGGTGGGATGACACCATCTACAACCCACACTGTATAGTCACATACCACATGCAGCCCCTGCACAGAACACCACAGTCATGCAGTTGTCTGATGCATATTCCATGTATTCCCATGAGGCAGGCTTCAGACATGGGAACTCTTGCAGTTCACAGGTACATATGTGTAGGTGGCACACACATACATTATGTGTGCATTGACATTACTGATATAATGTATGTCGTGCAATTTTGGGAACAACACCCCACACACATGGACAAACTGTGTGACAAAAATACACATGGCATTTGTAGGATACAAACCCCCTACCTAACTATGTTAGATCACTTGTGAGAGTCGCAGTAGCGGAGTGTGCTATTTGCATTACTGAGAGGATTGCTTTCTCCTGCTGTACTTATAGGGTGCTGACATCATCAGTGTTTAGACAGTGGAATATGCAGCATGTGTTGTGTAGCAATAGTTGCTAAAAGAAACATTTCTCATACACATGGAATTGCACACACTACTCCCTCACACACACATTCGGCACTTGCAGGATTCAAACCCCTACCTAACTATGTTATGACACTTGTGAGAGACACATTAGCGGAGCACGCTATTTGAATTACTCGGGGGGTTACTTTCTCCTGCTGTACTTATAGGGTGCTGACATCATCAGTGTTTAGACAGTGGAATATGCAGCATGTGTTGTGTAGTAATAGTTGCCAAAAGGGACATTTCTCATGCACATGGAATTGCACATATTACTCCCCCACACACATTCACTGGGCACTTGCAGGATTCAAACCCCTACCTATGTTATGACACCTGTGAGAGACGCATTAGCAGAGTGAGCTATTGGCATTACTGGGGGGATTGCTTTCTCCTGCTGTACTTATAGGGTGCTGACATCATCAGTGTTTAGACAGTGGAATATGCAGCATGTGTTGTGTAGTAATAGTTGCCAAAAGGGGCATTTTTCATAAAGATGGAACTGTACACACTGCTTCCCCCACACACATTCACTGGGCACTTGCATGATTCAAACCCCTACTTAACTATGTTATGACACTTGTGAGAGATGCATTAGCAGAGCGCACTATTTACATTACTGGGGGGAATTGCTTTCTCCTGCTGTACTTATAGGGTGCTGACATCATCAGTGTTTAGACAGTGGAATATGCAGCATGTGTTGTGTAGTAATAGTTGCCAAAAGGGGCATTTCTCATACACATGGAATTGCACACACTACTCCCCCACACACACTGAGCACTTGCAGGATTCAAACCCCTACCTAACTATGTTATGACGCTTGTTAGAGACGCAGTAGCGGAGTATGCTATTCACATTATTGGGTATATTTTCTGCTCCTGACATATGTATAGTGTGCTGACATCATTATGGATGAAGAGGTATGTACATCTGTGACTATCCATCAGTACAGGGGAGAGCATATCTATGCATTAACTTTGCACAGGCACAGTGGCCTACTGTACTTTGGAGGCAGACACCAAATACACTGTGGATAGCCTTCTGTATTCCCTAGGGACAACAGTCAGGTATTGCACTCTATGGCCATATGTTTACCTGTCAAATGCAAGTATCTGTTGCTCATATACTGTTTGTGGGTCTTTATTGCCATAGCCTTCCCTATCTCTATAAACAACGTGTGTACTGTGGGAGATGTTTGCATATGAGTGGGATCCAGTACTTTACTTATGTCTCTGTTGTAACTTCACTGTGTGCACTGGGCAGATGTCTGTATTGTGGGAGGTTCCTGTGTTAACACATAGAAATGCCAGATATGTGTGTGCAACTACTGAACTGTGACATGGCCTAAGTGTGTGAGCATGCCCAGTTCGCAGTTTGTATGGCTTCTTGACTGCCACGTCTCATTTATCTAAGTGTGCATACATGCCCAGTGTGACCTTTCCTTATGTTGGGATCTGTGGACCACCGCATTTCTGTTTGTGTGTGGACGCCATCTATATATCACATGTACAGTTGAGTGTTGGACATCAGGTTGTATTCTTACTGCCCAACTGCTTTGTGTCTGAACCTAACAGGCATTATGCTGTGCCTACAGGGTCGCCATGGGATAGTTTGCATACAGTTGTCATCATCCTTTCCTGCTGACCAAACAGTTGTATTGTCGTATAGTGTACTGGTGCAGAACTTTAACTGTGGTGGACAGTATAATCGGTTTCAGTCCTATCACTGCTTGTAATATTTATAGTGAGCACACTAGACTGGTTGACGGCCAGCTGTGCAGATATGACCATGTTGCATTTTGTTCAGATATGGACAGCATAGTACATGATTGTCTGACATTGTTAATGTATTCCACAACTTGTGTGGACAGTGACAAATAATGGCCATGTGCCCTAGTCCATTTGTAATGCTAGTCAGAGTGTTTGTCCTTCAACACACATTTACTGCCATGACATATGTCACGGTTAGTGTGCTGTGCCTCTGTCTACCCATGACATACAGGAGATATCCAGGGTACACCTACCATCTCCCATCCAGTCATCATGATTCCTCTGGATGACAGTCACTGAGGGACTCCCTGGATATCCTGTAGTGGGAGTTTAGTCGTGAGTGGAGTGAGCTTCTGGGTTATGTACAAATCGGTACAGCATGTCCTGTTTATGTCTGTGCTGGGGTTCAGGCTGTCAGCTGCATAGGTCACCAGCATTCAGTGTTTACATGGTGCCAAATGTTCATTGATACCAGGTTGGTCATGGCTCTATACATCAGGCACAATTCACCTCCAGCCAGGCAGTATGGCACTGTGTGGAGCTGCAGTTTCTTTACTCAGGCGACACATGGCATCTGTTACAGCTCTGCGATCCTCCTGGTGGGGTATTTGTGTGATCTTTCCAGTTGCTGTAGGTGTCTGCTACCATACATCCCTGAAGGGCCATTGTACACAATTGTGAGGCTGCTGATGGATGACTGGAGAGGCACATTGACCTACTCTAACCAAGCTGTGCTTACCTTCATGATTAGGTTGGTATATGGTATGTTTCTGTAACCACTACAGACACATGGTTGTCACATGCAGGATATCTATCACCTTGTGTCCCCAGGTCTCTTATTGCTCCTGATGTACTTACTGGGTTAACACCTATGTGGTAATTTCTGGCCATGTACTGTGTTTCCACAGGGGTTGACTATACACTATTCTGCATTTAGCTTGTTGACATGGCTGTGGCACCACTTGTGTGTTTCTATGTGTGCCTTTTGTAGGTTACTTGTGTCAGCTGGAGGGTCCGATATGGTGGCCAGTTTGTAGTCCTCTGCAAACCTGTTCAGACATAGTCCTTCCATGTTGGCCTGTACCTATGTGACATGTATAGCATACATGAGAGGTCCCAGGACCATTGGTTTGCAGTCTGCCATGGCTACAGCATGTCTGCCAGGTCAGTTCTGTCCTTGAGCTGGTTTGCAACCCATCTACTTGCATAGGGGTTTATAGTTAGGCTGGTGAGCTTATCTGTACCGCCAACTAGGGTATTGTATGGAAGGGTTTAGCAAAGTCCAGATAGGCTGTGTGATTAACATTCCCCACATCAATGGGCTTGGTGCACGTTTCACATGAGTCAGACATGTGTAAGGGGCAGGTTCTGCCCTATGACAGCCACACTGGGTAGGGTCCATTGTCTGTAGGTACCCAATCTCGTTATTCATGGGATCCATGATCATCCTCTCCATTACTTTGCCAACCTAGATAGTCAGGGTTGAGGGGTGATAGTTTGCAGTATCCATTCAGGCACCCCCTTTGTGGTGTAGGACCACTGTTGCTGTACACTGCTCTTTGGGTACATATCCTGTGGTAGGACTGATAGTGCGCAGTAATGCTATTTGCTGTTCCATTCTTCTTACAGTACTTGTTGGACACAACCCAGGACACCATCTGGTACCATTGATGCTGTGTGCTGTGCTTTGTGGATGCTGGCTGTTACCTCAGCATCTGCAATGTCAGGGGGCCAGCACTGTCCTGGGATAGATATTTGGCAGTTAGGTGCTGGTGGGGAGGTTGGAAGGTATCTGTTCTGTAGGCTGTTGGCAATGTGTGTGGGTTTGGTGTATTGTTTGTGATATTAGAGTGCTGCAGAGCATATATGTGGATTATCACCATAGTTCCTACCATCAGGTAGGACAGCTGCGTGATAATCCTTTGTGTCCTGCACAATTTGTATCGTCATAGGTTCATAGGTTCATACTAGGCTATCTGCCCTGGCCTTGTTTGAGCACGGACAGACTGTGTGTGGGTCTCAACACCCCTTGCAATGTGCATATTATGCCCACGTAGGGTTTACTTTCCTAGATGTGACACAGGGATGGCCCCCAGTGTACACCTACTATCTCCCATGCACTTCACCAGATTTCTCTTGTTGAGTTTGTGTGTGGACCTCAGCCTATCATGGACTGGGATTCTGTTCCAGAGTGTCAGGAGCCTCTGGGTTATGGATCTGTCCCTCCAGCACATCCTATTAATCTATGTGTGGAGGTTCAGATATCTCACTGTTGTGTGTCTGCTGGATTTGGGGTTTCTGCAGTGGAGCATGTCCATTCATTTTGGATTGGACATGGCCTTGTACATCAGGCATACATCACCTCTGACTGTGCAGTATGCTTCTGAATTGGGCTGTGGTTTCTTCAGCCAGGCTGCAGATGTCCAATGTTTGGACCCTTTATCCAGTTGGTGGGGTACATTTGGGGGTCTTTCTGACTGCTGCATGTGTAAGGTAAGGTACATCCGAACTGGGGCATTGTTGTCACGTATGGGCCTGATAAGGGAAGAGTATGGGGGCACAGTGACCTATGTAGCTCTACATGTGGATCCTTTCATATTAAGGTGGGCAATATAGCAGGTCTTCCTGGCCACCTTGGCAATGTGAGTGTCACATGACAGGTTACCATCCACTTGTGTCCCTAGGTCCCTGATTACTTCTTCCATACATAATGGATTGCCACCTATGTCATACTTTGTGTGTGCCTTGTTTGGTATTTGTTGAGACATTCATACTCTGAAGTGTCTTCAGGAAGGCTGGCTGGGGTACCTGGGTTTGTGTGTGTGGTCTGTAGCAGGCTTCAAACAGGTACACAGTTTGAGACAGTGTTACTTGCCCGTGGATAGTCCATGCTGATTCTTGCTGTGGTACCAACCTGGGGGTGTGGTTATCCTTGATAATTACTGGGAGCCACACTCCTATTGTCATGTGTTCCATGTTTTGAAGCTGTAGAGCATGGTATGAGGCATAACCTGGCAGTATTAGGGTGCTCTCCTGGGCCTTGCCCAGGTTTCTGTTACAGAACACATATTACCATTCTCCATGCTGTGGTGGGTTTGGTCTGCATGCACCTTGCAGGTTAGACTTCTGGTGTTGGGTAGCATTACGTCCAGGTTATTATCCCTTGTGCTACCTATGGTGGTGGGTTTGTGTTTCCAGACTTACCTATTCCAGGCACAGTGGGGGTGACAACAGCCTTTGCCAGTATCTACACAGCCAGGTGTGCTGGGTGCGTGCCATCCCTAGCAGGTGGGGCATCATGTCTTGCTCGGCATGTCAGCCCAGGCTGTCAGCCATGTGTTCCCCCTTGCTAACAGCAATAGCTCAGCCAATTATTGTACTTGATCTTGTTGTCTTCATAGTGTGGCATCATGCTTGGTGAGGGTGAGATGTTAGGTTGGGTCTTCATGTTTGCATATACTAGATGGTGTTACATTGCTTAACACATGGTAATCATGCCTCAGGTGGTGCTGCAGGGCTGCCTCTGTTGGATGCACATACTACACTCCCTGTACATGTTTGGGAGCAGGTTGTGTCATGTTAGGCGTCCCTGTTACTATATGAGTGAGTCAGAGAGGGTATCATTCCCAGAGTCCCTACTGACCCAGTGTATGTGCTATGCGTTGCCTCTTTGCCAAGGCCAGGGCGTACTGGGCACACCTCCTTCTGCCTACTGGGGCAGGCTCAGGTTGTTCCTCCTCCGAGTCGCACTCTGCCTGTGATGGCCTTGGCAATGGTGGGGGACTGTTTGTCCCGGCCCTATGATGGTCCTGCTGCAGCTGTTTTCGCAGAATCATATTATGTAGCATAGCACATACCATGACAATTTGGGTACATGTAGTTGGTGAGTACTGCAAGGCTCCACCAGATGTGTCCAGGCACCGGAACCGTGACTTGAGCAGCCCAAACACACGCTCTATTACATTACGTGTTTGTGTGTGTGCCTCATTATTGCGTTCCTGTTCAGGTGTGTGTGCGTTTCTGATGGGTGTCATCAGCCACGGCTCCAGTGCATAACCTGCATCCGCCACTAGGTGACCATGTGGGATGTCCCCATTGGCAAATGTCTGGTACAGCTGCGTCAAATGCCAGATATGGGAATCATGGTAACTCCCAGGGCAGCCAGCACACACATTCATTATTATGCCCTGGGCATCACACACAACCTGGCAGTTGATGGAGGGGAAGCCCTTGCAGTTAATTTAGGCCCTACCCCGCTCACCGGCTGGTGCTTTGATGCGTATGTGCGTGCAGTCTATTGCACCCACTACCTCAGGGTATTCCGCTATTTGCTGGAAGAGACGCATATTGCTGGCCAATACCTCACGGGCATTGGGGAAATATACATGCTCACCGACATGTGCTGACATGGCATCCAGGAACTGGTGCAGTACCCTGGAGGCTGATGCCTGTGATATCCCCATCATATCACCAGTTGGTCTCTGGAAGGTACCTGTTGCTAGTATTCTTAGGCCAACACATACCTTGGTTTCCACTGGGATGGGTTCCCCTCTGTTGGTTCTGTGTGTGAGGCGTGGCCTGCACAGCTCAACAATTTGCTGCAGTAGGTCTCTGTCCACTCTATAGCGCTCCACTATCTCCAGCTCATGTAACCCCTGGTAGGTGACCCTGGGCCTGCACACTCTTCTCCGTCTCCTCACTGTGGGTTGTCTGGCAGCATTTCCATTCTCACCACCCTCAGCAAGTCTCCTATGTCTCCTTATGACAGCTATGGCAGCCCCTAACATGTTTGGTCTGAGTGCAGCTTTTTCAGTTTTCACTTCTACTAGCTTACTCCTGTCTTGCAGTGTCTCTTGAGAGAAACATACTGCAATGCTGTTTGCGGTGTTTTAAGTGCTGGGCTGGGCTTGTATTCTGCCTGTGTAATTGCTTGCTTCTAATTGTTTTCACCTGCTACCTCTACAAGTATTCCCTGCTAGTTTCCTACTATTTCTTCTGCTTCCTTTTCCTCTCTGTTTCCTCAGGGGGGAGCAGCGCACATACCAGCGAAAACATGCTCACAGTGGCTACCACGCGTGCACACATGCTTACACGAACTAGAATCTGCTTATTCGGGTTAAAACGCGCGCACACCAGCGCAAACAGGTTTATAGATCTTTACACAAGCTCCTACATGCTTACTCTGCCTTACACGCGCGCACTCTGTCTTAATTTTAGGCTCCCAGCACGCACACGCGCGCATGCACGTACAGCAAGAAACTTTGGTGTTGGCCACAGTGTACACCTTCCATTTATTGACTTTCCCATGCTTATCTGTTGACACTCCTCTTTTTCTGCTGTGTGATTGATATCTTTCACATACCACTTTGCTCCAATGAGCTTGATTTCTTCATGACATTTCCCCCTGTGATGTCACCTATCTCCTACTCTGTTACTCCCCCTTATCTAACTCTTACACTACACGGAATGTGCTTATTTGCTATGTGACAGTGTGATTCACTATCCTACCACTCATTTACATAGGATTGCCTACTAATGCTTAGTTACATGTCTTACACTCAGCTTCCCCCCTTAGCAACCACTAGACGGTGGCCATGTTGTTTTTGGTCTGCTAGTCCCTGCATTGCAAATCCATGCATTACATAAAACCCACATTTGTGGTTTTCAAACCTTTATTTTTCTGTTTTATATAGCGCAGCCCATTTGTGCGGGGCTACGCTGCGTTTAAACCTCGCCGATCTCCGGAAAAAAAAAAATATTTTATTTCATGTTTCCATCGGGTTACCGTGCCAATGGCCACATATTTGGCCATTGGCATGCTGACTGCAACATTTGCACACTTTATTTGGAGCTGTCATGGCACCTAACACGACTCTTACACGGGCTGGTTTCAGCTTCGTGGATCGCTAATCTACCTCATTTGCATGCCTTTCGGCTGCAAGTGGGGTGATTAGCATATCCACGCCCTGCCCGTGTAAGAGTCGTTTTAGCTGTCTCTTACACGGGATTTCGGGCTGTTCCTGGATCGCGATGGCTGCATGGAGTCTTACACGACTCTTAGACTCCATGCAAGCCATCGTGAATCCTGCCCATAGTGTTTTCATTTTAAAACTTCATCAGATGTTGCTCTATCAATCAAACTCAGTTATATAGCATCCTAACAAGCAAACTGACCAATATAAAAAGACAAATTGTTAAGACATCATTATCATAAAACTCATGAATATTCATCACAAACCATGTTGAAAGGACTAAAAGACTTCTTAAAATCAGTTTAAAAAATGCTAAAATACATTTAAAACTTGTCAATGTTATAAATTATATAAAAGTGTAACTCACTTCTCCAAAAAAGATTGAATAAATAAACATTTTTACTTTAAAAGCTGTATGAATGACTAAGTATGTTATGTAAAACAATATTTAAAAAAAATATTTACAACTTTAGTAAGGTAGATTTGTAAGATGAACACTTCGGCCTCCTTTCTAAAGGAATGAAATTCTTATCTTTGGAAAAAGGTGACTTGAAAAAAACCCTAATAGATGTTAAACTTTTTACGAGAAAAATTAATCTTGGTTTATTATTAGCTCAAGATAATAATACACATAAGGAAATTAAAAGGAAGTGTACTGTCAATCCACCCCTTCACCGTCAGATTAAAAACTTTGAGCGTATTATAGAAGGAGAGATATGAAATGCTGTCTCTAAGGTTAAATATAAAGCCAACATTAATTTTAAAGAAAGATTGGTTTTAGAAGAGCTTAGAGATGATAGAGACACTAGAGTAATGAAGCCTGATAAAGGGGGAGGTACTGTACTGACAGATACTCTGATTTATGAGGGTAAAATGAACAATGCTTTTGGAAGGGTTGATGGAGGTTAACATCTATAATTACTTGAGGGTGGAAAAACCCAGGATTCCAACAATTTTCAGGATGCCAAATATCCACAAGAACGAGATGGATCCCCCATTAAGACCTATTGTTACAGCAGAGGGTTAAAAAACTTTACCTCTGGCAAAATTTGTGGATTCTAAGTTAAAGAAATTATGATTAAAAAGGAAAAAAATCTTGAGAGATTCCTGAGACTTTTTAAGAAAAATAAACCAAGATTTATATAAAGAGAATGTGATATTTACTACTATGGATGCAGTCATCTCTTTACCAGCATACCCCATAGTGAAGGAATTCAGATGCTGGTAGAAGATATCCTTTATGATGACTCTGAAATTTCCCAGAATGGTAGACTGGTTTGCCTCAGTTTAATGGAATTAGTATTAAAATATAATTTCATCTATTTCAAAGGTGAATTTTATCTCCAGATCAAAGGGGTGGCTATGGGCGCAGCATGTGTGCCCACTTATGCCAACCTAGTACTTGCTAAATGGGAGGAAAATATGTTTTAAATTCTATGTACAAAGATTGTTGGAGTATTTACAGGAGGTTTTTGGATGATATTTGCATGTTTTGGATTGCTGTTAAAGATAAAGTGCACGAATTTGTAAGATTTTTAAATAATACTACTCCCTTTCTCAAATTTACATATAATGTTTCTGATGAAAAGTTACAATACCTTGATATAGAAATATACAATGAAAACCATGGCTTCAGTTCAAAGGTACGTAGAAAAAGTACCTATTCCAACTCATTCTTGCATTTTGGTAGTGCACATCCCTACCAGTACAAGAAGAACATAGTCAAATGGCAGCTCGTGAGAGCTAGTGGAATGACTTCTAACAATGAGGAGTTTGAAAATGAATGCATTTTCCTCAGAAGTCTGTTCAGTGCAAGAGGCTACCCAAATGACCTGTTAGATGATGCCATGAAACATGTACAGGAGGGTAGGCATGAAATATTTAAACCCATTTTGGGTCAGACGTCTGGGGTATGTGCTGAGAAGAAGCATTATCAGAAATGATGAGTATAGCAAAGCCCGAGTATAATGATAGTACTGGTATAGTCAGGAACATTATTAGCTCAGAATGGAAAAAGTTCACTAGCCTCACAGATTTAGAAAAAATATCAAAAATGGAGTTGAGGTTTGTATATAAGAACTGTCATAATTTGAAAAATGTTTTAGAAAATGACAAGATGCAAAACAGTTTTAGAAAAACGTTTGGCACTTATAAATGTGGATGGTGCATACAATGTAATTATATAAGCCATGGTGCAGAAATATTTTTAAACAGTAGAAATGTGACTTTAACTAGCATTGATTATTTTAACTGAATCCAGTGGATATGTATATTAAACCTTGTGTGAAAAATGTCAGTCCTTCTATGTGGGTTACGCGGAACATAAATTAAAAGGCGTATTTATGAACATTATTATGATATATCAAATAAAAAGGAAACTAATGCCCTTTACAGACATTCCTTAGTTTGTATGAATGCTAGATTTATATTTTTGTCTTGGAAGGAATCAAGAAAGAAGCAAGAGGGGGACAGTGGAAAGAGAGAGTGGAATATAGAGAATGTTGGTGGCAGATCACTTTACAGGCTACCATTCTACTAGTATTAAATAAAAGTGTATCCATTGATCCCCTCTTAAAATTAAGGGCAGCTAAGTTATGAAAATGTTTAATGTTAAGTTGTCAATCTCGCCTTCATTCTTGCTTGATGGGTTCGGAGCCGATCCTCGGCTCCGACTCGGCACTTGCTAAGCTCGAGAGTCACTTTTACCAGCTCGAGGCAGCCCCATATCCCATGATGCAAGGCGGTAAGTACCCAGATCTCGTTTGCCGCTTCGCTGATGAGGTCCTCCTTTTACCAGCTCCTGGTAAGTGATTCTAATATTACTACTTTTGCCCCTTTTCTTTAAAAAAAACTTTAGATAGTTAGTTTAAATACAGTTTTAGTCCCCTTCTGACAAGAATTTTCCCTGTCTCCTTAAAATTTCTAGTCAGACTTTCTCCCATCCCATCCCCCCCCCCTGTTAGGGTGTGTGTGTGTGTCTTTTATTAATAGTTTTATATATATTTTAATTTCCTAGACTAGTGTTGTGTGTGTGTGTGATTCACTATGTCTAAGGAAAGGGTCTCAGGCTTTAAGAAGTGTGACTCGTGCTGTCAGAAGATGTCTCTGACAGACGGTCACACTTCTTGCCTTTACTGCCTGGGGCCTCTTCACCTGCAGGACTCCTGTGCTATATGTCACTCTTTCAGCCAGAGAGTCCTGCAGGAAAGAAGGAACAAATTAATCTTGAGGGGCCTTCTTAAGCCGGAGGGCTCTCCGGCTAAGTCGGCTCCATCTAAGACTTCAAAGTCTTCCAAGGCCCAGGCTTCTGTGTCCAAGCCTGTGGCCTCGGCTCTGACTCTTTCTGAGTCGAGATCGGCTCTGGCTGGAGCCGATTCTGCTGCACTTAAACCTTCCGATTCTGGTTCGACCACTTCGGTGTCGGCTCCGATCGGTTCCGACCACCATGTGGCTCAGGCATCGGTGTCGGCTCCGATCGGCTCCGACACCGTTACTTTTGTGGCTGTATCGGCTCCGGCTGGAGCCGATGCATCGAAGCTACCTGTCGGCTCCGATAAGTTGTCGGCTCCGTCAGTTTCAGTGGTTTCATCGGCTCCGATGGCTCCTTCGAGGAAGAGGTCTAGGTCCCCTTCCTTGGAGCCGATACTTTCGGCTCGGCCGCCTCTCCTCTCGGAACGGAGCCATCGGAGCCGATCTTCAAGGTCATCCAGGCTTTCTGACCATGATTTAGAGAGAGTGGTCAGTAGATTACTTAAGTCACAGGCATTGGCCCAAATGTTACATAGTCCGTCTCAGCAGACGACTATTGGTCCACACCCCATTGCAGTTCCTCCTTCAACTCTACCCCAGAGATTGGAGTTGGAGTCTTCGGGAATGGTTACTGCTACGGCTGAGGGACAGATACCCCCTTCTGTTCCTTCAGCCTCTACTCTTATCTCCTCTTGAGACCTTCCTTAGAGGGATTCGTGGCCGGGCTTCCTGGTCTCCTCCGAGGGGTGAGTGGCATCGGACCCTTGTCCGAGCCCGCTCTTCCCCTTGGAGCCTCGGCCTTGGTGAGCTCGGCTCCGACATCTGCCTCGGAGACTTCCCCTTTGGTGGGCCCCGGAGTTCCTAGCTCTTCGGAACGGGTTCTCTCGGACCTTCCTGGGAGGGGAGCCTTCGAGGTGATGAAGAGTGTGCTGGCCACTGGTCTCAGCCAGCAGTCTGTTCCCTTAGCTCCTCCCTCTATAGTGCCTGTTGACATCTCTGCCACTTCTCTTGCTACAGGACCCAGAGATCCTCCGCCTCAGGTTTCCCCACTGGGAATATCCCCCTCTTCCGAGGATTCTCCTGATGTGTCGGGAGATCCTCCGCGGAAGAGGACCTGTAAGAGGAAACATGTAGACTCCCCCGAGTCTATCACTTCAGATACTGACTTAGATGAGTCAGAGGGATCCCCAAGATCCCCCTCTGAGGATGTCTCCTTCTCAGACATCCTAGAACTACTTAGACAGAGGGGAAACTGGCCCACCAATAATCCCTCTGAGGATGAGTCAGTATACCTGGAGGCGTTTGGATCTCGGCCCTCCACCTCCTGGGTGTCTCCGCCTTTCGACCCCCTTATGCAGGTTATTGCCCGAAAGGCGTGGGCTGCTCCTGACTCTGTAGAGCCAGTCCCTAGGAGGCCTTCAAAATTTATTACTGCCCCGTCGGACAAGCAATTCCTCACTAAAGGTGTCCCCGCTGATGCCATGGTGGTGGCTGCTGCCACCAAGAAGGAACTTGCAGATCCTTCTGTACCTGTCCATCCTCCTAATAAGGACTCTAGGACCATGGATAGGTACGGTAAGCGGATGTTTTCTTCAGCGACCTTTGCTATGCGTTCGCTGAACTACCTATGTCACTTCACCAGACTCCAAAGGGATATCCTTAAGGAGCTAGGTGAAGTTGTGCAGGATCCTACAGCTGCAGGGGCTCAGGAAAAATTGCTTCGCAGCTAGGAACCCTTAACTCCATTGCAAACTCCTCCATGCGGCTAATATCATATGCTGCTGATGGAGCGAGTAGGGCCGCAGGTACAGGTGTGGCTCTTAGACGCCAAGCCTGGATGCGGCTATGTAACTTTGCAGATCCCTTTAAGGCGTCCTTCACAAACTCTCCCTTTGATGGGTCAGCTTTGTTTGGCCCTCAAGTGAAGGAAACATTGACCAGGTGTGAGCAGGACGGCAAAACTCTTTCTGCCGTAGGAGTCCGTTTTCCCACACCTTCTAGACCTTACCCCAAAGGACAGAAGGGTGGCAAAATGTGGTTCCATAAATCCCAAGGAGTCACGCCGATTCACGTGGTCAGTTTACCCCTAGAGGCAGAGGGGTAACAACAACAGACGCTCTAGAGGCAGAGGGGTCCACAAAACCAGGGAAACAGAGAGTCTCTCTCTGACAAGCCCTTTCAGCATCCCTGAGATGTTGCCCAGCTGTCCCTCCTTGGAGGCAGTCGGGGGAAGATTATCGCTGTACCCAGAAGCCTGGCATTCCCTCACTCAAGACAGATGGGTACAGTCGATCATATCCGAGGGTTACATGATTCCTTTCGAGGAAAGTCCCTTTTATCCCTTAAATTCCCTTCCAGATGTACCACCCGGTCTAAGGGAAATTGCAGAGTTAGAAGTCTTAAAACTACTGCAAAAAAGAGCCATTCAGCCAGTTACAACAGACCATTCAGAGCCCGGAATCTACTCAAGGTTCTTTTTGGTCCCCAAAAAGATGGGAGACTGGAGACCAATATTGGATCTCAGCAGACTCAACAAGTCTGTGAGGAAGACAAGATTCCGAATG
Organism: Protopterus annectens; assembly: GCF_019279795.1. Lineage (NCBI taxonomy): Eukaryota > Metazoa > Chordata > Ceratodontiformes > Protopteridae > Protopterus > Protopterus annectens. The sequence continues at coordinate 517,376,984 of NC_056738.1, read as the reverse complement.
GTCACTCTTCAGTCAATTCTGCCCTTCTTACAGAAGGACAACTGGATGTGCTCAATAGATCTTCAGGATGCGTATTATCACATAAAAATACACAAACGCTCCAGGAGATTTCTCCGCTTTCGGCTGGGGTCCAGTCATTTCCAGTTCAGAGCCCTGCCCTTTGGTCTCACTACAGCCCCCAGAGTGTTCACCAAGTGTATGGCAGTGGTCACGGCTCACCTGAGACGTCTAGGATTCCAGGTGTTTCCGTATCTCGACGACTGGCTCCTTTCAGCCACCACCAGGCATCAGCTTGTTCAAGCCAGGGATTACACAATAAATCTTTGTGCTCAATTGGGCATCTCGATCAACTTCGAAAAGTCATCCTTATCTCCCTGCCAGTCTATTACTTTCATAGGCGCAAACTTAAACACTGTTCGGATGTCAGCTACCCTTACAGATCAAAGAGTTTCAGACATTCAAAGTCATGTCAGGATCATTCTAGCCAACAAGAAAATACAGGCCAGAATGGTTCTAAAGGTATTAGGCCTCATGGCTGCGGCCATTACTCTTCTTCCCCTGGCTCGTTTCTATATGCGCCTTCTTCAGTGGATGTTGTTCACTCAGTGGTCTTACCAACAACTTCCAATGCGTTACCAGATTCTGGTGACACAGACTTTCAAAAATCATCTTGCTTGGTGGATCACATCTCCCCAGGTTCACCAAGGCAGACACTTTGTACCCCCATCCCCGGTAGCCACTGTCACCACGGATGCCTCCCTGATCGGGTGGGGGGGTCATTATCAGGGCAGGATGGTTCATGGGACGTGGCAGCCGTTCGAGTACCACCTGCACATAAATGTCCTGGAGATGAGAGCAGTGCTTTTAACGTTGCAAGCCCTCAACGACTTTCTTCCCGTAGGGACAATTGCAGTCCACACAGACAACATGTCTGTAGTTTGGTATATCAACAAACAGGGCGGAACCAAGTCCTACCCCTTGTGTCGAGAAGCGCTCAGACTATGGCAATGGGCAATCTCCTCTCATCGGTTTCTGGTAGCAACGCATATCCCTGGGAAAACCAACATTGTAGCGGACAGATTGAGCAGAGCTATTCTCATGCCTCACGAGTGGTCTCTCAAGCAATCTATAGTGGAAGAGATTTTTCTGGAATGGGGTCGCCCATGTTGCGATCTTTTTGCTACTCCCCAAAACAGCAAATGCCCGGACTTCTTCTCTCTCTTCCCTCTACCAGGCCATCCCCCCAGAGACGCTCTGACCCAGGATTGGCCCCAGGGACTTCTTTATGCCTTTCCTCCATTTCCTCTGATCCCTCAAGTTATCCAGAAAGCAACCGTTTTGAGAGCCAAAATGATTCTCATTGCTCCTTACTGGCCTCGACAAGTTTGGTTCCCGTTCCTCCATCGTCACCTTTTGGTGCAGCCGTGGCATCTGGACCCAGTGCCAGATCTTCTGATTCACCAATCCGGTCAGCTGCACCGGTCTATCCCTTCTCTCAACCTCACAGCATGGTTGCTCCACTTCCTTCCTTAGCCAGGCTCCTTTGATCTCTAACCCTGTTAGAGACATCATAGTAGCTTCTTTAAAATCCTCTACCAGGAGGATTTATGCAAGCAAATGGAAACGTTTCTCTTATTGGGCTAAAGCCAAGAATATTGATCCTTTCACTGCCCCAGTTCAGGCAGTTCTGGACTTCTTAGCAGAGATTTTTCATGCAGGCTCCTCTTCTTCCACAGTCAGAGTTCAATTGGCTGCTATCTCGAACTTTCATGTCGGGATTGCAGATCACAATATTATGTCCCATAGGCTTTGTAGAGCCTTCTTGAAAGGAATTTTCCTGCTAAAGCCTCCAATCAGGAATCCTCCTCCTCAATGGGATCTAAATTTAGTGCTGACATCCTTGATTCTTCCCCTTCGAGCCAGCTGTTTCTTGCTCCCTAAAATTTCTATCTTGGAAAACTTTAATCCAAGTAGCTATTACAGGCGCGAGGAGGGTGTCTGAACTTCATGCTCTATCGGTTCGACCCCTATTTGGTCTTTCACAAAGACAGAGTATCATTGAGAACTAATCCGACCTTTTGCCTAAGGTCGCCTCAAAGACCAATTTGAATCAATCCATTGATCTCCCTGTATTTTTCCCAAACTATTCGAACAGATCCGAACAAAAACTGCATTATCTTGATGTGCACCGCCAACTCAGATATTATTTGGACAGAACTAAACAATTTAGGAAATCTGATCAACTCTTTGTTTCCTATGCGGATAACAAGAAAGGCCTTCCTGTCTCTAAAGTGACCTTGTCTAGATGGCTTTCTTCGGTCATCTCTGAAATTTATCTGCTCAGGGGAAAACAGCTGTGCTCAAAACCTAAAGCACATTCAACTAGGAGCTTAGCTACTTCTACAGCCTTTCAAGCTAGACTTCCTTTAGACACTATTTGTGCAGCGGCCACTTGGTCCACTCCTCATACTTTTGTTTCCCATTACAAATTGGACTTGGCCTCCAGGGATAGAGCCAGTTTTGGCTCTACAGTCCTCAAGAGTCTGTTCCATTGAGCCACCCAGGATAGAGGTGCTAGGGACGCGGTCCCATCAAGCAAGAATGAAGGCGAGATTGACAACTTAACATTAAGAAGTTATGTACCTACCATAACGTTCCATGTTAGTTGTCTTCTCTCGCCTTCTTTCTTGCGACCCTCCCTCCTTCCCCCAGGCCTGGACAGACCTTTTTTCTGTAAGGAGTTATTATGCTGAAGACCATTCAGTCCTGGTCTTTCTTCCATCCTGTAGGCTTTCTTTCTTCCTTTGGGAAGTGTTTTATGCTTGGTGCTACTGCCGTTTGTCATCAAACGAGATCTGGGTACTTACCGCCTTGCATCATGGGATATGGGGCTGCCTCGAGCTGGTAAAAGTGACTCTCGAGCTTAGCAAGTGCCGAGTCGGAGCCGAGGATCGGCTCCGAACCCATCAAGCAAGAAAGAAGGCGAGAGAAGACAACTAACATGGAACGTTATGGTAGGTACATAACTTCTTATTAACAAACCAATGCTTAATTTGTGGTATGTGTATTTTGTATATACATATACTTTTATCTGTGATTTACACTTTCTCCACTTGAGGGCGCCAAATGATTATTTTTATACTTTATTCATTCACACTGCAGCAGAGTCTGATATTTTACATAATATACATATTCATTCATACAGCTTTTAAAGTAAAAATGTTTAAGTATTTATTCAATCTTTTTTGGAGAAGAGAGTTACACTTTTATATAATTTATAACATTGACAATTTTTAAATGTATTTTAGCATTTTTTTAAGTTGATTTTAAAAAGTCTTTTAGTCCTTCTAACATGGTTTGTGATGAATATTCATGAGTTTTATGATAATGATGTCTTAACAATTTGTCTTTTTGTATTGGTCGGTTTGCTTGTTAGGATGCTATATAACTCTGAGTTTGATTGTTAGATCAACATCTGATGAAGTTTTAAAACAAAAACGCTATGTTTTATATGGCTGCGTTCATGTGTTTTATTCTTTATTAAAATTGGTTTATCTCCTGGCTGGTTTTGACACCTTGGTACCTTGGATTTGTTTCTTGGTGTTTGCTGGGTGCCAATGTGCCTCTTTTGTTATGATTTATGTAGGCCTTATTGTGATATGGAATGAGGAAGTGTCATCTTACAAGTATTACACCATCAGCATCTTAAAGACTAGCTCTTATTTGCTGCTTACTAGTGAGATGTTTATTTTAGTTTCATATTATTTCTGAATATTGATTTTCAAACATTCATTTCTACCATGTTATTATTTATCTTAGTGGTTATCTGTTTTTGCAACATGGGATGTTTCTGTCCGAGGCACGGCTTCCTGCCCGTTTGGCACATTGCTTGTTGATTATTTGGTCCTTAACTGTTGGAGGCTGGATGCAGTCACTGGGCAGGAGCCAGGAGGACCTAAGTATAATACATCCATCTGCAGAAGAAAACATGAATCTTTCATGACAACACGTGCCCATACCTTCTTTTTAACTATTATAACATTACATTTTGCAAGTCACAATACTATAGGCAATTTCACTAAGTACCTGTAAATTAAATTTGCCTCACAATTATTTCTTGGTAGTTTTCCTTTAACGGCATTTATTATCAAGCTAAAAAAAGTATGATGAACCCCCATTCCATGTTCAATCTCTTTGCTTAACCAGCCATTTACTAATATCTTTCTAAATGCATTTTCGTAAATAACTGTACTAATTTCAACCTGCATGTCATATGTTTCAAAATATTCCATAAGTGATTAGGACATATTCAGGTTACAGACTGGAATTTGTGTCTTGTGTTTGTGTACGGAAGCGGATGGGTATTCCTTCATGAGAGGCTGAAGGATATGTTTACGCTGTAATAATATATCACAGTATCATCTTAACAATATAGCCCTGACTGGGCATGTGATCCTGACTTTGGACTTCACAATGACGGTTCATATGGAGGTGTTACCATGCTTTGACTATTGTATTAACCTTCGCTCTGTGCTTACTGGCGGAAACCTCGCATGGCTGCAGAAGTGGAATACTTGGCATCAGGTTATTATCGGGGGGTGAAATTTACGTGCCCTGTAATGCCCTCCTGTGAGATCTGGACTAGATGATGGTCATTAATAGGTATGTCTTTAAAATTCTAACACTTCGCCATGATGTCCTTCTGGTTCTGCTTATTTAAAGGAATTGGTGGTACTCTATATGTCAGTAAGGGATCTTGGTTCATCAGGTAAGATGGTGCGGTAGCTCTTCCGAGGGCAAGGCTCCTTTGGAAAAATCTCCTCAGTTTGAGCATGCATGTGTGAAGGCTCTTTCAAGAGGTTCTTCAAATTCCTGTCCCGAGAACTGGCCTATTTAAATGTTATGCAAGTCACTGGTTCTGTTTTTACTTTTGTAATTCTGCCTTTGAATCTGTTTGAATTATGCACCCTTTATTAATGCTCTTCTTATTTTATTTTAATTGTGAAATAATTAGCATTATTAAGCATCTATAATAAATACATTTGTCTGATTATTTTTTTCTTTGTTTGTTAAATTATGAATTAAGTTTGACTTGCAAATTAATTACTTGTTAGGATCTTGTTAGTAGGTTTACAGTTTAAATTTGCCAGTTTCTTTACAGCTGCTTACCATACCTCCCAACCGTACCGAATTACTCATTTTTTACTGAGTGTTGGGGTCCAAATAATGGGATGCCACGATTCCTGAGTGTCACCCCTAATTTCCGAATTCCCGCCACTTTTCTTTTAAAAGTTTTAAAGTTTTATTTCCGGGTTTTGAGCTGACGTCATCACGTGCGCGATGACGTCAGCTCCATGAAACAGCTTGTCGGAATTGAGCTTTAAGCTCAACGTGCAGGGACTATGTGCATTTCTGGCTGCTGCTCAAATCCTTTAACCGTGAGTCTGGCTTGCTTTAATGTACTACTACTGCTGCATGCCGAGCCCAGAAACTGCCTGCATAGGCGGCTTAAGAGCTAAACTGATAGCCATTGTTTGCATGGAAAGGTAGGAGCTGGATGGATGGAATGAGTTGTTTTTGCTGCTGGTGCTGCCAAATATTTATTGAGTTACCTGGTGTGTGTATGTGTATGGAATGAGCCATTTTGCTGAATAGTTGATAGCCATTGTTTGCCTGGAAAGGTAGGAGCTGGATGGATGAAATGCTGCTGCCGAATATTTATTGAGCTACCTGGTGCTGATGTGTGGGTATGGAATGAGCCGTTTTGCCGAATAGTTCATAGCCGTTGTTTGGCTGGAAAGGTAGGAGCTGGATGGATGAAATGAGCCGTTTCTTTGCTGCATATTTATTGATGGAATGACAAGCCATTTCTTTGCTCCATATTTACTAAGAGATGTCTGTATGGGTGTGTGTGTGCGTGTGTGTGTGTGTGTGTGTGTGTGTGTGTGTGTGTGTGTGTGTGTGTATTTCCTGGGTTCAGGAATTTGGTTCTTGGACTCCAAGAGTAGTATTTGTCTAAACTGTTGCATGCTTTAAATAAAAAGCAGTCAGTGTATTGATTATCTGTCAACACAATGGCTTTGGAGGCAGAAAATGGAAAAAAGTGTTTCTGTTTCTCAGGTTGGTTTTGTTTTGTTTTTGTTGCAGGCAGTAAACTAATCCAGACTTTTTTAGTTAGAATTTGAAGAGGTTTTGACAGAGAATTGGAGGATTTAGCCAGAACTAAGCCATATATAAAATCCAAATATTTAACTGTTACTGAGCTATTTGTTTCAAATTTTCATTCTGCAACAATATAAAGTGCCTTGATGCTTGAAAAACAACCTGTAGAAATATGTACATATTCTTAGTATGGTTAACAAGTGGATTGTGAATATGTAGGTCCTACGTATATTGTACTTCTGTCTTCATTGATGTGTATTATTTGTGTACTGTGCTAGTAAGTTGCATGTTTTATCATATATTTTCACTTGTTTCTATTACTACTTATCTAGGTCTTATCTGTAAGTGGTAATTTCTGGCCAGCCCACTAAACTGGTTAACAAATGAAACAAACAATGCAGTGGAAGGCGAGGAGATAACATTTAATAATGCCAGCCTTATGACAGCAAATGGTTTTAGACAGATTACTGGAATACACTTAATAAAGTTTTTTTATGTATGCATTAATGAAGCCATGTTACCCCACTTAATTCAGTGGCAGGGAGATATCCACATTACTGGCAAGTTTAGCTCACAAATAGGATTGGGACCAGGGTTGACCTCATTTTCCCTTGGGACATAGTTTCAAGATGCCTCATTTAATCAAAGTTACACAGTTTTACATCAGAAAGTAATAGATACATCATAAGGTATGTTTTAAAAATTAATAATTTCCATTGTTTATACTTCAGACTTTTTTCTCTTCCATTGGAAGCCTTAAAATGCAAGCATTACATTATGAATGTGTGTGTGTGTGTGTGTGTGTGTGTGTGTGTGTGTGTGTGTGTGTGTGTAAGTAGACTTTTATGATCAAACTGTTCTAAATTGAACAGTTTTGTCATTATTGGTTCATGCATTTTGTTTCAGTGCCTACTTGAAAAATGTTCAAACAATAAATTTAAAATGCACTCTAAGTCTAACAAGTGTGCTGTATTTTACAAAGAAGGTGTATTGAAGAACCCATGTGTATGTTTCTTGTTTTGTGTGCAAGGGGCCTATGGTATGAAAACAGCCCAACGGCAATCTTTATCCACCACTGGCCTGATGCATTTTCTTTGGATGTGGTGTGGGTTTCAATGCTGTGTCAATGAATGTGAGTTTCAAGGGCAGGGAAGTTTTAATGCTAAGTCTGTTTTCATTGTGAGACAGTATTGCTTTGTTTAGCAGATGTCTATTAGTGTTTGTGCATTGTGCTATAAAATGTAAAAATAAAATCCAAATAATCACTGTAGAAGTAAAGTAGTATGCACATTAGTGTTTATGATAAATGGGGCAAAATAGCCATTGGAATGGCAGCAGGGGAACTCTGGTGCCATATTTTGGTTGTCTGTTCTTCAGTTTGCGTTTGAAAGTTGGTATCCCAGAATTCCATTGGAGTGGGTGGGGTACGTAATTATGCATGCACATTTTATGTTAATCAGCGTACAGATTTGTACCTATTTTTCATGGGCCCTGTTCAGATTTTTGATGTTTCCAGGTTGAGAGGTATGCTGCTTACAGATGTGTAAGAACATGGCATTTTCCATTTCGCTGATTTACAACTGTTTACATCTTTTGGCTTGTAGTCTAGTTACAAGGCCCTTGCTGAATAATGCATTGTGCAATGGCTTAGATTTGTAGACTATGTGAAATGTATTTTCTGATTCATACTGTACATGTGGTGACACAGGGCATATTATTTAATCGTGCTAACTTATTTCTGAAGTGTACTAGGCCTAGTATTTGCTCTTTGACTGATAAATTAACTGTTTGAACAAATGCACAGCTTTGCTTTGCATTTGTAAGACAAATAGGGAAACTAGGCAAGGAAAGAGGGGTGTTGTGCTCTGTATGTGGGCCAGCAGTTTTTCTCATGGAGCTTTTGGCTGGTAGAGGTTGTAGAAGTCTATAGGGGAGTGGGGCAACTTCAAGAGAGAAAGAGAATAGAGCTAGAAATAATAGTGGACTGGCTACCAAGATTTTAAACTGTCAAATCGGACTGGTTGGAGCCAAGAGGAGGCTAGCATAGCCGGTCTTGGGCATAGGCCAACTAGTCGGCTGCTTAGGGTGCCACTCTAGCAGGGGCGCTTTTCCAGTATTTGTTTATTTTTTTGTAGTGATTTCTTTAAAATATGTTGAATTAATACAGGAAAAAAATGAAGAGTAAAACAAACTGTGAGAAAAAGTAAGAAAAAGTTATCTAGATGAAGTGTAGGTAGTCCAGGATGGGGGCACCGGGTGGTGAAGGAGGCCGCTGTGGAGCCCTTTTGCCTAGGCCACCAGTTTACCTAAGGCTGGCCCTGGAGGCTAGTAGACACAATGAGATTGGAAAAGACAGGGAGGAGAAAGGCAGAGGCCAAGAAACCATGGAAGAAGTTGCCAAAGGAGTACAGGCAAGTGATGTAGCACGAAATAGCCAAAAGGAAAACATGAAAAAGGCAGCCAGAAAAAAGAGAGCAACGAGAAGCAAGCAAAGGTAGAAGGATAGTGACAGAGAGTAATGGGAAATGATGAAGTGAAGATGAAGAAAGATGTGACCACTCAGGGGGCAGCACCACCTTAAATACAGGGTAAAGTGTGCAGGGAGGGGCACTCAGCCAGACAGAAGGAACACAGAGTTAAAAGGAGAGAAGAAAGCAGAAGACTTTCTTGTAATTGTGCAAGACTGACTTGAAAGAGATCAAATGCATCGCAGAGTGTGAGACAACCAACACAGACTGTGCGGACAGCTGGAGGTAATGGAACAAAAGGCTAAATTATTATGTATAGGAGAAATAAGGGCATGCAACAAGAAATGAAGGAGAATAAAGCCACTGTGGGGACATATAAAGTGACTATAAACTCACCAAGGGAATTAAGAATCTTGGCAAAAAAGCAGAGGAGGCAAGGCTATAGTTAAATCAGTATTTGAACTAGAATTTAGCAAGACATGGGAGGGGGTGAAAAAAAGTTGTCTTTAAGGGAGTGTAGCGGATGTTTGTTATTTTACATGTTGGTATAGATGACCTGTCAAAGGGACAGCAGAAGTAGCAGCAAGTTGGACCATGGAGGGGTCAGAGAGAGAGAGAGAGAGAGATCAGGACAAGCGGTAGCATCCTCAGATGCGTTACTGTACCAGTAATCAGCACACAGGGTAGTAGGAGATAAGGGAGCATAACGTCAGAATGTGACAGAGGACAACAAACAAAGGCTTGAAACTGCTGGGAGGATGGAGAGTGAAGAGGAAGAGAAATCAGTTCTATGCAGGAAAGGCTCACTCTTAGACAGAAGGGAGAGTGGGGCTCAGTGTTGAGTTAGAAAGGAACACTGAAAAGCTGGTTGAGGCAGTAGACAAGAAAGACAAGTCTGTGACTGCAGGAGCATAGAGAAGTGTGAGAGAGACTATCTGCATGCCAAATAGTGTTCCATGTTAGCACAGAAGAGACAATAATGGTCAGAGATGTACTGGAAAAGTACAGTTCAAAGTCGGGTCTATATTAGAACAACAAATAATTAAAATGTTGAACACTCTAAAGAGCGAAAATGCTGGACCTTGAAGTAGTTATTATGGGGGGCTGTGCCCCCCACACCCCCCGCTAAGTATATATACCAACTCTGAGATTGCACTAGAGTGAGGAAAGAGCAAATATTCTGATCTTCACTGTACTGCGAGCTCGCAAAAAACACTTTGAGGTCCAGTATTTTCTTTAGAGTGTTCGACATGTTAATTATTCATTGTTTTAATACAGACCCTTCAATGTCTGTACCTTTAAACTGTGGTGAAAGAGGAGCAGGCAGGCCACAGATGCAGAAGAGGAGATAGACAGTCATGCAGTAGTAAGAAGAAAAAAGGTTTACAGAACACAACAGAAGAACAAATAGGAGTGAGCTGGAGCATAGTGGGGTAGTATTACTGTACAGGGCAAGAGTAGAAGGTAGAAAGGTTGGAGAGCTACAGGCAGTGATACACTGATTATCAAAGGAGAGACTACTGTCCACCTGGGTCCCAAGGTCTCTTATCACACATTCGGTGTTAAGTAGACTGCTGCCTATGTGGTAGTTCATGGGTACAGAGTTTTTACCAAAGGAGATGACAATGCACTTTTTGGCACTGAGCTTGAGGCCATGGCTCTAACACCAGGCATCTGTCTCAGTGATGCCCTTATTTAGAGCATTCTGTAACCATTACTGAGGTCGCTACCTCAGATACTAACTTAACTACCTAGGTGCGTTTTTGATTATGCTTAAAACCACTGTAATATAGTGCCTGTACAAAGTGTATCCTGTCGGCTGTCATTGGCTTCTGTGTCACAACAGTTTTGCTGTGTCCTACTCGCAAGAGCATAGTATCTGTGCGTATTTTTGTGGGTATTTGTAGTGGCCTTTTTGCTGCAAGTATTGCTCTGATTTCCCTGTTTGCAACTGCTATACTGTGCTTGACTTGCATCCACATAGTATCTATAGGTACTATAATTGGCCTTTTCTCTGCAAGGAATTGTTTTTTTTTTTGCCCTAGTAAACCATACAACTTGCAGCGTTAGCATCAGTACCTACCTCACCAGTTGCATTAGAACATTAATCATGCACTGCATGTTATATTTTTGTGGTCTAGCTGTGACATTGACATTTAATCTGTACTGTATTTCATAATTTGTGGTCTAGCTATGCCAATAACATTCTATCTGTACTGCGTTTCTTAACGTGTCTCTCAAGATTACACCACTGTATTTGCCTATTGATTATGTCTATTGCTTTATGTGCTAAAGTCTCTGTTAAGCATTAGTGCGCACCCACCATAGTAACAAATTATGTTGTTTGAATGTATTTCCATGCCATAGAGTAGTAGCTGGCACTCTGTAAACGTATTATTTATCTCTGTAATATCTATTGTTGGTATAGGCATGTGCTTTTTACTATATGTAACTGTTAGCTGAATTTTTTAATGATAGGTAATAGCTAATTGCTAGTTCTTAACCTTGCACTACAGTTATATCTTCTGACTCCATTCCTCTCTCTATTTCTCAGCTTCCATTTCCTCTCCTACACCTATTTCCTACTGTCTGACCCCCTATCTGCTCTGCTCCCCCCCCACTCTTCACTTGACTTAACTGTCTCTCTTACCTCCCTCTCTCTCTCTTCCATTACGCCCTCTCATTATAGGTTCCTCCTCTATCCTATCTTTTGCCTTTTCTGCTTTCCAACCTTGTAACTTCTTCTCAGGCAATCCCCAATACGTTTCTGTCCTATTTCTCCCTTCATTCTCTCCAATACTCTATCCTAACTAATATTACTCTTGCTTATCTCACCCTCATCCTTATATCTATCTTTATTTTACAGGTCCCTGCATCACTACAAAGACTGGAGAGTATATTTGTTAACCCAGGAGGAATACCCTTACCCTCTCTGATTGCTATATCTTCAGTGAAGTCCTTCCCAGCAACAGTCCCTTTTAAAACAGTATATGTGGAAATTTATTTGGTTTTACCCTGGCTTTTTACCTTTTACCTCTTCAAAGCTATTCCTGGTCAGCCTCAACTCATTCCAAAACACCCGCTATCCCCCCTTAGCTCTCTCTCAGTCATTTAGTTTAACATCTAGCCAATGGTAAGCATTTAACCTTTAGTCTATTATCTGCTGCCGACCTACCTTACAAACCTCTCTGCTCTGTTCTGCTAGCTGTAGCTGCCCTTTTATTACCTCTCCCACTACCTTACCCCCTATGCTTATCTGTATACTGTGTCTCCCACTCAATCTACCTTCAGTGTAGTCTAACTTACGTTTTACTATCACTACCTTCAATCTCTGTAGCCCTTCTTCCCCCTCTACTACTATTTAACCTCATATACCTCTCTGGCTTATCCCTCTGCACTGCAGCCAACCATTACTTTCCTCCAGAATTTAGTGCATAAAAGTAACTAAGAGGAACCATTCTCACAGCTATCTCCCCAGCTTAAATTACCTCTCTCACTGATTGTTTTTTTTTTGCTGCTCCTCTATATACATACATACTCTGATCCTCAGAGATGGTGCAGCCCTACTCCTTTCGCCCTCGCTAATGCTCGGGCTCACTTCACTCCCCTACCCTACCCCCATTCCCACACACCCCTACATCAATTACATTTATAGCTATACACCACACCCAAACATACACACTCCCAATTATCCATTCTAACCCTATCAATTATTCCCACTCTTACACCCTTCACCACATCCAATTCCATACTCAACCCCTAGAAATATTAATTATTTTATTTATTATTTATTTATTTATTTTACATTTGTTGACCGGGCTAGTCTAACTGGATACATGTCCATTTTCAGTAGAGGCCTGGGGAGATAAGCTCCAATACAGATAAATGAAAAACTTAGTAATCAATATACCAAATGAGACTAAATCAAAATATTCATATTAAAATAGCAGATTTCGGGTACCTAAACACAAAAAAATAACAGGAAAGATAACTAAATAGCAGAATTAATTATACATAAAAAGAAAAAAATATTGCAGGTTAACCATATTATTCTGTGAGGATAAACAAAAAATATTGTAGTGCGAGAATGCTTCTACTATACAGTATGCAGTTATAAGTCATTTATAAATAGAAAGACTAAGGTCTAGAGGGGAGGCAGGATAAGTATATACATAATGTAAAAGGAAGAAAAACAAGTATATTTTTCAGTAGGAAATGTAAAGGGAGATTCTGCATAGTGAAGTTTGGGAGGAAAACAGAATTTATAGGGATAAAATATGTACTCATTTCTGAGTAGTGAGGGCTAGGCAGAGTTTAGTTCAATTAGATATATAGTTGTCTAGTCAGGTTTAGTACAGGGGCACAATCAGTGTGTTCTAAGGAAGGGTTTTAGTCTATTTTTGAAGAGTGATAGAGAGGAAAGAGAGGAGAGGCCACTGGGGAGAAGATTCCATGTTTTTCCAACAGTATTGGAGAAGAGAGATTCGCCAGCTTTGTTGTTAGGTTTAGAAATGTATAAAATATTTTTGAGAGAAGAACGCAGTGATTTCAGATTTGTGTATGGAGTGATGAGGGTAGATAGACTAGGAGTGCAGGAAGGTTTATAAAGAGTTTTATGGGCGATGGTTAGTTGATGGAATTTAATCAAGTTTTGTAGTTCAAGCCATCCCAGCTGTTTTATATTTAAGCAGTGGTGGGTTCTGTAAGGGTTACCTGTTGCAAATCTAGCAATATTACTGTAGGAAGTTTCCAGTTTGCTGAGGTTATTTTTTGAAAGGTTAGTAAAAATAGGTGAGGCATAAAGGAGGGTAGAGATTAGATGAGTATGGGCTATAGTTGTTCTAGCTGTGGGAGAAAGGAATGATTTAATTCTATAGAGGGAGCCAAGTTTTTTGTTGACAGTTTTTATTGTATTGTTGATATGGATGTCAAAGTTCAAGTTGTTATCAATGGTAATTCCGAGTAGTTTGGTAGATGTGTCGGGTGATAGGATGGTGCCGTTAGTGGATATAACTGAGAAATCAAGTGGAGAGGACTTGTGGGCTGGATTAAAGAGGAGGAGTTTAGTTTTTTGGGGGTTCAAGAGAAGACAACATTGTGTAAACCATTGTTCAACTGTGTTAAATACTTTCTGGGTAAGAGAGAGAAGTTCAGATGTGGATTTGGCTGAGCATATAAGTGTTGAGTCATCAGCATATTGTATGCATGTGGCTTGGGGGATGGCTAGATGAAGGTCATTAATAAATATTGAGAAGAGGAGAGGTCCAAGTATAGACCCTTGAGGGACACCCAGTGAAACTGGTTGGAGGGTAGAAAGAGTCTTATGCCAAATAACTGCCTGTTGTCTTTTATCTAGGTAGGACTGGAACCATTTTATAGAAGGTGCATCAAATGATAGTGATTCTAGTATATTGAGGAGAATCTGATGATTGACCATGTCGAATGCTTTAGACAGGTCAATGAATAGTTCCGACGAGAGGTTATTAAGGTTACGATTTTTGTTAATATAATCTGTAAAGGAAAGGAGGGCAGTGGTAGTACTGTGTGACGGTCTGAAATGATGTTGACAGCTGGAAAGTAAGTTATTTTGCGTTAAGTGGTCAAGTAGTTGCCTATGGATACATTTCTCCATGATCTTTGCTAGAGGGGAGAGAAGGGCAATAGGACGGTAGTTGAAGAGCTCATTAGAGTTTCTGCCTTTATGGAGAGGGATAATATGAGAGACTTTGCATAGGCTAGGTATGTGACCTTCGGTAATCGTCCTATTGATCAGAATGGAAACAGGATAAGCTATGGATTTGGCTGATAGCTGTAGATCTGCAGAGGGAGAGCATGGTTTTAGTTTTTGTATGAGGGTTTGGATGTATGTAGTTGGGACAGGTTGTAAATGAAAAGGAGGGGGTGAGGCAGAGTTATAGGTGGCTATTGTGAGACTATTAGGTGTTAGCTGACTAGCCAGTGTTTGGATAGTATTTGTAAAGAAGGTATTGAATGTATTGGCTGTATTTATGGGGTTAGTATGGTCAGTGTCTTGAGGGTTAGGTGTGGTGGATTGACCTGGGTGGAGTAGTTGGTTAATACTAGTCCAGAATTTTTGAGGGTTGTTTTGATTAGTTTGTTGGAATTGTAGGTAGTATTTTTTTTATCAGAGAGTATAGCTTTCTTAGTGTCATTTCTTAAATGTCTAAAGGTTTGTTGGTCAACAGGGTTTTTAGTCATTCTCCATTTGGCCCAGTGTTTATTTCTAAGGTACATTTTGTGTTTGGTTGCTTTTGAAAGCCACGGGGCAGAGTTGGTTTTAACTCTAATTAATCTGGTTGGAGCATGTTGGTTGAGAATGACCAGAAATGTAGAGTTAAAGTACTTGATGGCTTCTTCTAAAGGGAGGTATTTTAAGGGAGACCAATTGCATTAATTGCATATTAATAGCACAAATAAACACAACCAACTCATTACACAACCATCCAATATGTCTTACACACATCACAACCATCCAATATGTCTTACACACATCACAACCAGCATCTACATCCACTATGTTACATATTATGTCTCCTCTCTCTCCCTCTCCTGTCCATTCTCTCCTCTTACCACTCCGAACTTTCTTACACTCCCCCACCACCATAGCAGACAGAATCCACTACCATTCCCATTTGGTTCAGTCACTACCTCATATCACCTTGAGAGCTTACCACCAACCAACCAACCAACCAACCTTTTCCCTACCCATATAAGACTCACACTTACAAAACCAGCCCTCAACCCCCCCCCCCAAAATCAACTAAGATATTACAGAAACTAAGCAAACTCTACCTATATCTACTCCACACACTCACATGCTGTGATGACATTCACCCTAATCCTGGACCTAGTACACCCAACCACCAAAACTTATCATGCCCAAACCCTCTATGTCTTAGACATATCACATCTCTCCTCCTCTTAAACATTAACGCAAGAAGCATGCTTAGCAAAACTCAAGACCTTCATGCCCTACTAGCTCTTTACAAACCAGACATTGTTGTACTAACAGAAACTTGGCTGAAACCACAGCACCACAACAATGAAATTACTGCCCCGGGCTACAACATTATACGTAGAGATCGATGTGAAAGAAAGGGAGGGGGTGTAGCAATTCTATACCAAGACCACATCACTATAGAGCAATTTGAATGTAATTCCAATGAAGTCACAAATGTTGAACTAATTCTAGCTAAACTTAAACTTAACTCTAACAAGCAAATAGTCATTGCAGGTGGTTATATCCCACCAGGTAGCAACACTACCATACTTGAAAGCCTCCTTAACTGGTTGTCATCTTCCCTTCAACATGAAACCATTCTCTCAGGGGCTTTAATATTGACTGGGCAGACTGTTCCAGTCAGAACCCCTCCATCTACATCAACCTGCATGGGTTTACTCAAATTATAACAGCCCCCACAAGAACTGATAAAACCTCCAAACGCCAGTCCATCTTAGACTGGATTCTAATATCTGACCCTACTCTACCTCAAGAATCTGGCTGTCTTCCTGACAGCCTGAGTGACCACCAACCTACCCACTTAATTAGGAACTGAGCCCACCAGAACAAACAACCCATCCTCAGAGTAGTACATAACAAGAAGACCTTTAAAGCCAACAAACTAATCAATTCATTAAAGAGCTGTAACTGGACCTCCCTTAAAAAACTACCTCTTGATGAAGCTGTACAATACTTCAACTCAACCTTCCTAAAAATCCTTGACAGTCATGCACCCTCCAGAACCATTAGAATCAAAACTAACCATGCCCTTTGGCTAACAAAAGATACTAGAATTAAAATGAAAGAAAGAGATAAAGTCTGGTTGCAATTTCGCAAACACAAATCCTACACCCTGAAACAGACTTACGTTGAACTCCGCAATAGAGCCAGAAAATTGATAAAACTTGACAAAATCAACTACAATAAAACCATGCAAGAAAAATATGCCCACAATCCTAAAAAATTCTGGGCCACGATAAATAGTATACTCCACCCAGGAAAATCACCCACTCCTTCCCCTATATTACCAAACAACCATGACAACATCCCTACTCAATTTAATAAATACTTTACAGAAACAGTCCAAGCTCTAGCCAACACACAAAACACAACTAGCAGTCCCATATCAGGAGACACCCCACAATATTTTCATACAAGTAATGACTCCTCCAGTTTCTTCCTACATCCATTCTCACCTAATACTACTGCCAAACTCCTAAAAAACTCAAACCAACCACACTAGCAGCTAACAGTCTACCCGCAGACTTCCAACAGATTTCAGCAGAAGCCATAGCCTATACCACCTCCATTTTCATAAACAAGTCAATCACAGAATGTAAAGTACCTGGCGCATGGAAAATATCAAATATTTTACCATTGCACAAAGGGGATAACTCCACTGAACTTACCAAATTCCGCCCCATTGCTATTCTCTCACCTTTATCAAAAATCTTAGAAAGAGTAATGCATTCACAACTAATGCACTACCTCCTAAAAAATAACCTATTATCCAAATCCCAACTTAGCTTCAGACCCGCCCATAGCACCACCACAGCATTACTTGCCTACACGAACATCGTCAATCAACATGGAAACAATGGATTATTTGTATCCTCCATATTCCTAGACTTGTCCAAAGCCTTTGATATGGTTAATCACAGTATGCTCCTAGAAACCCCTAGCTACCCTCAACATAAGT
The DNA here is from genome assembly GCF_019279795.1 of Protopterus annectens. Lineage (NCBI taxonomy): Eukaryota > Metazoa > Chordata > Ceratodontiformes > Protopteridae > Protopterus > Protopterus annectens. Next base: position 517,359,634 of record NC_056738.1, on the reverse strand, counting down.
TCCCCTACCATATCATGGTTCAACAATTATCAAATCGCCAACAAGCAGTCCTATGGCAAGACCAATTGTCTCCCCTACTGCCAGTAGCCATAGGCATCCCACAAGGATCTATTCTTGGCCCCCTACTATTTTCACTATTCACTAACCACATTGCCTCATCCTCACCCTCTGCCTCAATAGTTAAATATGCAGATGACACTACTATTGTATGCACCGCCGCCACCCTCGATGAGATAAGAACCATAGCACAAAATAACTTCACTCTAGAAACATGGTTCACTAACCTCAAACTTACTCTTAACCCCAAGAAAAACAAGCTCATCCTCTTTAGCCCAGGTAGATCACCTCCACCAAACAATTAATTTACCATAAAATGTAAAGATAATGTACTAATCATCCCAAAAACACAGACTAAACTTCTAGGTGTAGAGATTGACAATAACCTGAAATAGGACATACACATAGCCCAAACAATCAAGAAAGTTAACAAAAAGCTTGGACTCCTGTATAGGAGCAGACAGTTCATCACTAAACACACCAAAGCCACTATTGCAAGAACCCATCTCCTATCCATCCTTCTTTATGCCTCCCCCACCTTAACCATAGGTTCATAGGTTCATAGATTAGTACTAGGCAAACTGAACTTACCAAAATTAATTTATGCTACAACAGAATTGCCAGCTTTGCGGCTGAAACCTCCTATAGAGCCCATCACTGTAAAGCCATCAAACAACTTAAATGGCTTGAGCTACCTCAACTTCTCCTTCTTAACCAACTCTTAACAGCACATAGACTCTACTACCTTCCTGATAAAACTCCAGCCCTTCAAAACCTAATCAACCACCACAACCTTAAGATCTACTTATCTAAACCATATAAGTGTCATCAAACATAAAATGGTGCTGGCAAATCACTCTTTGCCAGCTCTATTGCCAGATCCTGGAACTCACTCCCATAACACCTAACCTCTACCACATCTCCTTCCCAATTTAAAAAAACTTTTCAAAATGCACTACTTAAACAACCGGCTTTGTTTATGTAACTCTCATGGTTAAACCACACTGCTGCACTACTGCTGGGATTCCACTCAAGAGCAAACAGTTGCTCCCCATTTTTTTTCTCTTTTTCTATTATTTTACCTAACTACTAATCCCCTAAGTGCCTACTGACTAATCAATCAATGTCTCTGTAATTTCTAAAGAATTCGTATTTGTATATCCAATACTGACAATTACCTACTACTACACACCTAGAATGTTAAAACATACTAACATGCTCTAAAGTATGTAATTATGCATGATGTTTTGTTTCTTTGTAATTATGTATATTGTTATTTCTCTTTGTATCTCACTTTTTGTACTATATTGTATTGGAGCTTTTCACCCCGGGCCTCCACTGAAAATGGACCCATGTCCAGGTGGACTTTCCTGGTAAACAAATGTAAAATAAAATAAATAAAAATAAAAATGTAGGATGTCCACATCATTTGGGGACTCGACTATGGCTCTTAGTTTGCAGTTATCTGCGAACTTTGTTAGCCAGAGGCCTTCTGTGTTAAACTGTACTTCAGAGAAGTAGATACCAAACAGGAGAGGTCCCAGGACTGAACCCTGTTGTACTCCACTTAACACTGGTTTGAAGTCATATTTGGAGTCTGCAACTTTTACAGTGTGGGTTCTGTCAGTGAGCCAGCTGGCAACCCATCTTGTGACGTAGGGATTTATACCTAGTTTAGTGAGTTTAGCTATAATTCCAGAATGGGGGATGGTGTCGAAACCCTTGGCTAGGTCAAGTTAGGCTGTGAGAACCACCTTACCCTCGTCTACGGCTTTGATGACTGCCTCAAAGAAGTTGATCAGGTTCAGGAGGCATGATCTGCCTTTCACAAACCTGAACTGGGTGGGGTCCAGAGTTTGGAGGTTACCAATGTCTTTGTTTATGAGTACCATGATGATACGTTCCATGGCCTTGCCGACCAGGCTCATTAGGATAATAGGGCAATAGTTCCTGGAATCAGTGATGGCTCCCCCTTTGTGGAGTGGGATAATTGTTGATGTTAAGTTGTCTATCTCACCTTCATTCTTGCTGGTTGGGTTCGGAGCCAATCCTCGGCTCCGACTCGGCCATCTTCAAAAGCTCGAGAGCTGCTTACTGGCTCGAGGCCCCCCTATATCCCATGATGCCTGGCACTAGATACCCAGATCTCTTTTGCCGCTTCTGCTACGAGGTTGCGTTTACTGGCACAGGTCATAATTTTCACTTTATTGTTATATATATAGAATTTTTGTATATTATTATAGTTAGTTGTTAGAATACTCAGTGTTCATACATAGCTGTAGTATTTGTTGGTGTTTAGTCTTCCCCCTTGAAAACTCGCTTTCTTCTTAAGAGAGTTTTCCCCTCCCCCGTTTCCTTTTTAAGGTAGCCGTTTTAGGCTTATCCTTGTTTCCTTTTTTAAGGTATTATAATTTTTCTCTAGAAATTGTGGTAGTTAGTAGGTCTGTTTACCCTTTCTTCTAGTATAGAGTGTATGTGTGCTGTTAAGGTGTGGTAACTTGTGTGCAGTGTGTTTTTTTCTAGTTACCTACTGCCCTTTGTACTTTTTATTTGTATTTTGATATTTCCTTACAAGAATGTCTAAAGACACGAAAGTGTCTGGATTCAAGAAGTGTGACTCATGCTGTCATAAAATGTCACTAACAGATGGTCACAATTCTTGTGTCTATTGCTTGGGCGCCCTACACCTGCAGGACTCGTGTTAGGTGTGCCACGCCTTTAGTCCAAGAGTCCTGTAGGAGCATAGGAATAAGCTTATCCTTAGGGGTTTGCTTAAACCTGAAGGATCACTGACTAAGGCTCAGTCAGTGAAACCTTCCAAGCCATCGAAGCCGCTGGCTCCCAGTTCCGAGCCGTCGTCGGGTGTGGCATCTGCATCAACTTCGGTTCCGGCTGGAACCAAAGTACCTATCTCCCAGCCAACTTCAGTTCCCACTGGAACCGAAGTAGCTATCCCCCAGTTGGCCCCGACTCTGCTGTCGGAACCGTCAGGGAGTTGAAAATGCTCTAGATCACCAGCCTTAGAATCGATACACTTGGCTCCGGGGTCGCCTTTGTTACAGTCGGAGCGAAGTCACCGATCCCACTCTTCTCGGTCGTCTAGGCTATCTGACCATGATTTGGAGAGAGTGGTGAGCAGGCTTTTAAAATCACAGGCCCTGGCTAAAATGTTATCCAGCCCCCCTCATCAGGGTTTGGCTCCATCTGTCTCTGCAGTAGTTCCTCCTTCGACTCATTCCTTGAGCTCGGAGCCGGAGCTTGCTGGGGCTGGGATCGTGGGACCGTTGGCACCGATACCTACCCTTTCGGTTCCGTCATCAGCTCTGATCTCTTCCATGGTGCCGTCCTTGGAGGGAGTTGGGCGCTGAGACTCCCTCTTCGGCTCTGAGGGGGTGAGTGGCATCGGACCCTTGTCCGACCCCGTTCTCCCTCTCAGAGCTTCGGCGCAGGTGAGTTCAGCTCCTACATCGACTTTGGAGCCGTCTCTCTCAGTGCCGGGAAGGATTCCGGTCTCTTCGGAGCCTGAGCCTTCTCCGATACCAGGAAGGGGCGCCTTCAAGGTCATGAGGAGTGCGCTGGCATCTGAGTCAGCCTCACGATCAGCCTCATCGGCTCCTCCCCCCATGGTGCCTGCTCCTGTCTCTGCCCCTCCTCCAGACCCCAAGCGTGGGGAACAAGCACTCCAGGGCACTCCATTGGGTGTATCTTCCTCTTCCGAGGCCTCCCCTGTTCATTCAGAGGAGCCCCCTTGAAAGAGGAAATGCAAGAGGAAGCATGTTGACTCTCCTGAGTCTGTCACTTCAGATACCGACTTGGAGGATTTGGAAGGGTCCCCGAGATCTCCCTCTGAGGATGTCTCTTTCTCAGACATCCTTGAGATACTTAGGCAGAGGGGGAACTGGACTACCCTTAACCCTTCCGAGGATGAGTCGGTATTCCTGGACATGTTTGGTTCCCGACCCTCCACCTCCTGGGTGTCTCCGCCTTTTGATCCACTGATGTCTGTGGTGGCTCGGAAGGCGTGGTCAGCCCCAGACACAGTGGAACCAACCCTCTGAAGACCCACAAAATTTATTACTGCACCGCAAGACAAGCAATTTCTGACTAAGGGTGTTCCCGTTGATGCCATAGTGGTAGCAGCGGCCACAAAAAAGGAGTTGGCTGAAACTTCTTCGTCTGTCCATCCCCCTAATAAGGAATCTAGGATGATGGACAGATATGGAAAGCAGATGTTTGCATCAGCGACCTTCTACATGAGGTCGCTGAACTATTTGTGCCACCTTACCCGCCTTCAAAGGGATCTCCTTAAACACCTAGGAGATACCTTTCAAGATCCATCAGCTGCGGGGGGGTCCAGGCTAAGGTTACCACCCAGCTGGCGACTCTTAATTCGGTAGTAAACTCCTGAATGCGGCTCATCTCTTACGCAGCCGATAGTGCGAGTAGCGCTGCAGGCACAGGCGTGGCCTTGAGGAGGCATGACTGGATGCGGTTATGTAACTTTGCGGAACCCTTCAGGGTATCTTTCAGAAACACCCCCTTTGATGGTTCTGCTCTTTTTGGACCACAGGTGAAGGATACCCTTACCAGGTGTGAGCAGGAAGGCAAGAATCTCCCTGCTGTAGAAGTCCCTATCCCATGGGTCAGAAGAGTGGGAAGATGTGGTTCCGGAAACCCCAGGGAGCCGTGCCTGACACATGTGGAGAGTTCCCCTCCAGGGGCAGAGGAGGGAACAATAGATGCCGCCCTCAGGGGGGGTCCGCAAAATCAGGGCCAAAGAGAATCTTTCTCTGACAGGCCCTTCCAGCATCCCTGAGGTGCTGCCCAGCTGTCCACCTTCGGAGGCAGTCGGGGGAAGATTATCACTGTACCCAAAAGCCTGGCAAAGTATAACACAAGACAAATGGGTACTGTCTATCATATCCGAAGGCTACAAGATCCCCTTCCTTTGCACTCCCTACATCCCCAACAAATCCCTTCCAGATGTTCCCCCCAATCTAAGGGATCAAGCAGTTCAAGAAATTTCAAAACTGCTAAGAAAAAGAGCCATCCAGTCAGTCCCAGCAGACCAGCAAGGATCCGGAATTTACTCAAGGTTCTTTTTGGTGCCAAAAAAGACAGGGGACTGGAGACCCATTCTGGATCTCAGCAGACTAAACAGGTCTGTTCAAAGAACGAAGTTCCAGATGGTCACGCTACAGTCCATTTTACCCTTTCTGGGTCAGGACAATTGGATGTGCTCCACAGATCTTCAGGACGCGTACTACGATATCAAAATGCACAGATGCTTCAGAAGATTCCTCCGCTTCCGGCTGGGAGCCAGTCATTATCAGTTCAGAGCTCTGCCCTTTGGTCTCACCACAGCCCCCAGGGTGTTCACCAAATGTTTGGCAGTAGTTACCGCTCACCTGAGACAGCAAGGATTCCAGGTGTTTCCATATTTAGACGACCGGCTCCTTACTGCAACCACCAGGCATCACCTGCTGCAAGCCAGAGACTACACCATCCAAACTTGCTCCAAACTAGGCATCACAATAAATTTCGAAAAGTCTGCATTGTCGCCTTGTCAATCTATTACCTTTATAGGCGCAAACTTAAATATAAAGGACATGTCAGCGAGACTTCCATTAGACAGAGTGCTAGACATTCGCCGACATGTTCAAGTCTTATTAGGATGCAAAAGAAATTCAGGCTAGATTCGTCCTAAAGATATTGGGTCTCATGGCAGCGGCTATCATACTAGTCCCCCTTGCTCATTTTCATATGAGGATTCTTCAGTGGATGCTGTTCACCCAATGGTCTTACCAACAACTTCCAATGTCTCACAAAATAATGATCACACAGACATGCAAAAACCAACTTGCTTGGTGGATGGTTTCCCCATCAGTACCCCGGGGCAGACCATTTGCTCTCCCTCCTCTGTGGCTACGGTGACCACGGATGCCTCCCTGATAGGGTGGGGGGGCATTTTCAGGGCAGAACAGTCCATGGCACCTGGCAGCCTCATGAGTATCATCTGCATATCAATGTCTTGGAGATGAGGGCCGTGCTTTTGGCGTTGCAAGCTCTTCACAACTCTCTTCCTACCGGGACCATTGCAATTCAAACAGACAATATGTCAGCTGTGTGGTACATCAACAAGCAGGGAGGAACCAGGTCCTACCCCCTATGTCGAGAAGCACTCAGACTCTGGCAGTGGACAATCTCTTCCCAACAGTTTCTGACAGCAGCGCACATCCCTGGGAAGTCCAACGTTATAGCAGACAGGCTGAGCAGAGCAATTCTCATGCCTCATGAGTGGTCTCTCAATCAGACAGTGACGGACCAAATCTTCTGCAAATGGGGTCAGCCTTGCTGCGACCTTTTTGCCACCCCCTTCAACAGCAAGTACAACAATTTCTTCTCTCTCCTCCCTCTTCCTTGACACCCCCCGAGAGACGCTCTAGTGCACGATTGGCCTTAGGGACTTCTTTATGCATTCCCTCCATTCCCCCTGATTCCCAAATTGATACAGAAAGCTACCACATTGGGATGCAAGATGATCCTCATTGCCCCTTACTGGCCTCGACAAATTTGGTTCCCGTTCCTGCATCATTACCTTCTGGAGCAGCCCTGGAACCAGTTCCAGACCTCCTGATCCATCAATCGGGTGGGCTGCACCAATCCCTTCAATCTCTCCAGCTCACTGCTTGGTTGCTCCACTTCCGACCTTAGCCAGGCTTCAGAACATCTCCCACTCGGTGCGTGAAATCATCTTATCATCGCACAAGTCTACCACTAGAAAGACTTATGCTAGTAAGTGGAAATGTTTCTCTTTCTGGGCAGAGGCTAGGAATATAGATCCCTTTTCAGCCCCTGTACACCATATTCTGGATTTTTTAGCGGAACTTTTTCGTGCTGGATCTTCTTCTGCCACGATTAGAGTGCAGTTAGCTGCAATTTCAAACTTTCATACAGGTCTATCGGATACTAGTATTATGTCCCGTAAGCTTTGTAAAGCTTTTCTCCAAGGGACTACTTTACTCAGGCCCCCAGTGAGAGATCCCCACCTCCGTGGGATCTAAATTTAATCTTAGCTTCCCTGATACTGCCCCCCTTTGAACCGGCAGCTTCTTGTTCCTTGAAGTTTCTTTCTTGGAAAACCCTTTTTCTGGTTGCAATTACTTCAGCCAGAAGAGTTTCTGAGCTTCAGGCCCTTTGTGTTCGCCCTCCTTATCTAGTTTTCCACAATGACAGAGTGTCTCTCGGGACTAATCCTTCCTTCCAAAGGTTTCTTCTGACAATAATTTGAATCAGTCTATTGATCTGCCTGTGTTTTTTCCAAATTATTCCAACAAGGCGGAATACAAATTGCATCAGTTGGATGTTCATAGACAGTTACGCTTTTACTTGCATAGAACTAAGCAAATAAGAAAATCAGACCAGCTGTTCCTGTCCTATGCTGAGGGCAAACAAGGTCTACCTGTCGAAAGAAACGTTATCTAAGTGGTTGACATCTATCATTACATTTACATATCAGCTACGGGATAAAGAGCTTCCTGCTAAACCAAAAGGTCACTCCACTAGAGCTCTAGCTATTTCAGTGGCTTTTCAGGCAAGATTGCCAATGGAAACTATTTGTGCGGCAGCTACATGGGCCAATCCTCATACCTTTATTTCACATTATAAGCTGGACGTGTCCTCTAGGAGCAGAGCTGATTTTGGTTCCACTGTTCTGAAGAGTCTGTTCCGATGAGCCACCCAGGATTGAGGTGCTAGGGATGCTGTCCCAACCAGCAAGAATGAAGGCGAGATAGACAACTTAACATTAAGAAGTTATGTACTTACCATAACGTTCCATGTTAGTTGTCTTCTTCTCGCCTTCTTTCTTGCGTCCCACCCTCCATCCCCCTATCCTAGTAGACCGAGAAGAGTTCCTTATGTTTTTATCACTGGCTGAGTCTTCTCTGGCTATTACTTCTGACTAGCAGTCTCTCCAGTAGGATTTATGCATCCTACCACATGTTTACTGTATTATTATTATAATTGTTATTATTATCTCTGTAGTTAGGTTTCCCAAACAAGATCTGGGTATCTAGCTCCAGGCATCATGGGATATAGGGGGGCCTCGAGCCAGTAAGCAGCTCTCGAGCTTTTGAAGATGGCCGAGTCGGAGCCGAGGATCAGTTCCAAACCCATCCAGCAAGAAAGAAGGCGAGAAGAAGACAACTAACATGGAACGTTATGGTAGGTACATAACTTTTTATTGTGCACCATTCAGAGGGCACAAAGCCTGAAGTGAAGTTATGATTGAACATGGTGCTTAGGTGGCAGCCAGTTCATTCTGAAGTTCGTGTAAAACACAGCCTGGGATGTTGTCCGGTCTCAAGGATGCTGTGTTTTTGGCTTTAGAGAGTGCAGCTTTTACCTGCATAGTTGTGATTACAGGGACTCTGTATTCTTCCTGTATAGATACGGGCCCTTTAGGGGGTGAGAGGGGGGTAAAGTTAGCACTGAACCTATCTGCCAGGATGTTGGCAATATCAGTTGGTTCTATAATTTTTGTGTCATTGTGCTGTAACTCAGAGCAGATTTGGGTGTTGCCATTGAGATTCTTGACATAGCTATAGAATGTTTTGTGGCTGTCCTTAGAATCAGTGGCGATTTTGTTTTCGTAGCTAGCTTTGGAGGATCTTATAAGGGATCTCAGCTTCTTACTGAGGCTGACCAGGGAGCTCCTCCACTCATGGGATTTTACTCTCTTTTGCAACAGTTTCTTCCTTCTGTTGCACAGTTTGTTTATGGCAGGGGACCACCAGATTGGCTTCCATTTTTTGGAGGATAGCATCTTGGTACTGTTTGGGATAGCACGATCCATGCACTTGTATAAGTGCTTATAGAGTGCATTTGTGTAGGATCCAGCAGTCGTAACTGTATTGTCCATCTGCATGGATGTCATGAAGTTCACCACTTCTGTCTTAAGAAGCATGAAGTTGGCTTTGGAGAAATATTTTTACCATGGTTTCATTAATTCAGGGTGGCCTGGTTTCATTAATGGGAGGGTGGAGGTGGGATGTGGATATCTAGGGGGATTAGCTTATGGTCGGATCAGACCAAGAAGGAGTTGACTTCATGTGTGGAGCACCGGTTACTCATGTTGATAATGACTAGGTCTAGGATATTGTTGCCCCTAGTGGGGGGTGTGAATAAGTTGATCCAGGGCATTGGAATTTATGAATTCCAGAAAATGTTGAGCGAAGGAGTTGGTACATGAGTAGTTTTCCCAGTTAATGGTGGTGTAGTTGAAATTGCCCATTATTAGGGTGTCTGGTTGAACCCTAATGTTTTCCAGTATATCAAGAAAAGAGGATTGGGAATCCTGAGGCATGGTGGGGGATCTATAGCAAGCTACAATGTGGACTGCAAGTTTTGCCCAGAGTTAGTTGCACTTGGATAACCTTGGATGCATTATGCTTAGCAACTACCCTGGAGGTGTGGATATCCTTAATGAATATGGACACACCTCCGCCTTTGGTGTTCCGGTCCAGGTTACATGGCCAAAAAGTGTGGTATGAGTTATAGCCTGGTAGTGCAGGGGTGCACTCTGGAGCCTTGAACCAGCTCTCAGTCACTGCACAGATATCAATGTTTTCCATTTTAAGGAGTGCATTTTGAGATTTAGACTTCTAGCATTGAGTAGCATTACTCTCAGTTTTTTGCTTGCCTGTTCTTGTCACGGTGGTGAAATTGTCATCTGAACCTTGCCTAAAAAAGGCACTATAGGGGCGGCAAGAGCCTTAGCCAGTATCTGGAATCCCAGGGGCGACAGGTGCAGGCCATCTCTGGCAAAGCATCGTGGTCTGCTGACCATGTCGTCTCAGGCAGGCAGATACTGGAGCCCCTTAAAATGACACCAGAAGCTTAGCCAGTTGTTGAAGTCAGTCATTTTGTCCTTGTGCTGCGATATCTTTCTGGGCGATGACAGAATGCTACTCAGGGCTAGGGTCATACCTACCTGGGCTATAAGATCATAGAGCTCTTCTATATCTCTTTTCATGTAGTCCAGGGAGGTACGTCTTGGGTTGTTCACACCAACATGGACAAAGACAGAGTCATCAAGAAAAAAACAGTAGCACTGGATGTAACAGCAGAATATCCAATTTATTGTAAGTGCGTGCTTTCAAGGGTTCACCTCTTCATCGGACTTAGATAAAAATGACTTAAAACAACCACATTAAATAGTACCCCAATTAATTACATCAATTAAAAACAATTAACTTATTTAAAGACATATTGACAATTTTGAACATCACAACATACATAGACTAAAAACACTAGTGTCTCAACTGTCTCGCTTTCAGGAAGGGTTTGATGGAGACCATATTATTCAAACCAGGCGCTTTATCAGCACCCAGTAACATAATCCATTTTTGTTCAGCCGCCTCAGTGATATTTCTCATGTCTCCTCCCCTTTTCCTGACTGCAAGTGTTTCCAAGACCAGAAACTTAAACATATGCTCACTACCTTCATTCTTGGTGTGCATAGTCAAGGCACTACTTTCCGTGTTATTTCTTATATCCTTCATATGTTCAAGTATCCTGTCTTTAAATTGTCGAATGGTCATGCCAATATAATATGAAAAACATTTGACACAATAACTCAAATAAATTACATTCACTGTTTCACAGTCAGCATAATGAGAAGGCTCTATTTTGAAGCCTAACTTAAGGTGTACAAAGTTGGTACCTGTGTGTATATATGCACAGGCAGTACAACTCCTGCATGTATAGGTACCTACTCTATCTGATCTAAGAGTAGTCCTATTGAAACTGGATTTGTAACAAAGATGATTCTTTAGGGTCTTATTATTTCGAAAGCTAAACTTAGGTTTGTCTCCTACTATCCCCTTCAATCCATTCAGAGTAGAGAGTATATTCCAGTTCTTATTAATAATGTCACAGGTTATATTTATATTGCTAGCATATGTCAAAGTTGTTCTCAAGTCATTACTACTCTCATTAGTAATTTGACATGGGATCTCACTGCTCTCGACAACACTACCTACATATGGATCACATACTTTTGCATTATTGGTAAAATATGGTTTACACCTACCATGTCTATCTTTCCATACCTCTTTGATGTGCCTATCTATATCTTTACTTTTATAACCCCTTTTCTATAAAATCAAATTTAAGGGACTCCAGAGCTGAGATCAGATTTGCATCATCATTATATAATCTTATCAACCTGACCACCTGCTTTTTTATTATATTACATTTGCAGTGGTTCGGGTGCATACTTGTATTGTGCAACAGGTTATTCTTTCTAACTGGTTTCCTATGCAAACTAGTTTTAACAGTATTAAGTGATTGCTTACTAACAATCACATCTAAGAATTCCACCTGTTGTAAACTATAATTGTATGTGAATCTCAGAAAATCAGTGGTTGTATTAATATAGTGGATAAACTCTCTTAATTGTGTCTCAGTTCTTTGCCATAATAAAAAAAATATCATCCACAAACCTAGTATACCACAAGATAGAGTTGGCATAGGTCATGCTAGGGAGTATAAACTCTGTTTCCCATTGCACCAGTGAAAGGTTGGCATAGCTATTTGCACAGGCTGTGCCCATCGCCACGCCAACCTTTTGAATGTAGTATTCATCACTGAATATAAAAACATTGTTACTTAGAATAATGTCCAATAAGCTACAAATCAGGCGTATTATTTCACCCTGAACCCCCTTGCTATACAACAGTTCGCTAATGCTATCGATACCCCATTGATTCGGTATGATCGTGAACACAGGTACAATATCCATAGTAACACTCGTTGGAATGCTTTAACACTCTGTTGAACTCAAGTAGTAATCCCTTACTGCTTGTGGATATATCTGCAGATGCTGGTAGTGTGGGAGAAGAGCCTGCTAATCGTGAAGGCTTTTTGATTAAGTATAAAGATGTAGAAAATAAACTTTAGAAATTCAAGCGACTGCAGTGGCAGTGCTTTCATTTAGAAGCCTCACTCAAACAAGGTATTATACCAAGAAGTTTGAGAGTTTTAACCATGCCCACATATGGGCAAACCTACCCAGAGCTGCTCAGACAATGGCAGTTGATCAACCTTGAATGCAGCTCAAGGTATCTGCAACTTCTAACTGATTTTTTTCGGCCGCAAGAGGAAGACCTAATGTCTTGAGGTATAGTAGGTTTGTGGATGATATTTTTTTTATTATGGCAAGGAATTGAGACACGATTAAGAGAGTTTATCCACTATCTTAATACGACCACTGATTTTCTGAAATTCACATACAATTATAGCTTACAACAGGTGGAATTCTTAGATGTGATTGTTAGTAAGCAATCGCTTAATACTGTTAAAACTAGTTTGTATAGGAAACCAGTTAGAAAAAATAACCTGTTGCACAATACAAGTATAGGTTTCACAGGTTTCATAGGTTGATACTAGGCTATCTGCCCTAGGGCATTTATAAGCCTAGCCAGAGTGTGTTTGGCTTTCGCCACCCTTTTAGATTAGTTGACTGTGCCTCTGTATAGTAGGTCACAGAAGATGGCCCTTTTAAGGTTAGTTTACTGTGCCTCTGTCTACTAGGGACACAGAAGAGATCCCAGGGGTAAACCTACGATGTCCCATCCACTCATCAAGATTTCTCTTGAAGAGGGTCATTGAGGGGCTCTGCCTAACATGGATTGGGATTTTGTTCCAGAGTGAGGGGAGCCTCTGGGATATGAATCTGTCCCTCCAGCATGTCCTATTTATTTCTGTGCTGAGGTTTAAGTCCCTGGAGCATGTAGCTCTAAGGGATTTGGATTTCCTGAGGTGGAGCATGTCCATTAATTCTGGTTTGGACATGGCTTTATATGTCAGGCACAGATCACCTCTGAGTAGGCGGTAAGCAACTGAGTAGAGCTGGAGTTTCTTTAGCCTAACTGTGTAGGGCATCTGTTTGAGTCCCTTGATCCTCTTGGTGAGGTACTTTTGAGGTCTTTCCAGTTGCTGCAGGTGTCGGGTAAGGTACATCCCAAATGGGGCATTGTATTCAATTATGGGCCTTATGAGTGATGAGTAGATGGGCACAATGACCTCTCTTGATCTAGATGTGAACCCTTTCATGATAAGGTGGGCTATATAGAAGGTCTTTCTAACCACTTTGACAACGTGATTGTCAAAGGAGAGATTGTTATCAACTTGGGTCCCCAATTCCCTAACTACTTCTTCCGTACTTAATGGATTACCACCTATGTGGTAATTTGTGGGCACTTTGTTTTTCCCAAAGGGGATGACTATGCACTTTTTGGCATTTAGCTTTAGGCCATGGCTCTGGCACCAGTTATCCATCTCTGTGAGATCCTTTTGAAGGATGCTTTTGTCAGTCAGCGAGTCGATTATGGCACCCAGTTTGCAGTCATCTGCGAACTTGGTCAGCCATAGTCCTCCCGTGTTAGCCTGTGCCTCAGAGAAATATATACCGAACAAGAGAGGTCCCAGGACTGAGCCTTCTGGGATGCCACTTGTAACTGGTTTAGTCTGACATGGCACCTGCAATTCTGACCATGTGGGTTCTATCCCCGAGCCAGTTTGCAACCCATCTTTTGACATAGGGGTTGATATTTAAGCTGTGAGCTTATTTATGATGCCCAAGTGGGGTATTGTGTCGAAGGCTTTTGCGAGGTCCAGGTAGGCTGTGTGGACTACCTTCCCTTCATCTGTGGCCTTGGTGACTGTTTCAAAGAAGTCGACCAGGTTCAAGAGGCAAGAGCTGCCCTTAACAAAGCCGAATTGGGTAGGATCCAATGTTTGGAGGTTCCCAATGTCTTTGTTTATGAGTTCCATGATGATATGCTCCATAGCTTTGCAGACCAGGCTAGTCAGGCTTATAGGACGATAGTTTCCAGGGTCCGTTGTGGCACCACCTTTGTGGAGTGGGACCACTGTTGCTGTGCGCCATTCCTTGGGTACATATCCTGTAGTAAGACTGAGATTGAACAGTGACTTTATGTGAGAGTTCCGTTCTTCTTGGAGCTCATGTAAGACGCAGCCCGGGACACCGTCTGGTCCCATTGATGCTGTGTGTTTTGCTTTGGAGAGGGCAGCTCTCACCTGTGCATCTGTGATGTCAGGGAGGCTACACTCTGTTGGGATAGACATTTGCTGTTTTGGGGGGGAAGGGGGGGGACATTTGCACTGAACCTGTCCGCCAGGATGTTGGCAATGTCTGTGGGTTCAGTGTATTTTTTGTCATTTTTCACTACCTCAGAGCATATCTGGGAGTTGCCACCAAGGTTCCTGACATAACTAAAGAAGTACTTGTGATTATCTTTAGCGTCTTGTGCAATTTTTCTTTCGAAGCTGGCCTTAGATGATTTTATGAGGGATTGTAGTTTCTTGCTAGTACTGATCAGAGATGCCTTCCCTTTTTGGGATTTTGCTCTATCATGTAGTGGCTTCCTCCTTCTGTTGTATAGCTTATTTATGGCTGGGGTCCACCAGACAGGTCTCCTGCCTTTGGAGGAGTGAGTCTTGGTTTTATTTGGGATAGCACGATCCATGCATTCCTGTAGGTGTCCATAGAATGCATTTGTAAAGGATTCTGTGATTTTGGGCCGTATTTTCCACTGGCCTGGGGGCTTTGAAGGATTCCACCTTGGTTTTGAGAAGTGTGAAGTTTGCTTTTGAGAAGTTTCCTTGGCTGGGGGTGGGGATGGGATATGGATGTCCAGTGAGATTAATTTATGGTCAGATCTTACCAATGAGGGGTATACCTCTGGTATGGTACATAGAGTCCCCATGTTGGTGATGATGAGGTCCAATATGTTTTCCCCTCTTGTGGGAGTGGTGACCAGTTGTTCCATAGCATTTGAGTTTATAAATTCTAGGAACCGTTGGGCGAGGGTGTTGGGGCTTGAGTAATGCTCCCAGTCTATGTTTGGGTAGTTGAAGTTACCCAATATGATGTTGTTTGGAGAGACCTTCATATTCACCAGTGTACTCAGGAAAGCTGAGTGGGGTTCCTGAGTTTGGGAGGGTGGTCTGCAGCAGGCTACAAACTGAAAGGCAGTTTTGCCCACTGTTAGTTGCACATGGATGGTCTCCCGATGCTTCGTGCAGTGCCACTAACCTGGAGGTGTGGGTATCTTTGATGAATGTGGATACTCCCCCTCCTTTTGTGGTTCAGCCCAAGTTTTGGGGACGAAAAGCATGGTATGAGGTATCACCTGGTAGTGCTGGGGTGCTCTCAGGAGCCTTGAACCAGGTTTCTGTTACTGCACAGATATCAATATTCTCCACACTGAGGAGAGCCTCGAGTGCCTGCATCTTGAGGTTTAGACTTCTGGCATTGAGCAGCATTACCCTTAGTTTCTTTTTCCTTGTGTTTTCTATGGAGGTGGGTTTGTCTTTTGAGCCTTGCCTAAAAAAGGCACTATGGGGGTGGCAAGAGCCTTAGCCAGTATTCAAAAGCCTAGGGGTGACAGGTGCAAGCCATCCCTAGCGAAGCAACGTGGCTTGTCGAGCATGTCATCCCAGGCTGACAGACACTGGATCCCCTTTGAATGACACAGATACTTTAGCCAATTGTTAAAATTGATCATTTTGTCTTTATACTTTGGCATCATTCTTGGTGAGGGTAAGATGCTACTCAAGGTCAGGATCATACCGGCCTGGGCTACATGATCAGAGAGCTCCACTATGTCTCTTTTCATGTAGTCCAGAGAGGTATGTGTCAGGTCATTCACACCAGCATGGACAATGACGGAGTCATATTTGTACTTGCTTTGGAGTGACCTGAGTGCTTGTGTTATGTGGCGGATCCTGGCACCCGACAGGCAGCTTACAGTGACCTTCTCCTTGTTCAGCCTGGTGAGTGGAACATCAGTGTGTCTGACAATAGAGTCACCTATTACAAGTGTATTAGGTGTGTTGTTTAGCCTTAAGGGCTGTGACTGTATGACACACTGACTTTGTGAACTATGTGATACGTGGGTATTGTTGTGGGGTAGCGGTTGCTTGGATGTCTGCTTTGGAGGTCTCTGCTGCTTGGGCAGATTTTTATTTAGAGCCTCCAAGTATGTTTTTGTGTGTTTATGTGTTTGGTTTGCTGTTGCGATAGGTCTATGTGAGACTGGATTTGTGGTGTGTGTGGTTACCTTCTCCTCCTGACTGACTGCGCCAGTACTGGGTTGACAGAACTCAGTCTCCAGTTTGGCTATATAGTTGCATCTCTCACATATATTTGAGCTTGTTGGGAGGAGGAGAGGGTGGTTTGTGTACATAAGGCAGTTGTAACATTGCCTCAAGATTCCGAGATTCACCAGCTGGACTGGAGAGTAAACCCAAAACTGACTTTTGGACATGACAGAATAGTATAAGGAACTACTTTTTGACTGATCAAAAAGGACCAATAGGGAGCCAAGTACTTAAAGGGAGTATAAGAGGGTGTAGTGCTTTAGTTTATTAGTGCTTACTTATAAGATTACTTATACGAGCAACTGCAGGGCTTTAGAATGAAAAGAGAGTGCTTACTTTGAGATTTAGAACAGTTCTAAGGGAAAAAGTGAAGAGCAGATTTGTGGAGCCGGGAATAGTTTAAACCCGTTTAAGAGGCGCTGCCCGATGCCGCGCTATGCGCAAAATTGTGCAAAACCACGCAAATGCGGATTTTAAAGCAGGGAAACTGAAAGATATAGGAATTGACCCAAAACAGCCAATAAGCTACTAGTTTCAGGGCTGACACCTCTCCTCCAGGGACAGATAGGCTGCTCAAAGCTCTCCACTCTCACTGGTGAACAGAGAAGCTTCCTCCTATCCAAGTAAGGATATGGGCAACATAGGAAACTATACCACAGTCTGGAATTCAGCAAAACCTGAAATCTGGACTAATCTATTTCAGCAAAGGCGGGAAAAGAGAATATTTTTTTATTTTTGTTTTTTTCAGGAAACAGCAGAAAAAATATGCACCTGAACCACTGCAAACATGATATGATAAAAGGGCAGGTGGTCAGGTTGATGAGATTATATAATGATGATGCATAGCTGAACTCAGATCTGGAGTCCCTTAAATCTGATTTTATAGAAAGGGGTTAGAAATGTAAAGATATAGATAGGCACATCAAAGAGGTATGGAAAAATAGACATGGTAGGTGTAAACCATATTTTACCAGTAATGCAACAGCATGTGATCCACATGTAGGTAGTGTTGTAGAGAGTTGTGAGATGCCATGACAGATCACTAATGAGAGTAGTAATGATTTTTGAATAACTTTGACATATGCTAGCAATATAAATATGATCTGCGACGTTATTAATGTTGTTGTATCTTTCGGCTTTTGCCGGTTAGGGGTCGCCACAGCAGAACTCCGGTCCACTAATAACTGGCAGTAGATTTTTACGTACTGACTTCCAGGCCTGATGCACAACCTTCAATGAAGGTACGCCCATTCATGCATGTCTCCACGCAGAAGACGATTTAGCTGAGAATTGAACAGAACGTCTTACTGTGAGGCAACAACGCTACCGCATCACCACCAACACAGCCTATCTGCGACATTATTAATAAGAACTGGAATATACTCACTAGTCTGGATGGGTTGAAGGGGATAGTAGGAGACAAACCAAAGTTTAGCCTTCGAAATAATAAGACCCTAAAGAATCATCTTTGTTACAAATCCAGTTTCAATAGGACTACTCTTAGATCAGATAGAGTAGGTACCTATACATGCAGGAGTTGTACTGCCTGTGCATATATACACACAGGTACCAACTTTGTACACCCTAAGTTAGGCTTCATAATAGAGCCTTCTCATTATGCTGACTGTAAAAGAGTCAATGTAATATATTTGAGTTATTGTATCAAATGTTTTTCATATTATATTGGCATGACCATTCGACTATTTAAAGACAGGATACTTGATCATATGAGGGATATAAGAAATAAGGAAAGTAGTGCCTTGGCTATGCACACCAAGAATGAAGTTAGTGAGCATATGTTTAAGTTTCTGGACTTGGAAACACTTGCAGTCAGGAAAAGGGGAGGAGACATGAGAAATATCACTGAGGTGGCTGAACAAAAATGGATTATGTTACTGCGCATTGATAAAGAGCCTGGTTTGAATAATATGGTCTCCATCAAACCCTTCTTGAAAGCGAGACAATTGACACACTAGTGTTTTTAGTCTATGTATGTTGTGATGTTCAAAACTGTCAATATGACATTAAATCATAAAAAGGGCAAATATCTATCCCAGCAGAGTGCTGCCCCCCCCCGACATCTCAGATGCTCAGGTGGAAGCCGCCCTCTCCAAAGCAAAAAACACAGCATCAATGGGACCAGACGGTGTCCCAGGCTGCGTCCTACATGAACTCCAAGAAGAGCTAAACCCAAACATAAAACTACTGTTCAATCTCAGCCTTACTACAGGATATGTACCTAAAGAGTGGCGTACAGCAACAGTGGTCCCTCTCCACAAAGGTGGTGCCTCAACGGACCCTGGAAACTATCGCCCCATAAGCCTGACTAGCTTGGTCTGCAAAGCTATGGAAAGGATCATCATGGAATTCATAAATAAAGATATTGGGGACCTACAGACACTGGATCCTACCCAGTTTGGCTTTGTTAAGGGCAGATCCTGCCTCTTAAACCTGGTTGACTTCTTTGAAACAGTCACCAAGGCCATTGACGAAGGGAAGGTGTTCCACACAGCCTATCTGGACCTCGCAAAAGCCTTCGATACAATACCCCACTCAGGCATTATAGATAAGCTCACCAGCTTAAATATAAACCCCTATGTCACTAGATGGGTTGCAAACTGGCTCAAGGACAGAACCCACATGGTTAGAATTGCTGGAGCCATGTCAGACTCCAAACCAGTTACAAGTGGCGTCCCACAAGGCTCAGTCCTGGGACCTCTCTTGTTTGGTATATATTTCTCGAGGTACAGGCCAACACGGAAGGACTGTGGCTGACCAAGTTCGCAGATGACTGCAAACTGGGCCATAATAGACTCTCCAGCCGACACAAGCATCCTCCAAAGGGCCTCATAGAAACAGACAACTGGTGCCAGAGCCATGGCCTCAAGCTAAACGCCAAAAAGTGTATAGTCATCCCCTTTGGCAAAAACAAAGTGCCCACAAATTACCACATAGGTGGTAATCCATTAAGTACAGAAGAAGTCATTAGGGACCTGGGGACCCAAGTTGATAGCAATCTCTCATTTGACAACCACGTGGCAAAAGTGGTTAGAAAAACATTTTATATAGCCCACCTAATCATGAAGGGATTCACATCTAGATTAGGGAGGTCATCGTGCCTCTTTACTCATCCCTCATCAGGCCCATAATCGAGTACAATGCCCCTTTTGGGATGTACCTTACCAAACACCTGCAGCAACTGGAAAGACCCCAAAAGTACCTCACCAAGAGGATCAAAGGGCTCAAACAGATGCCATATGCTGCCCGGTCAAAGAAACTCCAGCTCTACTCAGTGGCATACCGCCTGTTCAGAGGTGACCTGTGCCTGACGTATAAGGCCATGTCCAACCCGGAATTAAGGGACATGCTGCACCTCAAAAATCCAAATCCCATCGAGAGCTACGCTGAGACTTGAACCTCAGCACTGAAATAAACAGGACATGCTGGAGGGACAGATTCATAACCCAGAGGCTCCCTTCACTATGGAATAAAATCCCAGTCCAGGTTAGGCAGAGTCCCTCATTGACTCTCTTCAAGAGGAATCTTGATGAGTGGATGGGAGATCATAGGTTTACCCCGGGTATCACTTCTGTGTCACTGTTAGACAGAGGCACAGTATACTAACCTCGAAAAAGGGCATAGCAAAATTAATTTAAAATGGGTGGTGAAAGCCAAACATACTCTGGCTAGGCTTATAAATGCCCTAGGGCAGATAGCCTAGTATGAACCTATGAACCTATGAACCTAAATAAGTTAATTGTTTTTAATTGATGTAATTAATGTTAATTGGAGTACTATTTAATATGGTTGTTTTAAGTCATTTTTATCTAAGTCTGATGAAGAGGTGAACCCTTGAAAGCACTTACTTACAATAAATTGGATATTCTGTTGTGTTACATCCAGTGCTACTGTTTTTTTCTTGATTGCTCCTTTTCACTTTGGTTGTTTTATTGCCTGAGGCTATATTTTTTGGTTAATGACAGAGTCATATTTGTACTTGTTGTGGAGTGACCTGATGCATGGGTTATACGGCGGATTGTGGCACCTATAATAACCAACACTGCTGTTAAATAGAACAATGACCAAAAAAACAAACGTTGAGAGCAAAAACCTTTATCAAAAACAAAGCTTTCAGGCCAAAACCCTTTTTCAATGCTTAACAAAAGGTACAATAAAATCACATGTTTAAATACAAGCCCAGGACATCACATGACCCGCAGCCAAGGTCATATGACATGAAATAATACAAACTTACAATAAACAGATAAAAAAGACATATTGTTAATAAAACTACATAAAAATGTGCTTACTCAATAAAATATCATATTATTCAACATATTCAAAGTATATACTTGCTAATAAATGTTATTATTTTAACCTTGTGTGATGTATTTTAGTCAAGACAGGCTTTAATGAAACACTTGCATTCAATCCTGGTGCCGCATCTGCTGCTAGTCTTACAATCCAATCATATTCTCTATTGTCTAATAAATTACATAAGTCCCCCCCCTTTTTGACACACTAACAGTGTCTATAACCCTAAACTTAAAAGTGTGAGATATACCATAACTTTTTACATGCTTAGATAAAGCATTCGTGTCACTCCCATTCCTTATGTTGGATTTATGTTCTATAATCCTGTCTTTAAGTTTTCTAGTAGTTTTTCCAACATAAAAGGAGGGACAGGTGTCACATGTTGCCAAATAAACAATATTACTTACATACATTAAGTATGAATGTTCGGTTAGCACCATTAATTTTCTAGATATTACATTAATTAAGAGGGAAGGTGTTATCAACACCACAGTATTTAAGAAAGAAGTATCGTCTGGAAGGTACCTATATGCATCAAGTATGCATGCTCCACATGTGTTTAAGGGCATTGTTAAGGCACAATTGGCTCGCATCAGTAGACTCAATACTGATGATGATGCTTTTAAGAAGCAACTTAATGAAGCATGTGTGGAATTTAAGAATAGTGGGTATTCATCGCATATGATACAAGAGATTAGTGAATATATTATATCTAATAGACATACCCTTTTCAAACCTACATTTCTACAGATATCTAATACACTGTGTGAAAGATTGAGTGAGCCGGTGGACAGGGTTTGTCTGAGATATATAACTTCTTACAGTACTATGACTGCCATGGTGAGAGATATAGTTAGAAAATACTGGAAGGTCCTTCTTACACAGGATGATATCAGGATGGTTGTGGGGGATAGAGCGTGTTTTTCTTATAGAAAAATGAAGACAATAAAAAGTATGTTAGCGTATAAGGACTTTGGAAGTGTAAATTCTACATATATTGGAGTATCAAGGAAGGGTACTTTCTCCTGTTATAATTGTAGTTGCTGTGTAGACATTTTACAACAGTGTGATCCATTAAGTCCTGTAAATACATTTGTTCACCCCGTTTCAAAAAGAGTGTATACCTTTAACTGTTTTGCCACTTGTGTAACAAGTAATATTGTTTATTTGGCAACATGTGACACCTGTCCCTCCTTTTATGTTGGAAAAACTACTAGAAAACTTAAAGACAGGATTATAGAACATAAATCCAACATAAGGAATGGGAGTGACACGAATGCTTTATCTAAGCATGTAAAAAGTTATGGTATATCTCACACTTTTAAGTTTAGGGTTATAGACACTATTAGTGTGTCAAAAAGGGGGGGGGACTTATGTAATTTGTTAGACAATAGAGAATATGATTGGATTGTAAGACTAGCAGCAGATGTGGCACCAGGATTGAATGCAAGTGTTTCATTAAAGCCTGTCTTGACTAAAATACAGCACACAAGGTTAAAATAATAACATTTATTAGCAAGTATATACTTTGAATATGTTGAATAATATGATATTTTATTGAGTAAGCACATTTTTATGTAGTTTTATTAACAATATGTCTTTTTTATCTGTTTACTGTAAGTTTGTATTATTTCATTGTTTCA